>NC_051080.1:63615413-63922913 GCF_004664715.2 Peromyscus leucopus | reverse complement strand
GAGCCATGATGTAAGATGGAGAGACTACATGCTGGATAGATTATTCTGAAGGAATTCAGACCATAACAGTAATTAAGAGATGCATTTGTCATTACATCACCTTTCAGACAATGATGGGCAGGACCACACTTTGACCAAGGCTACTTAATTACACACCTTTTGCCCCAGGTCTCCCTCTCTTTAAACCTAAAGCTCCTATCAGCTCCTATCCGATGAACTTGTGGTCATTGGACTTCTTTAATTTTGCTCTTCCCAACACACTGATGAAAACTTCTCTCTGCCCCTCGCCCTCACTCATCTCTTTAATTGGCGTATGGGGATGGGTGGCCAGGGCTAGCTTCCAGGGGCTGCAGGAGCGGACGCTTAAGTAAGGTCCAGCTGTACACAGACACTGGCCTTTTCCAGCCTCTGCCTCCCTTGGAGTCCCATTCTCTCAAACATGTGCTGCACACGTGAGCATTCAAGTCCATCAAGGGTTCTATTATTGCTCACTGGGGTCTAGGATCTTGTGGCCTTCTCCGCCCAGCCGATTCACCGGCAGGTCCTCTTGACTCCAGGGTTCAAAGGCACCTTTTTTAGCTCTGAGCTAAGCTGCCATGATCTCTCTCTAGCCTGGATTCCTACCACAGCCACCCATCAATCTCCTGCTGGGGCAGCAGAGGGGTGTGTGGGGCAGGATCGGAGTTGGTCCTGGGTGGTTTCTGCAGCTTCTCTGGTTTCACACCACAGCGGACTCCACTCTTTTGAAAGAGCCTGCAAGCTTGGGCATGTTGTGACCCCTGTCCCCTCGGCTTCGCTGACACACTCCAGCTGTTCCACCAGGGGTGTCGCTTTCATCACGGAGCTTCTGTCGGAACATTCCACACCCAAAGAGGGATTTCCTGAGGCTCGCTCGCTTCTTTGCGAGTGAAGCTTCTCCTCATTACTGTTTCTCCGCTCCGCTTTGCTTTCTTCAAAGCCCTTTCCAACAACCAACATTGTATCGGTCTATTGTGCGGTTAAGGGCATAGCTCCCCCTTTACTTACGGATGGCACATCACTCTGGGTCTGTGTGGCTCAATATGGTAGCCACCAGCCACATGTGGCTCTTTGGATTTAAGTGAGGGGGCTCAGGAACCACACGTGGAGTGGTTGCCATGTTTACCACCGCAGGGCATTTTCCATTACCGGGGACAGTCTCGTGGGCCGTGCCACAACCAACTGTCCTGGAATGAGGGAAAATAGTCTTAAGAGACAGACGGTACCCATCTGTGGCAGGAGACTCGGGAGGAGAGAGAGGCATCAGGACTGACATGAAAGAAAGCAGCTGGCAGAAGACTACAAACCTCTCCCCATTTGGGGGGCAGGGGGAGGACTACATATAAAGGAAAGAGCAGGTACAAGAAAAGCACAGGACACAGAATGTGGGGGACGGCACAGCCACAAAGGCTCACCCATCATGGGGCTGGAATTGAGGGTGACTTTGACCTTGTAACCTTCTCCAGCTCGCTGGCCCTCCTTCTAGGCTCAGGGATGTTTTCTATTTCTCAATAAACTGTCCCTGTTTCTACAGTATCCGTGTGTGTCTCTTCTTAGTCTTCATTCTGACACATAAGGTTCTACTCCAGTTCGTGCCTATAACACCTCTCTGGCTAGAGACTATTGAGACAATGGACCCTAAGGAATTGGAATTGTCTTCTAGTACCACGAAAAAAGGAAGGGGAAGGCTGAGGCCTTGGTGTCAGTTGAGGCAAGGCCTGTCTCCTAGAAAGTGCTTTCACATAGTGCTGACAACCCGAGGGATAGACCCGAAGGCAGGAATCGAACTTGCCATGGTGGGTGGGCCCATCCCCTGACCAGGACTGATTAGCTGTGTGTAGCTCTTGCCCTCTGTTTAAAGCTGGACCTCACATCAGTGCTCTGAAGGCAGACTTGGGCAGAGTAGGATGTTGACACTGGACCTCTTTATTTGCTCTTCTTCCCGTTATAGCTGCAGCCAATAAATCTCCTTCCTCTCCTTTTCACTGTTGTCTCTTGACTGGGCCTGTTGAGGACAGGTGGTCGATCCTAGCTTGCTAGGGTTGGCAGGGCCAGGCTTTGACCATAATGACTCTGGTAACAGAATGGGAAGGATGGCAAAAACCTTTTGTGAGGACTGTAGCTCATACAGAATGGCGAGATATGGTAAAAGCTCTCAGGAATGTTGGACAGTGTGTGCATGGGTGTGCATGTGTCTGTGTACATGTAGTGTGTGGGTGCTGGGCTGTGTAAGTGGAAGAACACTGGAAGGGGAAGCCTCCAACATCTGCATGGGCACTGTTGATGTAGTAGGATGTGGCTCAGTTCTTACCCCCTGGCCAAGGAGCGTGGAGCACCTGAGTTATAATTTTCCAAGGAGAGGGAGCAAAAGGAGACTTCCTTTATGTAGAACAGAGACAACAGTCAGGAGTGGGTGCAGGGAGGGGTGTGGGGGGACAAAGGACTTTTTCTATGGAAAGTACCAGAATGATTCCAGTCTGCTAAGTGAGCCTGAGAGATAAGGACAATTGTAATGAAATCAGCACTAAGTTTCTCTCTGTTCCAAAACTGTGGTTCAGAACACACTCTAGCTTCCAAATCTCACTCAGCAAGCAAGCATGGAAGCCAGAGTAGATTAAAAGGAAGGATAAAGAATGAAACAGGAGAGAGCTCCTGATGGATGGAGCCCCTGGGGAATTCTCTCTCAGGTCTCACTGGGAGGGTTGGGAGAAACACTGCCTTGGGAGCATTATTCTGGCACAGTCAAGTCTGGGGGTCTGTAGAGCCAAGCCTTTGGGGTATGTGTCTGAACGCGTGAGCCATGGTCAAGGTTGGGATTGTCACCACGTATCCGGTACTCACTGGCATGGAAGCTGAAGTGTTCTGAGCAGAGCCTGAGATGCAGTGGGCAAAAATAGAAATGAATGGGGAGGAGAGAGGGGTAGCTCAGAGGTTAAGAGTGCTTACCACTGTCCCAGAGGACCCAGGTTCAGTTTCTAGCACCTTCACGGTGGCTCACAAACATCTGGGGATACAATATCCTTTTCTGCCCCTGTGGGCTCTCGTCATGTATGTGGCACACACCTACTCATATTGTCTCCCGTGCTTACACACAAAAGTAAATCTTAAAAAATAGAAATGAATAAATAAATGGATAAAATACACGTTGAGATAGAGTCCCATCTAGAATAGGTGGCAGGTGAGCTGTGGCGTTTGACTTTCCTAAGGGCCTGAACTGGGCACAGCCATACCTCCCTAGCACGCTAGCACACTGATGATACTTCACTTCAAAAGAGCAGTGAGCTGACCTTGCCTGTGTGTGTGTGTGTGTGTGTGTGTGTGTGTCAGAGAAAGAGAGAGAGACAGAGAGATGGAGATAGAGAGACAGACACAGAGAGACACACAGAGATAGATGCGCGCGCGCACACATACACACACACATTCAGAGAGAGAGAGAGAGAGAGAGAGAGAGAGAGAGAGAGAGAGAGAGAGAGAGAGAGAGACGAGGGCGGAGGAGAAGAGGAGAAACCCAGGGAATTTTGTTAGAGTTCTTTACAAGGTAAACTGGCACCACCACATTGGGTTAGGACCCACCCGAATAACCTCACTTAACAGCAATCACCTTTATGAAGAGTTACTCCACACTCTGAGCAGCAGGCTATTAGAACCTCAACATATGAGTCTAGGGGTTTGAATACAGTTCACCCCATAATGTTGGAGCCAGGCTCTGTCCTCTGGAAGCCTTTCAATGGCACAGAAGTGATTTATGAGTGCTGGGGACAGACTGAGCACGCACCTATCAGAGGCAGGTATGGTTTCCAGTGCTGAGGTTCTTTCTCGGTGAGCACACTTCAGAGCTTGCCAGGTGGAAGCGGGGAGCAGGGAAGGGAGGGTAAAAGATAGGGGTGATCCTGCTTGAAGCAGAGCAGACAGGGACTCCCTCCATGAGAAGAGGACAATGGAGCACATAGTCGCTGTGAAGACGCGTGAAGAAAGGCTTTTTGAATCATGAAGCCTGTTCCTGTTCCATTTTGCGAGGCAGAGTGGGATAAGTGTAGACCAAGGCTTCACAAGGAGAGGGTGACTTTTTCCTTTTTAGACATGAAGTGCTAATACTGCCGCTAGTGGAAAGTCTCTAAACCTTCTAGGTGACTCTTTATAATAACTCTGCCAGGTAGTTACGATTAACGCCAACCGCCAATGGGAGAATTTAGGACCAGGGAGTGCGAGCATCTTGACTAAGAACCTACAGTCACTTCTCAGCAGAGCCGGGATTTGAACAGATGCTGTCCAGCCCTAGGGCCCTTGACACTGCACCAAGAGCCTCCCCTAGTGAGTAGGCTTTCAAAGATGGGAGGGTACACTTCCCAGGTGCAGGAAAGGAAAGTGACAGCCGTCTCAATCTGAAGACTAATCCTTCCTCCTAGGCTGATAAGTGCAAAGAAGAAAAGTAAAGGTCCATGGAGGGGGCGGGCATGACAAGGATAAGCCTCGAGGGTGGAAAGAGCCTTGGGGCTAGCCCGTGACACCAAGGAGCTCGGGGTTGATTCTGCAGGCCATGGAGGGGCACAGCCTTTCAGGCAGGGTCCACGAGGTAGAAGGTTCTCAGAGACAGCTTTGGGGCAGGGCTGGCAGGAAGAGAGGCCTGATCAATGAGGGCAAGACCTCTGAGACCCAGCAGGTGATCAGTCATCTTAACAAAGCCAAAAGAGACAGTCGAGATCCAGGGTGCTGTGAGACACCTTTCTCCACAGCCTCTATGCTTCTTTGAATATGCTGAGTGTGCTTCATTTTTTTTTTTTTCCATCTAGAACTTTCTCCCATTCAGTGTGGTTTTCCTATGCAGGCGTCACTAGATTCTCCCATACTCATTTCCCCAGCAAGGACAGTCGATGTTCATTACAGGATCGTCTAGGCCAAAAACCGAGTTTCACTTCTCTAAAACTTTTTTTTTGTGGGCACGAAGGCTCAGAGAGATTAGGTCACGGTCAATGTTGAAGAGCATGAAACAGTAGAATGGGGACACAAGCTTTATCTACAAACTCTTGTGAGGATCTTTCCGAGGGCAGATTACGGTCAGTAAACCTGGACCAGACCTTACGATTCTGTACTTACTAAGGGTTCGCTGGTGATAAGGCTGCTGCTAAATCAAGTCTCATCTCCAGGAGCGAGGCTCTCTATGATTCTCTGGGCTGGTACACTCCCACGGATATCCCCACTCTCTTGTCTCGAGTCAAGGTGGTGGCATTTCCAGACTTTTCTCTATTTGTGGCCTGAAGTTGGTAAGGAAGGAAAAGTGATCTCTAAGCACCAGATCAGCTCTGGAGACTGCTCTTTGGGGCTGACATGAAGCCTGGATGTCAGCTTGACTCCGAAGGAAGGCACTGGAGGGAGTGAGAAATTCCTGCTGGAGGCTCCTCTCTGCAGGTCTCCAGTATGGCAGACTCAAGCAGTGGCCAGGGGCTCCGAAAAAGCCCAGCCTGGGACATCGGTGCTCAGAGGCCAGGGAGAACTCAAGGAAATCGTACCCGGGGCCTTTGTGGGAACCACCTCTCCTTTCAGGGCTTCCCACTGAGGCTGTCAAAGGAAATACCAAAGCCTGTCTGGGAGCTCTGAATGGAGCATCTCCTCAAGCCATCGAAGTCTGGAAGGATGCTTTTAGCTTTGCTGGGTTTTCTGACAGAGCTGGTATCGGATTGGGCAACAGTTCGTCAAGGGTAGATCATTCCAGAAGGAGCGGACGTTTCTCCTCTGTGTTCTAAAGTTGCAACATGACTACCTATCCCAAGGCTTTCGGACTGGGCGGGGTCTTGGGTGACACAGTGCTGGCATGGGGAGGGGAGGGATTGGATGCAGACATCAGTGCTCCTGGATCTGTCTCTAAGCTCCAGCTCCCAACTCGTCCATCTGTCTCTGTCTTTATCACCATTTCTCTCCTCTGCATGGTAGGAACTGCTTTTAGGAGGCCAACAGTGACCCTGAGTTCATGTATAAGTTTTCTGACTTTTTTTCCCAGTCTACCTTAAGTCTAAATTTGAAATGTACAGGTAGGTCAGCAAAACGGCTGTTGTGCCACCACACAGCACTTGGGGGTTTCGAAACACCACCAGTTCTTGAGACCTAGCCCAAACTTATCAACCCCAAACATTTGGGAGCATGGCTTCGGAAGCTGCATTCCTAAACACAGGTCATGTTGAAAGCCTTGGCAATAGGACATTACTTGGCATCTGCTGTTTGGATAGAAGCCAGCTCTGTCCTGTGAAAAAGCGCTGTTCTTTGATGCAGCTGAGCCTGGAAGAAGCAGGCCAAGCTCCCTGAGATGACACTGGGGTGGAATACGGTACTACTGAGGGGAGTGATGGGCAGTTGGGAGGAGGTCAGAGAAACAGGGAAAGAACGCCATAATGATCTCACAGAAGAGCAGGAGGCAGAATGCTGGGTGCTGGATCACAGGATGAAACATCATGGTTGAGCTCGGCTCCTAGAGCTTGTCTTAAAGCAAGAGCCTGGGACTGTGGAGATGGCTTGGCTGGCAATGTGCTTCCTGTGAATCACGAGGACCTGAGAGGGGATCCCCAGCACCCACATTTTAGACCATGCTTGTAATCCCAGCTCTGGGGAGGCAGACACAGAAATCTCCCTGGGGCTCACTGACCAGCCAATCTAGTCAACTGATGAGTTCCATATTCTCAAAAAATAAGGTGAAGATAGATCAAGAAAGATGCCCAGCATTGACCTTTGACCTCTACATGTACACACACACACACACACACACACACACACACACGTTCTTGGAAAAGAGCTCACAGCTCATTCCTTCCTCTCAGTCCCTTGTTCACTGTTGCATGTACAATGTCAGTGTCTGCTGCAGACATCAGGAATGAGACCCCAGGTTCCTGCCCTAAGGAGGTCTAATGCATGGAAGAGGGGGAGTCATGCTTGAGATGCTCTGAAGTTGTCAGGGATACCGAAGAAACAAATGCAATCTGTTATGTCTGCTGAACGGAATAACAGAGGCAAGGTCAACCCGAATCCCTGGGGAGAGGTCAAGGTGGCCTTTGATGCCACCGTCAAAGGAAATCATCTTGTGTGTCTGCTACTCTTCTCCATGGAACCCCTTTACTCTCCCATTTTCTCTGAGCAATAATCTTATTTTAAAAAAAAAAAAAAACCACAATTAAAGATGAAGACCTATTTTGAAACAGTCAATTCCTGATCATCGCGCCCCCCCCCCAAGGCAAAGCTACTGTGTAGGAAGAATCCTAGCAGTTCCCATTGTGTCCAAGACCCCTCCACCTCCAGGGCTGAGCGAGGAGTGAGGTGTTTCTAAAGCAGAGGGAAAAAAAAAATCTCTCTGAGACTGAAAGAAGAGGGAATCAATTCTAGTTTTATGTGTCACATCCATAAATAAACAAGGCACTATCAAATGTTTAAGATGGGCCTGCTCTGATTTACAACCCATCAAATTCTGCTATCAAAACATTTAGAGAGGCCGAGACGCTCCTGGGATTTGTTATATTGACAATCCCTGTGTAACCTTTTCATTTCCCTCCTTGTGGGGGATCTGCGCACACTCCATCTTCCCGGAGCCCGACGAGCCTTTCTCTGCTCCCCAGGCACGTGTCAGGGTGAGACAGGGCTTCTCGGCAGCTGTTGGATTCTGTCTGTCAGATCTCTCTCTCCCTCCCACCCCAGCCCCCTTCAGCTGATCCTCTGCATTCCTAAACCCACAGCTTTCTCCTCAACACTTTCATCTCCCCCTTCATCTCAAAGACTCAGGATCAAGGCTGAGAGTTTACACTTATTCTTGGATTGAATGTCCTCCACAAAGCCATTCACTCAATAGTAACACTGATGCACACACACACACACACACACACACACACACACACACACACACAACTACGCAGATTCAAACTGCATTCACAAGCTGTGTTTTCGGATTTCTTTGCCAAGGGGTAGGAGGCTGAAAAAATGGTCCCCAAAGATATATAGGCTCTAAGCTCTGGAATCTGGGAATCTTGCCGTGTATGGAAAAAGGGACTTGGACAATGTGACTAGGGTTCTTGATATGGACCTGCTATTCTGGACCACCTAGGTGGGTCTTGCATGTGGTCACAAGTGTCCTTCTGAGAAGGACAGAGAGGGGTACAATAATAATGACTGAAGAGGGCATAGGAAGGGATTAGAGGAAGGAGAAGTGGCCATGGGAACAAATTATGTTCCTGCGGTTTGAAACTGCTGTCTCAAGCTAAGGAATACAAGACGGTCACTAGTAGCTGGAGGAGGCAGGAAGCGTTCCCTCCTGGCCCTCAGAAGCCTCACTTTGGTGTGAGTCTAGGGAACCTACCTTCAACCCCTGACTCCTGGAATGGTTTGAACCACTTCACTTACGGGGATTTTTTTGGTGGCCACAGATGTGAATCCAAGGGTATGCTGAGCTTGGCCAACACCTGTGATGTTCTTGCAGCCTTGCCCACCTTCCCCAGCCCCTAGGAAGAGCAGAGCAGAGGCCAGGCTCCCACCAGTCATGCTGATACAGCCATTGCTTCATAGGATTGAGCAAAGAGCTGGCATTCCCAACCCTGCTTGACCAGAGCCACAGAGCCAAGGACTCTCACTTTCAGCCTCTGCGCACTGTCCTAGTAGGGACAGTGGGTGCCTCTGTTCCATATTTTTGGGAGACCATCTTCACAGAGATGTGCCCTAGCTTGTCCTGTTCCCTCAGTCTCCAAGCCAGCCTCATGACTCATTTTCATCTCTTTCCCCATGCCTGCTGCCTTCCAGGCCACCGTCACCTCTGCTCTGGACTTTCTGCCTCAGCCATCTTGGGCTCTGACTTATACCCCATCCTCTCCCATTCATTGATTCCCAGGAAGATCTTTGGGGATTGGAAATCACATCTGAGACGTACCCCTTTGTTCAGAACACTCTACATCCACCAGCAGAATCTTGGGTTCAGGATTAGACTCTCATCTTTGAGGCTCAGCAGGAGATGTGTATGGCAGCTGGGACAGGAACCCCTGGAGACTTCCCATGGTTTAACAGGAAATCAGTGTCTGGGGTGCATGGCAGGAGCCCCTGGCTATAACTCTGTGTTAGATGCCTACACTGTGAGGTGAAGGATCTTGCTTGGAGGCCTTAGAAGCAGATCTGCTTCTGTGCTGACCCGACACATATTTCTTTTTTGTCTCAGGACTTTGGAGAGGAACACATGAGATACTGGGTGCAATGGTGCTGCCCGCCTTCCCCCTGCCCACTCCTTCCCTCATCCTTCTCTCATCCTTCCTCAACTCCCCTTTTTACATTTAAACACCTTTACTTTCACATGTGTGTGGAGGTCAGAGGTCTCATTTTTTAAAAATGTTATTATGAGGCACGGTTGACTTGACTCAGAGGCCATTTAAAATGAGGAGACTAGAGCCTCTCAAAAAGAAGGCAGAAGTAGTTGTTTATGAATGTAGACCTGACTGTCCTCCTAGACACGGAGAAGGAGCAAGCACAGGGAGAAGAAGGACCTGCCTTTCATCCAGGCCTGAAGGAGCCCTCGCTGCCACTGTCACCTGAGAAAGGATGTGCCCAGGCTGCACTGTACCTGAGCACCTGCATCTGACTAGGCCTGTGCTAAGGAATCAGGTCTGAGAACAGCAAAGGGATGTCACAGCCCACACAAAGTTACACAGGCCAAGAGGCTTTTGGCAGGTGGCCTCTGGTATCTTAGGGAAAGACTGAGTTGGGCCGACCCAACCAAAAGCAGCTATCGGGATGGCAAGCAGGGGGGCTATCTATGCTTACACCTTGCTTTGGGCTGGGAGGGTGATGGCGTTAGTGGACTTTGCTGAATGGATGTCTTGGTGAAAATGGACCAGGCCTGGAGGTGCAGCGAGGTCTGGGGTATATGTATTCTTTCCCATTTGAATGCTCCCACATCCTCTCTATTCCCAGACCGATGAGAGGTTCCAGTGCTTGGATTCAGCAGAAAGGAGGAAGAAAAAGCCCTTCTCATGATCACCTTCTTCAGAATTCTTCCCCTGCCTGGCCATAGGGTGGAAGCATTCTAGAAAGGTATGCTTTGCATTTAAACTTGGAGGAGAACCCTCCAGGCAGTGCACTCTTGCATAATTCTCTTTTTGTATCTCTGAGCAGGTCGGAGAGTCACTGCTCTCCTGTGGACAATCTCCTATTCCTTTGGGCCCGTGGCCCCCAATCCTCTGCACCACCAACAATAAAGATGCTGACAGAAGAGGCATCCCCCAGGCCTCTGCTGTGAACGCCGGTCACAGAACATATTCACACATGCCCATTTGCACATGGCCCGGGACCCCGCTGCACACAGCAGGAAATACTAGAACCTCTGTTTTTCTCACAAGGCCCCCGGAAGGGTGGCTGAGGTGGATTTCTGTCAGGATTCATCTTAGAGCCTCGTCACACCCGCTTGCGCAAGCAGCCAACAGGAAGGCTGTTTTCCATCCTCCTGCACGGGAGACACAGTGCTGAGCCCACCTGCGGAACGGGAGCAAAGACCGAAGCCAGGCCATGCTTGATGGAACAGATCAGGCAAATGACCAAGGGCACGGGCTGAGGATGGCACACAGACGGAGAGAGAGCTTCTGTCCCTGTGTCAGTCACAGGAGAGAAGTTAGAAGAGCATCGTGACAGCTAGCTTGTTGGAGGCAAAGAGACGTCTAGGGACAAAAGGGCATCCGAGTTTTCTCATCTGCTTCATGAGGGGAACAAGAAACGAACACTCACAAGATCGCTTTGGGAGTCAATGTGGCTGATCACGACAAAGCATGTGCCATAGCCTGGCGTGAGACAATAAAGAAGTGTCCTATCTCTAGGACAAGCCCTGTATTTAGTCTAAGTAAACTGGTCACCTGACTTCCTTTTCTTGGGGACCCCAAACTCTATCACTTAGGATGACAGCACAGAGTCACTTGGAACATTCCCTCCTGTGCCCTGTTATTTGTTCATAACCTTCTAGATGGCTCCACGTGAGGTCAAGCCATCCTCACATCTTGCTAGATTACAGGGATTGAATGACATTGCTTCCTTTCATGGTGGATTAGTCTAGTTTTTATTACCACGACAAAATACCCAAGACACAGTGCTTTCTAAAGAAAAGAGATTTGGGGTCACAGTTCTGGGGATCAAAGGTCAAGGGGCCACATTTGGTGACAGCATTTTCCTTTCCCTACCTTTCCCTCCCCCTCCCTTTCTCTCACCTTTGCTTCCTTCCTCCTCCCCTCCCTTCCTCCCTGCCTTCCTTCTGTTCTCTCTGTGTGGCTTGAGAGAGGGTCTCCTATAGCTCGAGCTGGCTTTGAGCTATATGAACTCACTATGTAGCTAACATTGGCCTTGAACCCCTGACCTTCCTGCCTCCACCTCCCAAGTGCCAGGATTACAAGTATGCACCACCATGCCCAGCTGCAGTGATGACCTTCTTGCTGGCTGAGTCCCGAAGTGAGGCAGAGTATCGCCTGGAAAGAGACACGGAGTGCATGTATGGTGCGCGGTTCTTCTGGTCCCTCACCCTCTTATCGACCCGCCAGGATCTAGTCCTCAGGATCCTGGCCTAATGACCTTTCCAATCTAATCACTCTCAATAGCCCACCTCTAAAGGCCACAATCAGATTAAGTTTCTACTCCCCCAAATAACCCACAAGGGGGATGTAATTCCAACTTATGACCTTGCATCCAAATCACATAACACGCTTTTCCACTCTGGCTGTCTTGTGCCTGTCACCACGCTCCTCTTCTCCAAGTCTCCACCCCCCTCCTTTTTTGGGTAATGACTGGTGGTGGCTCCTTTCTCTGAACCCCATTCCTATCCTTCTCTTGGACCCTCGAACTCCCAAGGCACGATGCCGGGGTTCTTACCAAACCCCACACTGTCTTCCTCTGTAGCAGCCTCTCTGCACCTTTCTCCTCATTGTCAGACACGTTGGATGACTTGCAGCCAGTCTAGATACGGCAGACAGGGCAGGGAACAGAGCGGAGCCGTTTCCTCTCCTAAGTCCAGATTCTCAAAAGCAAGGCTATCTGACGTGTAGCCCCCCATCGCTGAGGAGTGAGGAGTCCCCTTCGCACGCATCGGAACTGCCACTGAATGCCAGCTTTCTCCTGGTAGATGGCGGCGGGTGTGTGTGTGTGTGTGTGTGTGTGTGTGTGTGTGTCAGCCAGGTTTAGAGCTAGCTAGACTCTTGGAGTAGTTAAGGAAAAAGAACAATATGGAGGTGCCGACCACCCAAGGGAAGGGGTTAAAGGAGAGCTGAGAGAGTCAGGGGTTTTGATGGGTTTCATTCTGAGCATGATGGAAGCCATTGGATATGAGGGGCAGAAGTGTGTGTGTGTGTGTGTGTGTGTGTGTGTGTGTGTGTGTGTGTGTATTAGGAACTTGAGTCTATGCATTCTTTACAGTATGAGGCCAATCTGGCTATGGCATCGGTTATCTTATTAATGGCCAGAGTTAAATGAGAGGGTCTGGTTGGCTTGGTAGAAGTTCCTTTCCTCCCACACCACTCCACTGTGTTCCTCCCGAAGCTGAGTGCCAGGCCCAAGGGGTCCACCTTTCTTGAGAACAGAGGGCTGACCTTCAGTCACGAGTGTACAGGTAGCTGTACCCCCTTGCTTGAACCCTCTAACAAGCTCTCAGAGTTAATTTCTGAACCAGCTGGGACTTGGCCCCCCTCCCACCTCCCAGACTTACTCCAGCGGCTGCCTCTGTCTGGAGGGGTCTCCCCTCTGAGTCTTCCTACCAAAGGCTGATCTACCCTGTACCACCTCACTCAAACCTTTCTCCCATGACAATCTGCCTAGATTCGCTCTGCCTGGCTCTTTATATCCTCCCTTACTCTGGAAGAATTGGACTTAAGTTTTCAGAGGCCTATCAGAGTCATGTGTAATGGTGTTTCTTTCCCAGTGGCATAGTGGATGCTTTTTCACCTCCATACTTTCCCCAACCCCGAGGGAGCGCACACAGTGGCTTGCTCAGCAGGTGCCCAGGTGACACTCAGTGAGCATTAACCATACATCATGAGAGCAGCCTCTCCTTAGTGTGTGTCTCCTGGGTGTCTAACACAGCTTACAGAAGACGGGGCCCTGTAAGAATTGGTTTGGCAATGCTCAGATTTCATAAGGGATAAAAACCGAGTGCTTCATTCCTCAACCATCTACCAGGCTCCATCCAACTCTGTCCAACTTACCCTAAAGTTACCTTCGAGTGAATGCCTAGAACGCCCGCCAGTGCTGAGAAGCCAGGCAGACACAGCGACTGTCTTTAGATGGCTAACCTGGAGGCTTTGACGGGGTCCTTTCTTCTTTTTCTAGGAGTTCTTGTGATGGCTGAAAGCAGAGTCCATCACACGGTCTCCTCTACATTGTTCTCAATAGCAGGAAGTTGTAGACTCCCTTTTAAAGGAGGGGGTGAGGGCTGCTAATCCTCCTGAATTGTCAGCAGCAGAACAAACACAGACTACTTAACTGAGACTACAACCCAGAGACTTGCCACTGTATGGCTACTTCTGCCTGGGCCATAGGTCTGAATGAAAATGGACGCCATAGACTCATAGGGAGTGGCATTATTGGAGGTGTGGCCTTGTTGGAGTAGGTTGGCTTTGTCGGAGGAAGTGTGTCACTGGGGTGGGCTTTGAGGTTTCAGAAGCTCAAGGCAGGCCTGCTGGTTCACTGTCTCTTCTTGCTGCCTGCTGATCTGGATGTAAAACTCTCAGCTACCTCCCCAGCATCATGTCTGCCTGCATGCCGCCATGCTCCCCACCATGATGATAATGGACTAAACCTCTGAACTGTAAGCCAGCCCCAATGAAATGCTTTCCTTTATAAGAGTTGCCGTGACCATGGTGTCTCTTCACAGCAATAGAAACCCTAAGACAGGTTATGCTGGAGCTTCTGCTCTGTCTGATCACTGGCTGTTCATTGACAGGCTAACTGGTGGGTCCATTCCCTCAAGAAATATGTAGTAAGATCCAGGGCCAAATCTATTTCTGCACCATTTTAGGCACTGGGGTTCCCCCTGAGCTTGAGAAGACTTTTGCTTTCACCCAGGCTTGGGGCATGACCCTAGAGACAGCTGTGATGGCAGGGAATCAGAATTTGTTTATCACGTTTTAGGGGTTGAACTGTGTCTTCTCAAACAGAAAAGCAGACAGATGGCCAGAGTTAAAGTAAGTGGGTTCCCAAACAAAACTCAAAGTCACGAGTCTGGAAAAGGGACCAGTATTGATGAGGGATGGTAGGGATGAGGGGGAAGATGAGATAGGGTGTCAGGGACAGAGTAACCAAAATACATTACATGCGTGTACGAAATTGTCAAGAACAAAACTAACATTAAAATGACTACATGACGAAGTCCTAACCCCCAGTCCCTCAGAATTTGGGTCTATTTGAAAATAAGGTTTTCGCCGGGCGGTGGTGGCGCACGCCTTTAATCCCAGCACTTGGGAGGCAGAGGCAGGCGGATCTCTGTGAGTTCGAGGCCAGCTTGGACTACCAAGTGAGTTCCAGGAAAAGGTGCAAAGCTACACAGAGAAACCCTGTCTCGAAAAACCAAAAAAAAAAAAAAAAAAAAAAAAAAAAAAAAAAAAAGAAAAGAAAAGAAAAAGAAAATAAGGTTTTCAAAATTGTTAAATGAAATTCATTCAGGGTGTGCTCTAATCTTGTCCTTTCACAAAGGAGAATTTGGATGCGGAGAAAGACACACAGAGAGGATAAAGCAGTGAGGAGACACGAGAAGATGGCCAGTGACAAGCCAAGGCAGGCTGAGGCCACTGGAAGCTGGGATTTTGCCATGGGACTGTCAGAGAGGCTGCAGACCGGCAAACTTCTTGCCTTCAGAATTGGGAAGCCACACACTCCTTCTAAGCCACCTACTTTGTGGCACTTCGTTTTGGTGGCCCTAGGGAAATCATCTGAGCCTCCTTGGTGAGGTCAGAAACCTGACCACCCGGTGTCCACTATGCTGCAAGGAAGCCCAAGCTAACTATGTGGAGCAGTGGCCTTCTGGAGAGTAGACGAGCCATGGCACCTTGAAGTTTCTCACAGAAGAACCTCAAGACATAACAATACATTTCAATCTGCAGCATCCAACTTAAAATAGTATTATTTTTATAGTAACTATAATTATGTGTGTATGCGTATCTCTGTGTGGGCATGTGCACATGAACACAGATGCTTGTGGAGCCCTGAAGAAGGGGTTGGATAACCTGGAACTGGAATTACAGGTGGTTGTGAGCAGCTTGATGTGAGCACTGGGAACAGGCCTCGGGTCCTCTGCCAGAGCAGTGTGTGTTCCTAACCAGTGAGCCATCTCTCCAGCTCCTCAACATTAAGTTTTGGTGTTAGGTTAACGAGCAGCAATAGTTAATGTGAGCAGAGGCAGAGCCAGGAGGCTGCCCGGAGCAGGGAGGATGTGCTACATCTGGACTTGGAGACTGTCAAGGCCCGAGAGATGCTGCATTAGCCACTGTTTGTATCACTGTGACAAGATGACTTTCATGGAGGAAGGGTTTATTTGGCCCTAAAGTTTAGAGGGTCGAGTCCATCATGGCATGGGAGGCCATGGTGACCGGGGCAGCTGTCTGTGGCTGCAGAAGCTTGCCGTGTTGATTTTTCACAACCAGAAAGCAGAGATGGGAACTGAAACAGGGCCCAAGACCCACCCCTCCTCCCCCCAGTGATCTACCGACAGCAGCCATGTCTCCTACCCCCAAAGTTTCCAGACCTCTCGAAACAGTGCTCCAAACACCAGGGACCAACTGTTAAAACACATGGCTCACAGGAAGCATTTCACACTCAACCTCTAACAGATGCTGAGGAATGGCTGAGGCTGAGTCCACATCTGGTGGGGCTACCTGGCTGGCCTTATCTGTGGAGTGAAGGACAGAGTGACTGTCATAGTCACGAAGGACAACTATGCTTTGTGCCGGCCACTCTGCTACACATGACACATGCCATCCCCGAACTCTGCAGCCTTTGAAAGTAGGTGATGTCAACTGAAGCTTAGCAACAGCTACTAATTTTCACAGAGGACCAGAACTGGCCAAGGCTGACTGGTATTTGAACCCGGGCTCTGAGCTGTACTTTCTAAATCAACCCATAGGTGTTGAAGTTGGGTAAACCAATGTGAGAAGTAGGAAAGAGCACAAGAGGAGACAGACCTGGTTATTGGAAGGTACCCCCAGGAGCTGGGGAAGGGGCTTTGTTGGTACAGTACTTGTCCAGCATGCAATAGTCACCGGGCTTGATCCCTGACACCGCGTGAACTGTGGGTGGAGGAATATGGTTGAAAACCCATCACTCAGGAAGTGCAGGAGAGACAGAGGTTCAAATTCGCCTTTGGCTACACAGTAAGCTTGAGAGTAGCCTGGACTACGTGAGTCCTGTCTTAAAATAAAACCAAAAAAAAAAAAGGACATGGGGAGCAGGAACCTATTTCTCAAAATGGCCACTGCATGAGCCATTTAGCAAACACACACCCTGAAAATCTAACAGTGTCTCAGAATTGTATGGGAGCAATGGGTTACCAAAATGCTCCAAGGAGACCGTCCTGCGGGACAGAGACCAGCCCTGACACCGGCTGACTTTGGACAGAGGTGTATGTAGTGGGAGATAGCCTTTTATTTTTCTTCCACTTCAGTAACACTTAGAAAGAAATCCTGCCTGTCCTATTTTTTTCTTCTTTTCCCTTTCCTTCACCTCCACACCCCCTCTTTTTTTCACCAACTCCCAAGTGATGTTGCCATTTTTTTCCATAGCAACACACTAGGATACCGGCACCGCTTTATTGGGAGAACTCCGAGACCAGGGAGGCGGGAGAAGACAGTGTTGGGTGGCCGCCGGGGAAGGTTTCTCCAACTCCAATGCCCTCAATTAATGCAGAAGAGGCCTTGGACAATTTTAAGAGGAACAGCTGCCATTACCCCAATGCCCCGCTTCTATTACATTACGTACTGAGCGAATGCCTTTTATGTCCATGGGAGAAAGTTCTCAAAGCCTAGCCTATCATGGAGTTTTTTTCCTGAAGTTAGTTCTCCCTCCCTCCCTCCCACTGTCTTTGAACCCTCTTGAGAGGACAGGGCGGCGGCTCAACTTGTCTCTCCCTCTGCCCTGCACCCTAGCTTCCTTGAGATGTACTTGACAAATAAATATTGTATGCATTTGCAGTGTATGCTGTGATATTTTTGACACAGACGTGATGCCATGAGGCCATTTGGCATATCCAGCTCCTCCCATGGTTACTGTTGTTTTTGTTTTTTTCCCCTTTTTGTGGTGGAAGTACTTATAATCTGTGGATCTAGACACCAGAAGGTGGTGGTCGGGGGTGGGGAAAGAGGAGAAAGAAAATGACCCCTGTGTCTGGCCCTGTGGTCAGCTCTCTCAGCTACCTCCTGTCATCCTCACAGGGGTCCGAAGGGGAGGAGGAGCAATACCCCTCCACCTCCTTAACAAGAATCTGAACCTCACCCACGAGTCCAGAAGGTGCCCCATGTCAGCCGGGGCTCCAATAACACGACGCGGGGACAGGTCGGTGTCATGCTGAGTTCGTTATTGTCCACTCGGCCTCGGTGTTGCTCATCTACCTTGGCTGGAGGCAGAAGAGCCAGGACCTCCCACCAAAGGTGATGAGCAGTAATCAGATCAAACCTGCCCTTGTTCTTTCCAACATGACCTCCTGCCTCTCATTTCTATTCTCTGAGAGAGACACACGGCTGTGGGGAGCTGGAGGGCATGCAGCGTGGAGAGAGGCAGGCAGTCATTAAAAAGTAATACCTTTGAAGAATATGTAATGACACAGGGACATATGCACATAATGTCAAGCGAGAACTGAAGCCACAGCACACTGTGATCCCACTTCCCGTGCCCGGGAGAAAGGCACATCGCAGAGACAAGAGTCGGTGGTTTCCGGAGGCCAAGGGTCAGGCCCGACTGCAAGGCGGAACAAGGGGACGTTGGGGATGGAAGGACAGGAGTCGGTAGTACTGCGTCTTGATTCTGGCACTGAGTCTTCAGTAACGTGATTTGTTAAAATTCATAGAATTGTGCATGAGCAAGCATGCATTTTATTGTCTGCAACTCACATTTTAAGGAAAAAAAGGAAAAATAAAAACCCTACAGCTACATGTCCTAGGTATATACATATACACACATACAAACACATAGGATTCCAACTTTTATAAAAGGAGTTATTGAAAGACAACTGGCAAAATTGTTGGTATTTATGGGTAATTGGTTCTAGAATCCCTGACAGATACCAAAGAGTGTCGATATTTCAGTCCCTTATAGAAAACTGTATTTGCATAGAACCAACAATCCCCTCTTATTACTTTAAAATCATATCTACATTACTTATTAAAGGCACATGCCCTATAAAGATTATGTAAAATGTTTCATAATGTATGTTTGGGAAATGATGAGGAAAATAGACCAGCATATAGTCAGTACAAAGGATGTTTGTGTTTGTATGTTCTTGATCTGTGGTTAGTTGAACCCACAGACGTAGGCCCCAAGGCTGTGGAGGGCTGTATGTACACATGTGAGCCACACAACCTGACACTCATCACGTTAAAAGACAAAAATATGTAAAACCATGCCTGCAGTGACTTCAATACTCCTTGTGAGGCTGGGGCAGGCTGTCTCAGCAGGGACCCTGAGAATCAGAAGAACCTGGTGGTGAAGGGCCCTTCCTGCCAGGACCTCTGTGGTGGGGCCTGGGTGCCACAGTCCGGGAGGCTTTGACTCTTTGGACAAATTCTGATCCTGTCAGCTGAGCACAGGAGTGCTGGGGAGCAGGGGAGGTCCTACAGCCCTTATTTTGGATGGATCAGGAGGTGGTTATTTGCTGCTCTGTAGAATGAGGTATACTTGGAGAGTTCCCCAAGGACTTCTAGAAATAAGGGCTAGGAATGATCAGAGCCTGGAGATTTCATCCAGCGAGTGGGGACAAGTTCCAGGTACAGTGACCCAACTCGGAGTCTGAGGCTGGACATTGCTAGAAGCATAGTCCCTAAATATATGTGCTCTTAGTGTAGACCCAGGGTCATTCTGGCCAGTAGGTACAGGGGCAGAGGCTGCACAGAGGTGAGGGGTGAACCATATGAAGTGGTAGATCTTCAAAGGCTGCCCGGGCTGGGGGCGTGCTGGGGTTGAAGCAGAGAGTCATGAAAGCAACCACTGGACTGGGGTGCACAGACTGGGGGAGGCGAGGTTAAGGGGACAGTGGTGGAGATGGCGCTGGGGTGTGTGTGTCCAAAAAGTGTCAGGAAGAGGCATGGGTGCCAAGAGCAGAGATTCTGTTTTGTCGCCGTCCCGTTCTGTTTCTGGTTGCTAGAACTGCATGCCAGCAGAGGGACGCTGCCCGGGGAAACTGCTAAAAGACAGGCCAGGCAGGTGGAAGGGGTGAATTGGGACTTCAGAGAGGGCAGAGCTCCCGGTGTTTCATTGAGAGCAACATAGGAGGGAAACCCCGTTTGCGCTTCTTTGAAGGCAAGCAAGCTTGCAAAGCAAGAGAATGAACAAACACAGCAAAGAACTAAGGCGGTGTGCGTTCACGCACTCAGAAAGCAGAGCCCAAGAGGTGCGTTGTGTTCTCATCCCTGGCCTTAAAAGAGCCTTTCTAGGGAAGGAAGAAAAAGAGAAAGAAAAGGCCCCAAAGCCGCTTTCCACCGGATTGAAGTGGAAGACACAAAGCAAAGGCACGATCAGAGCATTCCCAGGATGCAATGCAACTTCCTCCCGGTGCTAGGGAAAAGACCCCTCTTAACCCCTCCCAGCTTGCTCTGCTCAAAAGCACATGGCTGGAAGATTCACAGGCCAGGTCGCCGTGCCCAGCGGGGACTCCACTGTGAATGAGCATCCCCTCCTTGTTCTTGTCTTTGGAGCCTTGCTAGGCAGGAGGAAAACCGGGCCAAAGCCAAGATGAAAGGGCCTGTAATCTCATAAAAGAGTCAGGTGATGCTCTCAAAGGCTGGGAGCCGGTACCTGCCTTTGCACTGCAAGACAGGCAGTGTGAAAGTCACTGCGGCAAGAGGCCTGTCTGCCCTTCCCCAGGTGTTTGGACTGGACCTGGTCAGCAATGCTCTGGGCAGCAGTACCAGCATAAATCCACTGGTTGCAGGTGGACAGCAAGGAGAAGGTCAACCATGAAATCCTCGGGACCTGGACCCTGCTTTTAGGGAAGAGTTAGAGACTTCAGGCTTCCTTCCCTTTTCCTGTCTGTCATGGTAATATTTATTCTTCATCAGCATCCTTGGTCTTGGAGATGACTGTATGGTGTGTAGACCAGCCAGTGCGGCCACCCGCCTTTCCCACTGCCCTCACAAAGTGAGACTCCGCCAGAATCGAGAACACCGGTCCATTCCCAATGGGATGGGCATAAAGCCTCTTCAGTTTTTATTTGCCCGCCTGAGACATTGTACAACGCTACAGGACCCCCCCCCCCCCCCCCCCGCAGAGGGGTGTGTGTCTTGCCTGTCACCCTGCACTAGAAGAGAAAATTTGTCCTGTGGTGTGAACTTAAGAAATCAGAGGAACAAACAATGGGACAGTTTTCTGAGTACAATTCCTAAATGATCAGAACAGGATTCTAACAGATTCCTTATGATCTATTTACTGCTTCCCCCTGAAAAAATAGTTCAGGTAGAGACCCAGGGAGCTCTCCAAGGGCCAAGAGAGCAAGCCGTGCCTTCGGGTGGTAAAACACCAAGATGGTGAGCAAATCCAGGAGACAGAGGGGAGTGGGAAGCAGCAGTCATTCATTCGCATGGCATGGCCCAACCATGCCTGCAGCATCGCAGGCTTTTGCTTTCCTGTCTTATTTCTGGAAAGGCATCCATACAGGGCGGCATGCCATCAAAAGGAACTAGAAACCCCCGATACTGCTCCTGGTACCTACTTAGGGACCACACAGGGCAGGCCTGATCTGCTTTGGACCTGAGGTCTAATTAGATGATGTCTTAGTTGATTCTCTGTTGTTAAAACAAAATACCCGAGGCTGGGTACTTTATAAAGAAAGAGGGTTTATTCACCTCACAGGTTTAGAGTCAGAAGATCCAAGATCAGGTTGTCATACCTGTTGGGCCTCTGGTGAGGGTCTCTCTGGCTGCATCACCACATGTCTGAACAGAATGGGGAAAATGGCTGTGTGTAGAAGGGGTCTGGCTGGTGGAGTTGACTTAGCTTTATAAATGCTTTTGTGAGAACTAATGTGCCCTGCAAGGCCTGCATTAATTCTTTATGAGGGTAGAGATCTATAACCTAGTTACTTTATACTAGGACTCCATTCCTTAAAGATTCTACTGCCTCAAATCACTGTATCGGGGTCTAAGCTAGGATCCCGGGCCTCTGTGACACACACTTAAACCATAGCAGGTGGGGTGATTGCTAAGCTTCAGCATCTGCTAGATAAGATTCTGAGATGCTTAAGGCCCTTTAGAGCAGCGGTTCTCAACCTTCCTAATGCTACAACGCTTTAATACAGTGCCTCATGTTGTGGTGACACCCCCCCCCAGCCATAAAGTTATTTTGTTGCAACTTCAAAACTGTAATTTTGCTACTGTTAGGAATAGTAGTGTAAATATCTGATACTTGACTCCTGTGAAAAAATCATTTGACCCCCAGATGGGGTCTCAGCCCACAGGTTGAGAACCATTGATTTAGAGGCAGGTGAACATAATCTTCAGAGCCTCTCAGAGCCAGTGGGAAGAGCAAAGAGTTCCTGGATGCCTCTGCATGGCTGTACAGAACCAGACTGGACTGATCCAGTCAAGATTCAGATTTGGAGAAAGCAAAGAAGGAAGGCAGGATAGTGCCGGTTGAGAAAACACTGAATTACTTACTGCAGCAGTAAGTCTTAGAGGGAGATGCACCACCCCAGAGCAGTTTCTCCAGGAATGACTTAATCATGGAGATGAAAAGACCTAGGCTCGCAAAGCAATGGAGAAGGCCTCTTCTGGTGGAAACGTCAGCATTAGCTGTAAGATCTACGGCTGGGTAGAAACCCATTGTTTCAGGAAAGGAAGCGGTTGTAATAATTAGCTGGAGTTTGGTTACCCGTGAATCTCGGAGGTGGTAGTGTGGGGTAAAGGGCTGGAGAGGACGAACCCAGTAGCCCAGGACACCCGTGTTTTGCTCCGTAAATGGCAGCAGCTTGCCTTGAGGCTGAAAGGAGGCCAGAGCCGCGCAGGGCTGAAGGCGTGGTTGAGAAATAACTGGCAAGCCCCCGTGCTTTGTGAGCCGGGGACAAATGCCATCTGCTCCAGCTGCCGCTGACTGCTGAGTTCTCTCCGTGCTTCCCCATTTGCTACGGTGACCTCGGCTTGTGGGACTCAAGTGCTTTGAGTGCTCTTCTGTCCCCTCTGGCTTAGTGGATGCTGCCATCCCCACCCTGCCAGCCTGGCAGGGAACTCACTGCCAGGATGAGGCGACCAGGTGAAAACAGAGGCTCCCTGTGCTGCTGGCTGCCCACCTGCTTCCCGCTACCCCCTTCTCTGGGCACCTCAGTGGTGCCAAGGACCTTACTTGGAATGTACCAACAGGCAGGCCCTTCTCCCGAATTCAAGTAGAAGGGTGATAAGAACACAGACAAGAGGAGAGGCATTGGTCTGAGTTCTGTGAAAGCAGGCAGGAGAAAGTTATTATTCAGCTACTCGGGGATGAAGCATCCCATGGGGCTGGTTCCCAGAGCCAGCTGATGCATAGAACTGAGAGCTCACTGGACTGCTGGCCTCTGGGTAGGTATCTAGCTCTCTACCAACAACTGGTGGTGGCACCACACTTTCTTTGTCCTCAGAGAACCAGGGAAGGAGGCGTCTGTGTCGGGAAAGAGCCTCGAGTGACCTGAAGTGTAAGCCCTGTAGTCAAGTCTAAGACTGAAGATGGTCATACTTAAGCTTTCATGGCAGATGCTGCCCAGATGTGCATCTCAGAAACCACGGGGTTTGGTCTGCTGAGGTCCAAAGACCTGGGCTTTCTCTCTCAGCATGCTCATGCATGAGGAACAGCAGAAGTGCTGGAGACCATCCCCGGCTTACTCACACTCAGGCCTAGAGACAGTTGCCAGGAAGCCTCTAGGGCAGGATACATGCCTATGAACTCTTTCCCTCACATCTTTGCCAGGCAGGCAGGCAGGCTGCCATAGGACTATCATCTGTGGCATGGGAACTGCTAAGAAGTGCCTGGAGTAGGCTTTGGAAGAAATAGGTTCAAGTATAGGTCCCTGCTACACAAATCTCTGTATACAATGTTCCTGGCTGCACTCTTCTTAAAAGTTAAAAAGCATCTGACAGTGTATAGCTAAACCAAGTATGGTCTATACACACACAGAGAGACGTCCTCTTTGGCAAAAGGAACAAAGCACCAATGCGTGTAATCAAGCATACAGATCTTTAGAATGCTGTGATAAGTGAAAAAAGCCAGTCACGAAAGATTCCATACAACCTGGTTCCATTTCTGTGACATCCCGGATGGGCAGGCCTACACAGGCAGAGAGCTCATTGGCCTCCGGAGCTGACTGAAGCAGTGGGTGTGGGAGGAACCAGGTTGTGATGTTGTTAATGAGGACAGAGTTTCTTTCTGGAGTGATACAATCTTCTAAAATTAGGATGGCAGTCACACAACTCTGTGCATATTAAAATGTGCTCACTAGCACATCTTCAATGGATGGACTTTTAGGGAAGGGATGTATACTATTAATACATTTCATAAAGGTGTTATCGGTTCTGAAATTCTGAGTTTCTACCATTTCTTGGTCCTTTGGTAAGGGTCCCTTCATATTGCTCACTGTTGTGTTCTCATGGTCTTGATTGGTAGCAGGTAACAGAACATTTGCTAATAACTGAAAATGTTGCTTTTCTCCACCTCTCATATATCCCAAGATCTCATATATCCCAGGATGCCTCAAACTTGATATTAGCCAAGGATGACCTTCTGATTGTTCTGTCTTCACCCCTAGAGTGCCAGAACTACAGGTTTTACCACCATACTTGGTTTAGGCAGTGCTGGGGAGTGAACCAAGGACCTTGCACATTCTAGGAAAGCACTCTACTAACTGAACTATACCCCAAGACCTCCAAATGTGGCCATTTAGAGCCTCAGTTTTTGCTTCTATAAAATAGTACCCTGTGCTGAGGGCTTATGTGGTCACCTGGCTTTTTCGTCTTTGGGGTCCTTGTGGATCTGTTCCTTTCCTCTGGAAGACTTGCCCTGTTCTTCCATACCACCCAAAGCAGCAGCCGAAATATCCCTTTTCATGGAAGACTCATCTGCTCAAGTTGAGGTAAAGTCCCCAATGTATGGGCTCACAGCCATCTTTCCTCATAATTATAATGGTGTACTTATGAGTTCTTGACAAGTCACCAGTTTCTTCATCCTGGGATTCCCAGGACAGATTCTGGTATTTTGTATTTCCTACTGTGTCCAGGGCTTAGCATGCAGCCTGGCACTTGACTGACTTTTTTTTTTTTTTAATTTTGTTTTTAGTTTTTGTCTTTGTTTTCATTGCCCCAGCAGAAGGGGGCAACTTTATCTTTTTATTTTTAAATATTTATCTTGTTTTATTATTTTTCATTATGTATAGGTATGTGCACATGACTGCAGGTGCCCATAGAAGCCAGAAGGCTGGATCTCCTAAGAGCTGGGGTGACAGGCAGTTGTGAGCCACCAGATGTGGTTGCTGGGAACTGAACCCAGGTCCTCTGGAAGAGCGGTGCATGCTCTTAACCACTGAGTCATCTCTCTAGTCCCCCAACTGACTTTTATTAACTATTTCTTCAGTGGGATGGTCTTCCCTTCTTCATAGTGTCCTACTCTTGCTGGATGATGGCTGCTTCCTCTTTGGTCCTACCCCATCAAGGAACCAAAGCAGCATGTTGAAAGAGTATTTCGGACTCTCTTCATGGGCCAGACTTCTGCTGTGAGAGGTGGAGGATGGAAGAGGAAGAGAGGGCAGTATACTTGAGAGCGAGCTCACACAAGTGTGTGTGTGTGTGTGTGTGTGTGTGTGTGCAAACCTATGCATAAAACCCAAAGTGAGCAAAATAAAGGTCACCCTCACCCTGTAGCATCTATAGCATGTTCTAATATCTTCTATTAGCTTTATACCATTTTGATAAAACTTCTCATCCTGATTTATGACTAGGAAGCTGCAACCAATCCAGTGTCCTGGGCCTGCACTCAGAACGGGTCCTGTGTGGGTTAGAAGCTCTGTGGTCACCGGGAAAAGAAGAGGCATCTTCTCTGCCTTCTCCCTTTGCTCTGGATGCTCACACCACAGAACTAGCATTACCCACTAGCAGACTCCACGGCTCACTAAAGATTCTAATTGGCTTTAGAAAACACAGCATGAAGGGCTGAGGAGATGACCAGCGAAGTGTTTTCTGAGCACCATGAAATCCAGGGTCCAATCTCTGGAGCTTGTGTGAAAAGAGGGGGCTGGTGGCACTGGCCAGTAATCCCAGTCCTGGGGAACTAGAGACAGGGGCAGCTCAGGCTTATTGGTCAGGAAGCCTAGCTTACCCGTCAAGTTCCAGGACGGTGAGAAACTCTGTGGGAGACTGTGTCAAAATACAAGAAGGCTGACTCCTGAGGGCTGACTACTGAGTTAACCTGTGGCCTGCACATGCATTACGTTCACACTTAGAAAAAACCTTGTGGCACCAGTCAGCATTCACACAAACGGTCGGGGAGATTGAATCTTCCATCCCAATTCTATAGTACATTCTGTGTGTTCTGAGCCAGCTCACCAAACTCTCAACTTCCGGGTCTGCATCTATAGAACCAGGATAACACTAGGACAACTTTTGCTGGGGACAGAAGGTCACGTGGAGTGCCTAGGACAGAGCTCGGAATGGTGACCATTGCTAGAGCAGTGTGGCTTTCCCTGGGCACCGCGTCTGCCTACGGTGGTGAGGGAGAGCTGGGCTTTGAGGAGCCCAGGAAAGGTTCTCCACACGGCAGAGAGGACAGAGGTATCGGACAAGGAAGGGGGCGGGGCTGGTGTGTTGCAGGGGAGGGAAGGCAGATGATTTTAGGGTGTGCAATCGTGGTAGAAGTAGGGTGCTCCCAGGCTAGTGAGGAGATTGAGGCAAGACAGGGCGCATGTCTTTAAAGATCCCCCTGGCCCCAGGAAGAAGATACACGGAAGGTAGACATGAAAAACTCCCGGCAGATATATCTGATGGCTCGTATTACAGAGTGACAGTGAGGGGCGTGGGAGGTAAGAACGCATCACACCTGGGTGCCTCCCAGCTTTTGGCCTTGGGTAAGAGAGGGGACCAGGAGGAAAATCAGGTTGGGGTGGGTGGGGCAAGAGAAAGAGGGAGGGACAGGAACAAGCGAAAGCTCCTGGTGATTAAGTACGATGAATATTAGAATTACTTTTTAGAAACTCCCAAGTATACAAACCTGTAAACAGTAACGAGTATTCCCAAAATTGCCCCCACCCCCCCTTTTCCTGTTGTTTTCAACTAAATTTAGTCCCTTTGGTTACTGAGCTCAAATTGGATAAGCTTTATTTAAGCCACCTCGTAGGTAGGGTTCTAAGCCCCCATTGGCTCTGGGCCACTGATTTCTGGAACCCAAGGGAAGAAGTTTTAAATTATAGAACAAGTTAGAACTAAGTGGACCGTGGAAGGGAGGGAGCCGTGCAGGAAACTTAAGACTGTAATTCATCTTCCAACTCAGCCAGGCCAGGCAAGTTCCCAGCTGCCCACAGAATCCAGGGGGGTCTGGGAAGTATACTTGGAGTAAAGCCAAATACACTTGGAAACAACACCAAGAACCACCTTCAGTTTTGGAAGGTGTGAGTCAGTCTTCTGATCAGAGGATTCTTAAAAAATAATTCGGGGACCTCAATCGCTGATGCCTGGGTGCAGCGAGGGCATGGGAATCATTCCCTACAGCTTCACGCCCAACTGAAAGGAAGTCAATGGTAGCCAGGGTTTCCCCTCTGGACAACCTTCAGGATGACTCGGAAGAGCTTCCCAGGGTTACACAGGAC
Source organism: Peromyscus leucopus (assembly GCF_004664715.2). Classification (NCBI taxonomy): domain Eukaryota; kingdom Metazoa; phylum Chordata; class Mammalia; order Rodentia; family Cricetidae; genus Peromyscus; species Peromyscus leucopus. Next base: position 63,895,906 of record NC_051080.1, on the reverse strand, counting down.
TCTCCCATCCCCTTGTGTGTGTCCACAGCTGCCAGCTGAGGAGTCCTTTTGTGTCACTATGGTTGGGAAATGTCCCCCAAAGGCTGTGTGTTAAATCAGGCTTAGTGGCCAGTTGGTGGCACTAACAGGAGGTGGTACAGTCTTTAGGAGGCGGGGCCTTGTTGGAGGAAGTTAGGTCACTGACCCCTTCTTCCTGTTCGCTCTGAGAGGTGGCCGACCACTCTCCTCCACCACAGTCCCCAGGACACTCAGCCTCACCATGGGCTCATAAACAATGAAGCCCAGTGATCATGGCGTGAAACTTCTGAATTTACAACCACAGGCCCGGCAAGGGTACGGGCAGCTCTTGTATCGCTCTTTCTTTTAAAATTCTTTTTTTTTTTTTTTTACTTTATGTACATTGATGTTTTGCCGTGGGCATTCAGTTCCCTGGCACTGGAGTTACAGACAGTTGTGAGCTGCCAGGTGGGTGCTGGGAATTGAACCCAGGTCCTCTGGAAGAGCAGTCAGTGCTCTTAACCACTGAGCCATCTCTCCAGCCCCAGCTCTTGAACCTCTTGCCCATCTGTCCTTCAATCCTATTACAACATCCAAGGCAAACGCCTAAACCATCTGGGGATCATACAGAAACCAGCACAGGGCACTGAGATCAGTTTGGTTGAGATAAACAAATAGAAACAATTCTGCCCATGCCTGCAGTACTGTCACCGGCCTGGAGCTGGGCTCTCCACGGCCTGTGCGGCCACCACTAGTCCTTCTGATACAGTACTTATGAACCAGACTATGATCAATCTGTTTCCCAGATGAGAAGGCCGACTCTGAGCAGACTCGAGAGCTCAGGGCATCCGAACACAGTGATGGGACAGCCCTGATCTCATGCTGGTTGGGCACCTTCCCTGGAGGTTTGCCTGCCTATCTGTTTCAAGGGGTGTCTCAGTTTGAAGAGACGACATTGTATCTGCTACATCCTGTTAGTGACTTAGGGGTCATCATCTGAGTAAGCAGACTGACGTCATGGTGTCACACTGCTGGTACACAGGGTTGGGAATTATCCATGATTTCAGGTGCACAAGGGATCTTGGAACTCATCCCGGCAGGTAAGGCGGCTACTGAGGAGGCTCTCTGAGTGGTTTTTCCACTCTATCATCTCTCCTGTCTGCCTGAAATGATGGTGACAGGGCTGTCAATCTGTGACAGCCCCACAGGGCCCCCCAACCTACTTTCTCAAGTTCTATCCTTTCAATTGCTCGACCTCCAAGTGCGTGGTGGTTTCCGTCTGTCCCCTCTGTTTGGGTGATGAGCTCATCTGGTGAGGGTTTAAAAAAATTTTTTTTTCTTAACTATTTGTTTTGTTTTTCAGTTCTAAAATGTCCACAGGGTTCTTTCTATGATATATTTGATGAGATTTTTTTTTTTTATTTGTTCACTTGTTGGAAGTGTGCTTGTAATTTCTCACTAAAGCATTTTTATAATGGCCACTTCATAACCTATGTCAGCTCTTACCCCGCCATTATTCTCGGATTGCATCTGTTGTCTCTCTCCAACTCCTTGTGCGAGCTTCCTAGTGAATTACACTGAAATCAAAGCCTTGTTATGAACTACGGGATCTTCTTTAAACCTTTGGTTCAGCTGGCTTCCGTTGACACTCTTCTATAAGAAGAAGGCCAACTCCTTCCTCCCAAGTGAGGCTTGGGGTCCTCAGACGGTCTTCATGGACTCTCAGTGGGCAGCCTCCTCGTTACTCGGAAGGGGTGGGTGGTCCTGCCATTTCCACTGACCGGCCCCCGTCTGGAGCAGTTGTGCCCATCCTGCTTTTCTTCTCACTCAGCCTTCATTTGTGCGCCCACTCAATGGGTCTAGCCTTCTGAGAGCTATCCAACGTCTCCATCCCTACCTGGCTTTACATTACCTCATTCTCTCTGTTATCACACTGGTAAAGGAAAGAAGGGCAGGTGGTGACGGTGGCGGGGGCAGGGGGCTTGCTACATCCCAGTGAAGGTGAAAGGCCGGCCTCCTCCTTCATTCAGCCTTTCCTGGTGGAGCGGGGTTTTCTCTGGGGTATCTGGAACAAAACGGTGCTGTCTGAAAGTCGTCTCTGTTGCTGGGTCCTTCTTCTCCCCATGCTTTTTGCTTAAAAAAAATCTCTCTCTCTCTCTCTCTCTCTCTCTCTCTCTCTCTCTCTCTGTGTGTGTGTGTGTGTGTGTGTGCATGCGCGTGTGTGCGCATGTGCATTGCGTGCACTCCTGTGTCCGTCTGTCCGTGTGAACTGAGGTGTGAACATGCACACTGTGACAATTAGAGAACAGCTTCCGGTTGGCTTGCCAGTTCGTTAGCCCTTTCTTTTCAGCTTGTTTGAGGCAGCATCTCTTGTTGTTCTTTGCTATGTAGGCCAAGCGACCTGGCCTGAGAGCCATGAATAATTTCTAGTGTAGTATGCTTCTCACCTCTGGCCTGAGTTTCCGGTCAGTTAGCATCAGCAGACAGCGGCGGGGGGGATGGGCAGGAACAAATCCCTTTTCATCACCAGGCATGACAGGGAAGCCGTATCCAAGGGGGATAACGTCATCATCGGCCTATGCCAGTGGTCCTCAGCAGTGGGTAGTTTTCTCCGTTCGGGGAACACGCCACAGTGTCTGGAGACATGCTCGTTGTCACAAGGTGGGGCTGAGAGTGTGCTATAAGCATCTAGTCAGAAAAGGCCAGGGATGTGGCTGCCGTACCCACAATCAATGCGGCAATAATCCATGCAATAAAGTATCAGCCAGCCCACAAAGTCAGCAGTGCTGAAGGTGAGAGACCTTGGCTAGCCAGATTGCCCCCACCGGGCATGGACCAGTGGTTTGAAAGAGGAAGCTCCGCTCAACAATTAAACTTGGTTTTATGAGAGTTCATTCCCAGAGAGCAGCACAGGTCGTAGGGGAGAGAAGGAAAGGAACAGTCTTTGTCAGAGTGAGGCCTCTTATTTTAGAAGCACATTCTGCAACAGCGATTTGAGAAGGTCTAAGTCTTCTTCCCACACGGCCAGCTGGGGAGCTAATTAAAATAAAGATGCCCAGGCCTCCCCTCAAACCCATGGAAACAGACTTTCCTGGGTGGAGTAAGTGGGAATCTTCAGGTGATTTCTACAACACTGGCATTTTCCCTCCAGTCTTCCAGAGTAGGACGGTAAGCTGGGAGATAACAGTGAGGTCCTCAGGCTATGGTGTGGTAGTTTTTAAAATGTACTCTGAAACTCTGCACATAGTTTATCCAACGTTGTTAACAGACACTAACTCTGACACTCTTTAAAGTTTCTCTGCCTCTTTGTCTCTGTCTGTCTGTTTCTCTGTGTGTGTTTTGTATGTGATATGTATGTCTGTGTGTGAGTCTGCGCATGCAAGTGTGTACGAGAATGGGTGCACATGTACCATGGTGAGCCTGTGGAGGTCAGAGGCCAACTTTGAGTTTTGGTCCTCACCTACCCCTTGTTTGAGACAGGGTTTCTCTTGTTTAGCACTGGGTATGCCAGAGCAGCTGGCCTGTGAGCTTTTGGGAATTCTTTTCTCCTTAACTTTGAATCTTACCACAGGAGTGCTGGGCTCATAGGCTCACTCTTTATGTGGGTCTGGGGACCCAAACTTAGTGCTTTGCCCATTGAGCGATCTCTTAGTAATTAAAAGTAAACACCAAATCTAAATGGCTGGAACTAGAAGAAAAAAATCATCTCGAGTAAAGTATCCCAGACTCAGAAAGAGAAATATGGTATGCATTCGCTTATGTGGATATTAGCTGTTAAGTAAAAGATAACAAAGCTATAATCCATACAACCACAGAAGTCAGGTATAGAGTAGGGGACTAGCAGGTACATATAGATCTCATTAGGAAAAGGAAATAGAATAAATAGTTATGGATGGATGTGGGGGCTGGGTCAGGTGGGAGGGGAGGGAAAGAGAGGGTCTAGGGAGGAATATGGGGAGAGACCGCTAAAATTAAGGGCCATATGAGCGGTAGTATGGAAATCTAATACAGTAGAACCTTCTTAAAATATATGCATATATGAAGGTGATCTAACTGAAACTGCCAAGTAATGGGGGGACAGAGCCCCGACTGGACTTCTCTTGTCACCAAATGAAGCTTCCAGTCCTTGGCTTGGGTTACCTCTAATTGAGATGTTGGCCAAATGAGTCCCATGGGAATCTCCAAATACCCAGGCTGTTGCCAAGACAATAGGTTGCTCTCCACAAATGGACTGCAAGGCCCTATTGCTGAAGACAACACCTACGTAACTCATTGAACATGAAGAAGTCAAGCAGGTGCCTACATTGGACCGTCACTCCTATGTTCTAGTGTCTTTGGTACAGGAAGGTGCTGTGTACCTTGCCAAAAGAGAAGCATAAGCACCAACCCAGCCACAAGCCCTCAGATTGACAATGATGTCCTGCTTGCAAGATATGCTAGTGCCATGGTGGCACAAAGCTGTTGTGGGATAATTGTTCCCACTGCCAATCTGCTGTGCCAATAAAGCCACCTTGAATCAAGGACAGAGTCAGTGATTGGCTGACTGGGATTAGCCGTAGAGATGTTGGAGGACTGATAAAGTCAGATAGAGAGGAACAGGAAGGGAGAAGGAGGAACTAAGGGAGATTTCTGGGGTGTTTAGATTGGGAAAATGTGGAGAGTAGGGTCAGACAATCACCCCTCCACTGTTGCTTAGATTTACCAGGTTTTTAATTTCAATTTCTGACTCCTGAATTTTTATTAATGCTAGAATAATTTAGGCCAATATTATATCTGGCATCCAGTGTGTGGTCTTAGATCACACCTAGGCAGCAAAGCCGCCATAGCTGGGCTGGCCCTCAACCCCCACTGCCAGCCAGCTCTGTCCTTTGGTCTGCCCCATGTCCTAGCATGCCACTTCCCCTCAGCCCCTCTGCTGTGTGAGCAGGTGTCTTTGGCTGGCCATGCATCACTCATCCTGCAGCTCAGCGACAGCCAGTAGCAGTTTCCTTGCACCCCCTGACAGCCACCTGGCAGGTGGCTTGGTCCTCTCTCACGCTGTATCCCAGCTGCATGAGTTTCTCCTACAGCGTACCCTTCCTTCTCACACTGCACATGAGCAGCCACAGTGCAGCCCTTGGTGCAGACATGCAGTTAGCATGGCTCAGAGCGCCCGCCCTCCCTGCTAGAACAGTTGAACATCGTCACTGAGCTTACCCCTGCACAGCTCCACCTACATTGTCAGTGTCAGCAGATCTGATGGCACACCTGACAATTCTTAAGGGGGAAATTAGGTTTAAAAAGAAGGGAGGTGGATCTTTCCCTTGTTAAGAATAAAAAGTATCACAACAGAGGGAGTTAAGACCCTGTTTAGTGCTGCTATGTATGGTTTGCAAATGGAAAAAAATAAATGAGGGGGATACACCACTTAGCTGGGATCACATAATACTGATTTTAATTACTATCAGTTTGATAATTCATGTTTTATTTTTAAAAATGGTTTGATAACTGTGCCAAATATGAAAAACTGACTGATAAGATACAAACCTTTGAAAGACTTACTATTTATAAGATGCAAGCTTTAGAAAGACTTACTACTGATAAGATATAAGCCTTAGAAAGACCTACTAATGAAAATAACAAAAATATTCAGACACAAACAGAGGAATTTAGAGCAGAACCTACCATACTATTGCATTATGAAATTGAAGAGGAGAAGCCCAAGGTTATTAGAAAACCAACTTTAGTTTATCCAGTTACCATTTAAGAATGACCTCCAGATAATAGGTATCCTCAAGGCTATGTAGAAGTTGATTGGAATCCTGTAGAATTTTTAGATTTGAGGAGATTTAAAGAAGCAGTCATTTTATATGGTATGCATTCACTTTTTGTGAAGCAGATGTTAAATTTATGGGCAACTAGGAACATAATTATTCCATAACACTGAAAAGATTTAGCTATAGCAATATTGAAAGCTGGTCCTCAGTCACAATGGAAAACATGGTAGAGAGAGGAAGCTAGAATATAGAACAATGAGGTAGGACTAGAAGTATGGAAATTTCCTAAGAACACCTTCTTGATGAAGGCCAGTTTGCTGATTTGCAAAGACAGTCTAGATTTGAACACCTTGGCACTTTGTCATAAAGCAGCATTGAATGCTTGGGACAGGGTTGAAGAATCAGGAAAGAGGGATGAGTCATTTACTAAAATTATACAAGGCCCAAAAGAAGCTTTTGCTGATTTGTTTTGTTTTGTTTTGTTTTTACAAAGGCTGACTTCAGTTGTAAATAGAACAGTATCAGATCCAGAAGTCAGACAAATATTAATTGAATCTTTGGCTTTTGAAAATGGTAATTCAGAATGCAAAAAGGGGATTAGGCCTTTAAAGGCAAGATCAGCACCCATAGATGAATGGATTAGAAATACAGCTGATATTGGATCTCATAGTTATGATGTTGCTTTGATAGGAAAGTCATTTCTAGAAACTTTAAGAAAAAACAAAATGTCAGAAGTCTTAATTATGATAAACAAGGTTATTTGAAAAGAGACTGTAGACAAGATGTCTCTAGAAACAATATTTTCACTAGAGATAATCCAAACAGAAGTCCTCAGCCTTCTGGAGTATGCAGAAAATGTGGCAAAGGGCCAGCATTGAACTAATGAATGCAGGTCAACAGGGACAGGCAAGGTAATGCTTTGCCATTGGGAAATGCCCTAGGGGATTCTTGCAGGCCCTAATATCAAATTTGGCACAATCATTCCCAGTCAGCATTGGAGAAACTCATCTATAGAGCAATTAAAAGACTTAATACCTGTTGTTAAAAACCATACTGCTCTGAATGTGAGCAAAGACAGAACAACTTCTATAGATACAACAAAAAGTTCAGAAGAGACCAGAAAACAAGTGTTTTGGCAAACTGTTATAAATGATCAGAGGTCAAAGCTAAAAATACATATAAATGGTATTAAAATCAGGGTTTGATAGACACAGGTGCAGATGTAACAATAATTTCACCAAAATCTTGGCATCCAGATTGGCCTCTTCAGGAGGTAAATATTCAGCTTCTAGGGTTTGGAACTTTATCTCAGATAAAACAAAGTAAAATATGGATCAAGTGTATAGAGCCAGAAGGATGGATAGGAAAATTAAAGCCATATGTGACTAATATAGCCATGAATTTATGGGGACATGATTTGTTGCAGCAATGGGAAACTCAGATTAAGATTCCTCCAATTTCAGAAATAAATCATGAAATAAAGAATGCTTCTAAGAGAAATATTAAAAGGTATTATGAAGAACAGTCACTGACCATTCAGGTAGAACATAAACAGAACACAACAATTGGTGGTCTTTCAGGGGTACCAGCAGCTCTACTTTTAAAATGATTAACTGACAATCCTGTTGTGGGTGGAACAATGGCCTTTGACATCAGAAAAATTACAGGCACTAGAACAGCTAGTACAGGAGCAGCCAGATGCTCAACATATTGAAGAATCAATCAGTTCTTAGAATTATCCTATATTTGTCATTAAAAATAAATCTGGATAATGGAGAATGTTAACAGATTTAAGAACAACAAGTAAGGTGATTCAGCCAATGGGCTCTTTGCAGTCTGGAATTTCCTTGCCTTCTTTATTACCTAAAGGGTGGTCTATTACAGTGATTGATTTAAAAGACTCCATTTTTTACTATACTTTTACAAGAATAGGATAGAGAAGAATTTGCCTTCACAGTGCCTACTTATAATAATCTCCAGCCCATTAAAAGGTATCAGTGGAAAGTTCTTCCACAAGAGCTGTTAAATAGCCTCACTTTGTGTCAATATTTTGTACAACAGCCATTGGAAATAATTTGTAAACTGTTCCCCCAATCTAAAATTTATCATTATATGGATGATATCTTAGTAGCTAATTCAGACTTGGATACCTTAGAAAAAATGTTTGAAGAGTTAAAGAAAGTTTTGCCTTGCTGGGGACTACAAATTGCTCCTGAAAAACTACAAAGCAGAGATTACATTAATTACCTAGGTTATAGGATAGGTTTACAAAAAGTTCAACCACAGAAAGTATAAATCAGGAGAGATCAATTACAAGAGATTAATGATTTTCAAAAACTGCTGGAAGATATTAACTGGCTATAGCCACAATTGTATTAACAACTCAAGAACTAAGTAATTTATTTCAAACCTTATGAGGTGATAAGGACTTAAGTAGTCCAAGAAATTTATCAGCGGAGGCTGAGAGAGAATTGGCTTTGGTAGCAGAGAAATTACAGGGTGCATATGTAGATTGCTTGGATCCAGAGCTTGGTTGTATCCTGGTCATACCACCTTCTGTGCATTCTCCAATAGGAATTCTTATGCAGAGAGAAGATACTATCTTAGAATGGATTTGTTTTTATACCACACAGAGTAAAAAATTAAAGACCTATGTAGAAAAGGTTTCTGAATTGATTCCAAAAGGGAAGCTGAGACTTGATCAATTAACAGGAATAGGCACAGCAGAAATTGAGATAAAAAATTGTGGTACCTTTTACTAATGCTGAAATTGACTCACTATGGGCAGAAAATGAATGTGGCAAAGAGATTTTAGTAATTTTTCTTTGAATACTAATGGACTAGACATTGTGAATGTATTTCTTATTTGACAATTGCTTTTATCATGTATAGTTTTACTATATTAGAGTTATAAAACCCTTCCATTTTATTTAGACACAAGGGGAAATGTTGTGGGAGAATTGTTCACACTGCCAATCTGCTGTGCCAATAAAGCCACCTTGAATCAAAGATAGAGTCAGCGATTGGCTGACCAGGATTAGCCGTAGAGATGTTGGAGGACTGAAGAAGTTGGATAGAAAGGGACAGGAAGGGAGGAGGAGAGGCTGTGGGAGATTTCCAAGGTGTTTGGATTGGAAATGTGGAGACTAGGGTCAGCCAGTTGTCCCTCTACTCTTCCTTGGATTTATCAGGTTTTTAATCTCAGTTTTGACTCCTGAGTTTTTATTAATACTGGAACAATTTAGGTAAATATTATACAAAGCTTGTGAGAATAACTAACCAATTTTACTTAAGACCTGCTCGTGAGATGGAACCCATACCTGACACTGCTTGGGCGGCTGAGAACCTGAGATTAGATAGCCTAGGGATCAAGGGTAAACCCAAAGACTACTATTTTTTTTTTAAAAAAACAAGCATAGGAATAAAATGACTCCTGATGATACTCTGCTTTACTCATAGATCCATGCTCTGCTGAGCCATTGTCTAATAAAGTTCCTCCTGCAGCCAATGGGAGCAAGTATAGAAATCCACAGCCAGACATTATGCAGAGAGTGACACATCTTGGAACACTCAGCCCTAAACAGGATGTCTCTGTCAAATCCCTCCCCTCAGGGCTCAGAGAACCTTGTGGAAGAGGAGGTGAAAAGGGTCTAAGAACTAGAGGAGATGGAGGATGCCAAGAGAACAGGGTCCTCTAAATTAACATGACCAAAGAAAGCTCTTACATATCCACAGAGACAGAAGCAGCATGCACAGGGCCTTTACAGGTCTGTATTAGGTCCTTTTTGTAGCTCTACTATAGCTCCTAACTTAGTGTTTGTATGGGGTTCTTGAATGTATGAATGAGCGGGTCTCTGATTCTTGTGCCTTCTCTTGGTCTCTTTCCCTTCTGTTTGTTTTGTCCCATTCCAATGTGTCAGTTTTTGTATTATTGTATTATATTTTATTATTATCCCTCAGAAGCCTGTTTGCTTTTCTAATGAGAAACAAAAAGGGGGTGGATCTGGATTGGAGGGAAGGTGGAGAGGAGCTGGAAGGAGTAGAGGGAGGGAAAACTATAATCAGGATATGTGGTGATATTGCGTCCCCCAAAATATTGTGCACCCTAATAAACTTATCTGGGGTCAGAGAACAGAACAGCCACTAGATAGACATAGAGGACAGAAAATGGTGGCACATACACCTTTAATCCTATCACTTGGGAGGCAGAGATCTGTATGGATCTCTGTGAGTTTAAAGCCACACTGGAAACAGCCAGGCATGGTGACACACACCTTTAATCCCAGGAAGTGATGGCAGGAAGCAGAAATGTATATAAGGCGTGAGGACCAGGAACTAGAGGCTTTTTAAGCTTTTAGGCACTTGAGCAGCAGTTCAGCTGAGATCCATTCGAATGAGGACACAAAGGCATCCAGTTTGAGGAAACAGGACCAGCTGAGGAACTGGCGAGGGGAGGTAGCTGTGGCTTGTTCTGTTTCTCTGATCTTTCAGCATTCACCCCAATACCTGGCTCCAGGTTGTTTTTATTAATAAGCCCTTTTAAGATTCGTGCTACAAGGATATATTATGTGAGAAAAAAATCTATTTTCAATAAAGGGGGAAAAAGTAAACACTAAATCACTTTGGAAATTCTAGTATCTTTCTAAGCAATACTCAGGAAGTCACAGGTTTGATCAACTAGCTTTTTCCCCCTTCACAGTCCTAAATAATACACAGCTATGAAAATAAACAGGATGTGCCATGCCTTAACATCAACACGCAGCTCACACGGGAAGTGGCGTATTATGGTAAAAACAATGACGGTCTGTCAGGGAATGCTGGAAACAATAATTGCACAAGGTACCAAACAGCCAGTCAGGCTTGGCTCGTGCTTTGGAACCTCATAGCCACCATCGGGGGGTGGATGGTGAACCCCTGTTTCCTGGAAGAGGAAGAAGAACCAACAAACTCACAGGTCCTTGACAGGTAAAAAGGAAATGCCACTCTCCCAAATTCTGGGGCCTGTCCCCTCCACCAAAGGAGCCACTCTCCATCACTGCCGAAGGGTCAGATGTCTATAGGTGGTACTTATTAGCGTACCAAAGTGCATGCTGTCCTCCAGGCTCTCTCAGTACCTGTGGCTCTCCTGAACCACCCCCTACCCCACATGTCTCTAGCTCATGGGCTTCCTCTCCCCAGTTTTCCATTCCCATATAGCCCTGGCATTTTGGCCATGAACTCCCTTGGTCCCCTCTCTCCTGGTCTCCTTTATGGGCACTCTCTTTGTTTCCCTCTCTTGTTCACACCCCCCACTCCCCACCCCACAGCCAAGTCCAATCTGCTGGCAATGGACAATCTACTGCTTTCTTTCTCTGTTCTAGACTCTTCCAGATGCCTCTGGCTGTACTCTCCCTATTATCTTCAATGAAAACCTTCCCCTCAGATATACCTTGGAGCAGTCATGTCCTCACGTTATACAATCTTGAGATGCAAATGCAAGATTTCTGTGGCGTCAGAATGTAGCTGGGAAAGGTTGGGTGGCTAGGGTGTCGCCCTTCAGGGAAACTTGTCTAATCAGGCACTGAAGAAGGTGGTGAAGAGTCAGAAGTGATTAGAATTGGGTCTTTTCCATCTGGGGACTGATATCTATTAGAAGGACTATAGGAAATACCCCCCAAAAGACAACATGGCATGGCTAGCCTCAGCATCTTCGTGTCAGCTTCCAGCTCCCAGCCTTTGAAAAGAATCCCCGAAACTTGGAACGAGCTGGATCTAGTGGCCCACTCCTGTCCTCCTAGCACTTGGGAGGTTGAGGCAGGAGGATTGCTGTGACCAGGATAAAATTAAGGACCAGTGCATTTTGAATTCAGAATTCAAGAATCCAACATCTGAATTCAGAAGTCAAGTTTGAGGAGTAGAAGGGACTCTACCTGGACACTAATTCCCTTCTCTTCTCCCTACTCTTGGAATCCCTTTTAGGTAATGGCAAGGTGGGTGACAGAGAAGAAGCCGTGTACAGTGACGTCTACAACAAGCCTGCTGCTTCTGCTGAAAGCCACAGTCAACATGTGTAGTGTGTTTATTATTAACATCCTTTCCCATTAATGCTAACCCTGACATGCTATCTGTTCCACTGCGTCCACCCTGCTACAAACCCAGAGCTCTGGGGCCTGCACACCACCACCACTCTCTCTTCATCTTTTCTCTCTGCCTCTGCCGCCTGCATTACTTCCCACCTCAGGCGGAGCCTCTCTGTATCCGTGGACTCTCTCTGACATTCACCGATTTGCCACGCGAGTCAGGAGACTGGTAGGTGGGGTGGGAGGTGTGAGTAAGGTAATGTTCTCAGGCCAGATAGGGCAAATGCAGAAAGACAAAACAAAACAACACCCCTCAACCCCCAAACCCTGTGACAGCATTTCTCTTTGGGGCAGATTTGGGACTTAAGGGGGACAAATGTTTTGAGGGGAGGGTGTAAATGGACACACCTTTACCACAGTCTCAAGGGGCTTGCTCTTTCTGAAGTTTCTCTGTGTGCAATGATTAACCACCCCTATTTGGCTGGAATTGAAAAGACAAAATGGAATGTGCATGTTAACTAAGTATGCATGTGCTGAGCACATAGAGGACAAACAGGTCTGTGTGTTGGGGTCAAAGTACTGAGTGCCAATTAGCCGGGATGGAGAGAAAGGCTCTGTGCGGGCTAGGTTTTGTCAGCTTGATACAAGTTGGGGTCATCTGGTAAGAAGGAATCTTAATGGAGAAAATGCCTCCATTTTCTTGACTAATGATTGATATAGAAGGGCCCATCTCACAAAGGGGTGGTACCACACCCTTGGCCGGTGGTCCTGGGTGCTATAATAAAGCAGGCTGAGCAAGCCACGAGAAGCAAACCAGTAAACAGCACTCCTTAAGGCCTTGGTATTGCTTCTTGCCTTCAGGTCCTGCCTTGAGTTCCTGCTCCGTTCTTGGATGATGGACTGAAAGCTGATGAAGTAACCCTTTCCTCCTGACTGGATTTTGGTCACGGTGTTCCATTACAACCATATACACCTTAACCAAGACAGAGAGTTAAATGTATGCCTGCGGAGAAAATGCTCCAGGTACAAGTAAAGAAGAAGTAAACGAGCTCAGGAGGGTGGTAGGATCTAGGCAGAACTTACAGGGGGCTGTAGCTCTGGGGAAGGGGATTTAAACCAGCAAATTCAGTCTTTAAAGAAAGGAGCACCGAAGGGCAGGGAAACTTGGAATTCTATGAATATGCAAATGAGGACCCAGATCCAGGAAGGACTTAGCAACCCTGGGTTCCATCCAGAATTCTGGTGACCTTGTAAAAGTCTGAAGTGGATAAGTAGTGGACAAGTCCATGTAAAATGACAGCTGTGACTGACTGGAAGAGCGAGGATCAGATTCATGGCTCCTCTGTCTGGGCATGCACCCCAGTGTGATCACCCCCTAGCCGAGTGATTTGGCTTCAATAGGGCTCAGTTTCTTTTCCTGTAAAATGGATGATAACGATCTCTATGTCACAAGACCACTGCAAGGCATTAAGGAGCGAATACAGGCAGACGCTTAGAACACTGCCAGGCACAGGGGTGCTCCATGTGTGTTGGCTGCTGTTACCTCTCTGTGAGTGGGACACACTGGGACTGTATCACTTGCTCTTGTTTTGACCTAAAACCACATAATAGTTCTACAATATGGAGAACGTGCTGGATGAGGATGGGCACGGACAAACAGCAGGAGCAGGTGGACTGAGCTTCGTTCTAGCCCCAGTGCTGGGAATTCATGTCTGTAAGGTTCATCCTTTTCTTCCACGTTTTAAAGCAGAGTGGTAAATGCATCTGTGAGAGGGTTGCTGGAGGTCTTCCGGGTCTGGGCGGCTAGTAGCAACACCACTCTCAGGATGAGCAGTAGAATCCCACTGATGGGTACCACCCGCTCTACCTCCATACTCTACTACCACCCTGGCTTTCCCCAAGGTATTTATTAAATCATCATTATTTTTCTCCTCATAGTTTACCACAATGACAAGGGCTTTGGCACAAAGAGGACTTCTTCAATCATGTCCTACATCGCAGCTGCGTGACTGTGGGCAAGTCACGTCACTTCTACAAGACTAGGTTTCCTCATCTCAAAGATAAATTTCTGGTCACAACATGAAGGGAACATTCAGGGAAGTGTGCCTCATGAACAGAGATCTCAATGAGTGGTGGCTGGTCCACAATGGACTCCCCAGGCAATGCTCCATCATTTAAAGAATGTCCACCACGCTCTCTTCTACAAATTTGAATTTTCAGGTTGAGTGACACTGTTCAAAAGGCTGAAGACAAAGTGAGGCCTTCCAGTGTTGTGGGTTACCACATCTAGCAAGAATAAAGCTGTCTGGACACGGAGCGGCACTCTGTCCCTGTGTCTAGAAGGGTCATCTTCTTGGCCCACGGCTAGCCATTTGGTTACACTGAGTTGACCTGGTATGAGACAAGGGACTTCGCCACAGACCATCTTAAGGAAAAACAAACTCTCTGTTCTTTGTGTGGGAAACAAAAATCACATCAGATGTGGGGCAACATCCTGGGATCCCAACTTTGTCTTGCCTGTCCCTTGTCCTTTGACAATGTACTTCAGCAAATGGAAATTCAATTGCTGCATTAAATTTCCAAATGCCACATTTGCAAAACAAAAGAGACAGTCAAAACAAAAACTTCTCAGGCTGAAAGGGATAAATCCAAAAACCAAAGAGTGGATTATGATGTTTTCCAGAAACAATGAAACTTGAGTTTTCAGAACAAGAAATGCTATCATCACAGATGTCTCAGAGATGTGCCGCTAAGCTCTTCAGAAGAGAACAAAGCTACAGTGCTTGAAGCATGGACACATGGTGGTTACTGTCACCTAAAAAGATAGCTTAGATCTCTGGGCTGCATGAGAGAGGTGGGATGATTATTCTTTCTACTTAATGGGTAACAAACTGAGACACAGCAAGGTTGGTAACATTCCTGGTAAGAGGGGAGCCAGAACTCCGTGTTTCTTAACTACCATCTCTTCTGTTTCTAAAGATCTGGTTTCATCTCTGCTGCTGTCATAACACAATGATCAAAAGGAATTTAGGAGAAGAAATTTATTTCAGCTTACAGTTCATCATGAAGGGAAGTCAAGGCAGAAACTCAATCAGGAACTTGAATTGGCAACCACGGAGGAATTCTGCTTGCTCCTGGTTTGCTCGCTGGCCCATGCTTACCTAGCTTTCTTACATAACCCAGCACCATCTGCCCAGGGAATGGTGCCACTCACAGTGGGCTTAGTCCTCTTATGTCAATGAACAATTAAGACAACTCCCCCAGACATGCCCACAGGCCAATCTGATCTGGGCAGTCCCTCAGTTGAGACCTCTTTCTCAGGTGACTCTAGGCTACATCAAGTTGACAGTTAAAGAAAACTAGGATAAAGGTATTCCAGTGCCCGGTACTGGGAATAGTTCAGGATGCTCTTCAGACAAGTTCCTGTGACATCCCAGCAGTCATCACCACTGACCTATATTCTCAAGTACATTCCCTTTGGTCATCTGGAAATAGATCATAACCTTGACTGTTGTATTCATACTCCATTTCACAATTATGGAAATGAAGACTCAGAGGGGTGAAATCTCCTCTCAGGTCACACACAACTAACGAACCATACAAATAGAGTCTGTATCCAATGTTGCCCCGTTCTTGGACACTGTGTCATTTGGAGAACACATAACCATGTCCAAGCACTACCAAGATGGAGTCGTGTAAGTTCTAGACTTTAACAAAACTCTCGGCATACGTCTTTGGTGTTAAGTACCAAAAAGAATCAGTGGGGGCAGCTGAGCAGAGACTGGCTTCAGAGCCAAAAGGGTGACCATGTGAGCCTTGACCCAGTCATGTACCATCTCTGAATCCTGGTGTCCTGGATTGTAAAGTGGTGTAAC
Source organism: Peromyscus leucopus (assembly GCF_004664715.2). Taxonomy (NCBI): domain Eukaryota; kingdom Metazoa; phylum Chordata; class Mammalia; order Rodentia; family Cricetidae; genus Peromyscus; species Peromyscus leucopus. Next base: position 63,880,219 of record NC_051080.1, on the reverse strand, counting down.
AACAGCAACTAGCACACAAGTTCTATGTCGGCAGGAAGTTCATCTGGTTTGTCCATGGCTGGAGTCTCAACATATTGCACGCTATTTGGTATGTAGTAGATGCTCAATAAGTGTTCTTGCTTTTCTTATTTATCTATTTATTATTCTTGTGTCCATATAAATAATGCACGTGTATGAGTATGGATACCTGTGTGCCATGGTATGTGAAAGTCAGAGGACCACTTTTAGGAATGGTTTCTTTCCTTCTACCATGTGGGTTCCAGGGGTTGAACTCAGGTTGTCAGGCTTGCAGGAAAAGAGTTTTTACCCACTGAGCCATCTCACTGGCCCAGTCAGTACTCTATAGACAAATAGATGAACAACAGCGGGAAAATAATCACCTCACTGTGCTTCTGTAGTGATTAAATAAGCTAGTGCATGCACAATGCATAGTGTAGACTCATGCCCCAAATGCCAATTATAGATGGCCCTCAATATCTGTAGATTCTACACCCACAGAACCAACGATTTACGGACCAAAAATCTTCAAAGAAATATTGTCCTTGGGGGTTAAGGAGAGGGCTCAGTCAATTAAATGCTTACCGTGGAAACACAGGGGCCTGAATTCAATCCCCAGAACTTGTGTTAAAATGTGGTGTGGTGGCAACCTTTGTCATCCAAACACGGAGAAAGGGAGCTGGGCAGTCTTTGTTGCTCACTGGCCGCCAACCTTGCCTACTTGGTGAGCTTCATGTCAGTGAGAGACCCTGATTTAAAAAAACAAGGTACTCTATGCCTGAGGAACGACACCTGAGGTTGTCTTCTGCCTCTTCATGCATGTTTATACACATGCACACTCACTTGCAAACACACGTGTGCCCATATATACATGTGTAACTGTATATATACACATACAAAGAAGACATACTGCACCTGTCCTGAGTAGGCACAGGATTTTCCCTATCATTTTTCTCGAACCAACATGCTACAACTTTTTACTTAGTATTTATATTGCACTAAATACTCCGAGTACTGTGAAGATGATTGAAAACGGGGGATGTGCATAGATAATAAGCAAATGTTATGTTATTTACATAAAAAAGTGTCAGCATCCAGGGTTACCTGCTGGACCCTTGGAATCAATCCCCTACAGATTCTGAGACAACTAGACCCTCATTATTGTGCCATAGACCTTTACATGCATTATTCAGTTGCACCTTTCCAAGAATCTTATGAGACAGATCTCATAATACCTATTTTCTGCAAGAGGAAACAAAAATGAATCTAATAATTGAGGAGAGTATATACCTTTTAATGAATCAAAGCCTTAAAAAAAAAAAAAAAGAGCTCAGGAGGCTTGGGAGATGGCTCAGCAGTTAAGACTACACACTGCTCTTGTAGAGGACCCAAAATAAAACAGGCTATTGTCACTGCTCTTGGCTACCCACTTAAACTTGATGGCAAGGCCTTATTGCTAAAGTCACCACACACTTTGGTCATAGGACATGGAGAAATCAAGTGGGTAATGACCAAGAATCTTTGCTTTGATAGTACTGGACAGTGCTGTGGAGGCTGCTGGGGGAAAGAGGCCATAAATGGTCTTACCCATCTGTGAACTTTCTGACTACAGCACAAGTCTACTGGTGCAATCGTGGCACAGATTGTCTTGGGGTAACCAAAAGCTTTCTGGTTGAATTTAAAATCCATTCCACAAGAGGGAACACATATTTGGTACAACAAATCTGGAGCTCACAGGCCCCAGGGGTGAACTGACTACTATTATTTTGCTAAATGGAGATATCTAACTGCCTTCTAGATTTGTATCTCTATGCCGATAGACTAGTGCAGCCCTTCTCAGAGAAGTTCCTTTGGGCAGTGGATGGTTGTTAGTGTGGAAACTCACAACCGATGAAGGTGCGGAGGCTAAGTGTCAGTGAAGTGCTCAGCCACAAAAAAAGACATCTATGTTACTTCTCCAAGCCCTGCAAGACTCAGGGACCATCACTGAAGAGGGGATGTAGAAAGACTGTAAGAGCCAGAGATCGTGGTGGACCGGATCAAAACAGGGTCTTCTGGTCATGGCTGCACTCATGAACTCACAGCAGCTATGGTGGCTTGCACAAAATCTGCATGAGATTAAGCCAGTCAACATTCTAGTATGGAGCGGGGTGGGGGGGGGGGGGACGACGACGACACTCATGAGCCCCCACTCCAAAGTGGAGAGCTATTGACAGCTGGTGGCTTCTGGAGGAGTTAGAGCCAGTTTTCTTTAAGGGTGTGGCCCCCTGGGAGGTCTAACAAGTTCCATTGGATGGGTCCACAGTATGAGGGACCTTGAGTATCTTGGCAGTGCAAACTGGAATCTGTGGACTACATCTATAAAAAAGGAGAGTGGATGAAGTTAGGGGCTGACAGGGAGGTCGGGGATGGATCTGGGAGGGGTGTGTGCGGGGGTAGATATGATCAAAATGCATTGTATGAAATCCTCAGAGAATTAATAAAAATATTCTGTTAAAATGTGAAGGCAGAAAAAAAAAACCATACCTGCTCTCTAATGAATAATAAATAAATAAATCTTAAAAAAAACCATAGCAAGGAGCCATGGCAAGTTTCTAGAGGGGCCTGTGGGACTTAGGACATTGGGTCTAGCCTGTCAGGTAGTCTTGCCTTCCTTTCTGAATCTCCCATCTTTGAGGGGCCTCCCAGCTCCAGCCAGGTATACTCCCCACCTCTCACCCTGCCATGGTCTCTCCTGTCAGTGGAGAGGGTCTCCTGTAGACAGCGTGCTCAGCTGTGCTATCACCAACAATAACATTAATCCTAATAAATTGCAGGCTGATGAATCACTGATTGCAGGGGAGAAAAATAATTCTGAGTAAGTTGATTGAAAGTCTTAATAAAGCTCATTCTCAGGGAAGGGTCTGGCTTGGCTGTGGATATCAGAATCCAAACGGAGATTTTTTTTTTTTTAAAAGATGGTTCTGACAGTCAAATTGCAGAACATCCCTTTTATTCTATTCTTATCCCAGCCAGGGCATAATCACACAGTATCGGAACTGCTGGGTTCCTCCATTGGGAGGACCTGGAGGGCAGGGCCAGCAGTTCCTTGGTCTCTTTGCTGCTGTGTCTAAGGCGGCATCCACGGCCAGGGTGAGCTGTCAGGTCTGTACATGTGACAAGGAGCCTAGGCATTAGTGAAAAGAACAAGGGGGGCAGAAAGAGAACAGGATGCTGAAGAGCGACAGCGCACAGATTTGTTTATGAATTCCAACTGTCAAAGAGCTTATAGAAATCGATCGCTTAAACTCCAGCTATACGGAGCCAATTATATTGGAACCGATCCCAGCGGTCAACCCTCTTCCTGGGCTATGGAGTCCCAGCTCCCGCAGCCTTTCTGGACAGAAGCCAGCTCCCTGCAAGTAGGCATCACCCTGCTGGGGTCCCTTCCTCAGAGAGCCTTTCGCCCGCCAGTGAAAGTGTCACCTAATTTAATTGCAAATGCCCTTGATGAGCACACACCTCCCCCGCGATAGGATTAGGCCCTTCAGTCAGCTGTCACCTGTGTGCCCCCTTCAAAGAGAGGGAGAGCTAGAGGGAAAATCCGCATCAACCGTAATTGCGATTTAATACAGTTCACTGGAGAGGACCCTGGGGGACAGGGTGAGGGGAATCAATCGTGGTGATTGAAAAACAATATGAGAATTAAAAGGGGGCTGTAGCTAAAAATTCTGGAATGGACAAGGAAAAAAAAAATGTCAGCATCCATTTCCTGCCCCCAGGTCAAGGCTGTTCCTGATTCTATGCAGTGCGGGCCAAACTCTCCTGAGGACTTGTCCTGTGTCAGGCATTGTACCAGACACAAGGGAACAGATGCTACTGTGGCAAGAGCCATGTCCTGGCCCCGGGGCATCTCTGTGAGTAGGTAGAGGGTGGAGACAAGATACTCTGATGGGTAGAAAGGTAAGGCGGGATTGGGAAAGTCCCTAAAGATGGAGGTGGGGTGGGAGTAGGGTGGGGGGATGGCTGCCTCCCCTCTGCAGGCTATCCATCGCTTTATGGACAGTAGGAAAGGTAGGTGAAACAGGTGGGAGGTGAGTGTTAGAGTTGGAAGTGGTCCACAGCAGTCTGATCAGAGGCCCCTAGGAAATACCGGTTCAGGGCAGTGCATCTTAGCATCTTCTAAGGTACAAAGGGCCGTTCTGAACCGAACATGCAATTGGTTTCATGCGAACGCAAAACCAGAGGCTGCCCTTCGCTCCCCACGTAAGGATGGATGGCCCTGCCTGGTCATCAGAATGAAAGATACTCGGGAGGGCGGCTCCCCTTTTGGGGTTGGAATCCTTGAACAACCTCAAGGAGGCAAGATATGCAGGACCACTTAAGGGGCCAGGATGCTTCAGATGCAAAGCAGGGCCAGAGGGGAACACTGGTCACCTCAGGCCTCCGTGAATACTGCCCTGACAGGCATGCAAGGCAAGATGGCAACAGTCCCAGGAAGTGACTCAGACACAGCAGGGCGGCGGCGGGCCAGCTGGGACGTGTCCCTCAGCCTAAGGCCCGATCTAGTGGCTCAAGACAGCTCAGTGGTGCCTGTCTCCTGCTTGTTACCTTCTAGAATCTTCCTTTTCTCTGTCTCTTTCATTCATTCTGACAACACACACACACATACACACACACACACACACACACACACACACACACTGTATAAGTATACAGCTCACTTGCATATGCTTTTCAACTTTACTTCATTTTTCCTTCTGTTCACTCACACCCAGCAATCACTACTCCATTTCTCTCTCTGTCATACAATCACTCATTCACACACTGACTTACTTCATAGTCTCTCTGTGTGTGTCTCTTTGTGTCTCTGTCTCTCTCTCTCTCACATACACACATGCCAGCCCGATGCTTTCTGACTCTGGTCATGTGACTTCACCGCACTGAATCTCCATTTCCTGGTCTTATAATGGAGGCTCTCCCCTAGAGCAGCAGTCAAGACTACCTGCAATAGGTTCCGGAATTTGTCTGCTTGGGCCTGAGTAAATGCTATTTAGATGGGGCAGTTCCCGCCTCCTTCTGGTATATTCTGCCCAGTAATAAGCACAGAGTCTAAAATGCATTACGTGTTTCCTCCTGTGGAATTATGCAACGACCTCCAATCTTACGATGATCCTAACAATGATCTCAACTCTGTTTATCATATCACTTAAACCTGTACTTATTTATTTTTAGGCAGGATCTCCGGTAGTCTTGGCTAGCCTAGAACTCCCTATGTGGCTGAGACTGGCCTTGGGTATCCATGATCATGCTGCCTCCACCTCTCACACACTGGGGCTTCAGGTTGTACCAACACTCCAGGCCCTGAGCAGTTTCAATAGACTGACGCTTAGAGCAGTTTCGGGTCTCCAGGGGAGACAGACAGAGGCACAGAAGGAACTAAGGAGCTCTTCCACGTCTCTCAGCGCAGCCCCTTAATTACAACCCCCCAGGAACCAGCGGTGACAGCCTGCTGCTAACTCACACCCGTAGCTTATGCCAGAGTTCCTCTTATGCTGATTCTTCTCTTGGGTTTGGGCAAACGCACAGCCACTGTATCTATTACAGCGTCATACAGAATAGTTCCACCACCCCAAAGCCCTGACCATTGCCTTCCATCTCTTCCCTCTGTTTCTGACCTTCTTCTACCTCCATAGTTTTGCGTGGACCAGAACATTATGCAGTAGGCATTATCCAGTATGAAGACTTTCTAGTTATTTTAGTAAGTGGTTTAAATGACTTACTTTTTTTTTTTGGAGATTATAATATAATTACATCATTACCCCCTTGTGCAGCCCTTTAAGATTGGCTCCTCCTCCATCAAGCACTTCACACCAAAGGCTACTCCATGTTGTCACATGCCTTGAGAGTTGTGATGATAAATCTTCACTGCCGATGACCGAGCTTGTAGTCACTAGGAAGCTGCACTTATTGTGTGCCTGTGAGGGATGAACCTATCCTGAATGTGGGCGGCACTATCATATGTGCTGGGGTCCCCAAGTGATGCAGTATGCTTATCATGCTTAGAACCTTTTAAAAAACCTTTTGCATGTGTGTGTGTGTGTGTGTGTGTGTGTGTGTGTGTGTGTGTGTGCTCCTGTGTCTGTGTCATTTAATTCAGGATTTCTTTACCTTAGCATAATTGCCTTCTGGGGTTAGAAAACTCTTCATTGATGGGGCTGTGCATGCTGGATAGGTTTGGTACAGCTTGCTAATAGCATCCTGTGACACACCAAAATGTCTCCAGCCATTGACAGCTGGTCCCTGGGGAGGGGGCTGCTCCCTCCTCTTCTAGCTGCCAAGAATCAGCATTTCAAATGTTTTATTATTGTAGGCATCATGAAGACTTTCAACGCTACCCTACTCCTCCTGTCTATGTAGGGTAGTCAGGAGGGGCTGGCAGGCAGTTCTCCACATCCCTACATTTCACTCTTGCTGGGTGTGTTTGCTTTGATTCCAACCAAATGCTGTCACTGTGCAGTCAGGCCTCTGGCTGATTCTTTTAGAGATGATGGATTTGACATGTTGAGGAGTTTAAGTTTTCAGTAGCTTGTCCAAGATCATTCTGAAAATAGGGTCAAGCCAATCCCCTGACCACAGTCCAGGGACTTTCCTTGGAGCTAGAAAGGTCTCAGCAGCAGGATCATGACAGGCTACCCTTCTAGCTTGCCTCCTGTCCCCTCTCCCTAATATACCCACCAGCAGCACCTGGTGCCTTTTCCTCCATAATGACTCCTGCTCTAGTGCATTGACCAGCCCCACTCTTCTGACCCCGGCCCAGTTACCATTGCCTCTTTCTGCGTCTCCTGCTTTGACACAAGCTTACCAACAGTCTAGTTTTTCCAGAGTGATATTAAAAAAAAAACAACAAAACAACCAGGCAGGCACTGGGATGAGAGGTCAGTGGGTAAAGAATCTGCTGTGCCATCATGGGAACCTAAGTTTGCTTTCCCAGAATGCACATAAAGCCAGGCAAGGGAGCGTGCATCCATAACCTCAGCGTTATGTGCGGAGATGGGAGGCGAGCTAGAAGAATCCTCAGAAGCTCATGGACCATCCAGCCTGATGTGTGCAGTGGTGAGCGACAAAACCGAGACCCCGTCTCGAACGACGTGGAAAGTAAAGACTGACACCCAAGGTTGCCCTCTGACTTTCTCATGTGGGCCATGGCATGGGTGTGCCTGCACTCACATACGTGTACATGAATGCAACATACGTGTAATAACAAAAAATAAAATAAAAATACATAACAGATCATGTCTCTTTGGTGCCAGTGGCTTCCCATGTATGCTGTATGCAGGTGAATTTTGCATGTCCCTTCCACTTTGTTTAGGGACATTGCTTCTGCCTTCTGAAGGGGTGTCGATAAGTGCCAACCTAAAGAACCAGAGGCTGGGCATGCAAAGCTCAGGAAAGGTGGGTCAGGACCCAGTGCAGATGTCACCTAGATCCATGTGACCCTCCTATACTCTTTGGTCTTCATGTCACTAGTTTTCTGCAACCCTTCTACCCCCATGAGCACCAGGCTACCGTGGCCAACACGACTCCTGTGACATGGGATTTGCTTCAGCTTTGTTTGGGTCCACTGAGCAGATCCTCGGGTCCCGGCTTCTCTAGGACTGCCATTGCAAAGGAGAGGTGTTGCTAGCAGGAGGGACTATGACCCATGTAAGATCGGAGAGGGGAGAGCTCTTTCTTTCTATTCCTAATTCTCTCTACTCCCGGTGACAAGTTCTGAGACACAGCACAGTCAGTTCTGCTATGATGCCTGAACACAAAACATTGCTCCAACTTGAGATGCATAAGAGGATAGTTATGCACTATGTGAGTTTAGCTTTGCTCCTGCCAGGTTCAGCAGTGAGAAACAGTAGGAGAATTCAGAGAAAGCTAACCCCGAGTCCTTAGAATGTCGTCTTCCTTTTTTTTTTTTAAGTGCACAGGATACTATGATGTCACCACTACTTCCTGAGACTGGTCACATGGGGAAGGTGGTTATCTCAGAGGCACATTACAGTAGTAACAGAATGCATGCATACCGCAGAAATATGCCAGCTTCCTCAGTTTACCCGATGGGTTAATGGTCACACAGTCCACAGTTGGCACTATAACTCCGGTCCCATGTCACTGTCTTTCTGCCACCTCACAGTCATTCATAAGGTGCCACTTCTTTCACCGGTTCAAGGAAGTGGGCTTTTCTGCAAAGCAAGGTGCCATGCTCCTTGCCCTATTTGTCTGTTTCTAAACCACAGGTGACCTGTAGAACTGTCCTGGGTTTTCTGTTCACAGCACTACGTCCCTAGCCACGTCTTGCCCGTAGCTCTGTGACTTTGCATATGTAGTTTTGTGGCACGGTGCCTTGGGGGACATGTACCCTGCATTATTGTGCAGCCAACTCTGCTCCATGTGGCCACTCCAAAGACCAAATGAGTCCCGGTAACTGGGGGAGTTCCTCATGGGGTGATGGGGTGGCTGAACACTGCATTCATGGGATTTGCTTTTTTCTGACTTCTCTTTCCCTTACTCTTGTTCTTGCCTGGGTCTAGACAGCTTTCCCTCCCATTTCCGTCTTATCCATCGTACGAAGTTATGAGCTTTGTCTCGACCTCTTTTTTTTTTTTTAGGGAGAACCTAGACTGGGACAGTGGACCCACATGGGGAAATCAGTACGTACATAATTCTGCCAAGAACCCAGGCTTGGTGCAGCCAAGGACCAGGAAGAAGCCGTGGGGTTGAAGTCTAGGAGGGGAGAAGGGTTGTGGTTAGAAATGAGGTTGGAGAGGAAGGGAGGGTGAGACCTTTCCAGGCTCGGGAAGAAGTTTGGAAGTCAATCCCTGTGCAGTGCCAAGTATAGACGGTTACAGATTCTGGGAAGAATGGGCTTTGACTTTATTTGTTATTTGTTCATTGGTGTTAGAGACAGCATTTTACTTTGTGGTTCTGCTGGCCTGGAACTTGCCCAGGCTGGCCTCAAACTTACGGCAGTCCTCCTGCCTCACTCTCTGGAATGCTGAGACGGCAGGTACAATCCATCATAGCTGGCTTTGGTTTGTATTTTAAGAATTATCTGCTTGGTTGGGCCTTGCATGGGGAGACCCTTTCTAGTGCTCTGAATGAGAATGTCCCCCATAGGCTCAGATGTTTAACACGTGATCTCCAGTGGGTGGCGCTGTTTAGGAAGGCTTAGAAGCTCTGGCTTTGTTGAAGGAAGTAGGCCACTAGAGAGGGGCTCGGAGAATTCAAAGCTCCCATGCCACCTCCAGTTCATGTTCTCTACTTCCTGCTTGCACTTTAGGGTGTGAGTGCTCACCCACCATGTCTGCAACTTGCCATGCTTTCCATCACAGACTCTAACCCTCTGGAAGTCCCAAGGAACTCTTTCTTTCTTTCTTTCTTTCTTTTTTTTTTTTTTTTGGTTTTTCGAGACAGGGTTTCTCTGTGTAGCTTTGCGCCTTTCCTGGAGCTCACTTGGTAGCCCAGGCTACCAGAGATCCGCCTGGCTCTGCCTCCCGAGTGCTGGGATTAAAGAAAGGCGTGCGCCACCAACGCCCGGCGGAACTCTTTCTTTTATACGTTGTCTCGGTCACGGTGTATAACTACAGCACCAGAGAAGTAACTAATATATCCCTTATGTCCAGATGGGAGATGGAAGGTACCTTGGACAGAAGCAGTGGTTACAAAATGATGACGTAACTGTTAAGCCTGGGGGGGGACAAGACATTCCAGGGACCTAAGGACACACTTAACATCCATTTCTGAGCAGGTCATTACTCATTATAGAAACAAAGAAAAGACTTCCAAAAGGAATTGAAGATTCGTGGAAGTCACTGGGACAAAGGCCACAGTGTTTGCAGAAGTATACAGTTTTTGCTCTGTGCATGCACATGCACGTGGGCACGCACATGTAGAATGATGCCGGGAAAGGCTGTTGTTTCCTTTAAGGGAACCAAGACCACAGTGCAAAGTTTGCGTCTGAAACAGGGCCAGAGAAAAACAAAATTAATCACAAGGGGGAAGAGGCTACCGCAGGGCCAGATAAAGACTGAGCTCTTAATGGAGTGTCTGATTCAAAACCACTAAAATCAGAACTTCCAGTTAAGAGTTAGGGACTCTACTTAAAACAGCTCTCTATTTCAAGTGGGACATGGGAGCTGGGAAGGAGATTGATTTAAGTTAATTAAATCTAGGGCTTAATGAAGTGTTTGTTCTTGGATACACACTCTTGCATGGCTAATGTAGGTCTGGGTGCAGAGCATGATTACATTTACAAGCTTAAGGTTGTAAGGAGGTGGGGGTGTCCACTGGACCTGTGAGTGCAAAGACTTTTTAAACAGGGAGAATCATGGAGTGGCGGATGAGTGACTTAGGGTGGGATAGAGCCCCTTCCCAGGAGAGTCAGGGTGGGGACAGCGGGTGTCTAGTCTCCATACCTCCTCTCACCAGCAGAGTGACCTTGGACAGGCGATCCATCCCAAAGGACTTTTCCTCTTGTCACAGGACACACCTAGGGTGGTTCCACCCCGTGCCACGGATGACATTGGTCAAACTGTTTCTCTTCTCTTTGGGCCTTAACACGCAACAGCAGTGCCAGGCGGGGGCTGTTTCCCGGGTCTGCCGAGGTGCTGCTGTGCGCCCTTGGTGTGGGTTAACTCACTCAATTCTCACAGAGCTCTCAGATGCAAGCATGGTCACGCTGCTCTACAGAGGAGCAAACGGACAGGAAGTAAGCGATGGAGTGCTGAGGCCGCACGGACAGTAACTGGCGAGATACAGAAGGACACCCGATTCTGATCAGTTAGTGTCAACCTTCACGTCTGTCTCTTCGAGGGGTGGGGTGGGGGGTGGGAGTGGGTTACCAAAACCTAACTGCTCTGGCCTCAGTTTCCCTCTCTGTCCAATTTGGAAACTCCTCTCTGCCATGCTCTTCCTCTTCAAGAGAGAGAGGCTGCAACGTCAAGGCACTTAAAGGGCTTCATGGACGGGCAAGCTGTGCTGGGGTGGAGGCTGATTACTCCAGTCTAGCCCTTTTTGGTCCTTTAACCCGGGTTCACATGGCAGAAATGACCTGTCGGCAACATCAATCCTGCATAGAAGGACCTCGGTCAGGTTGGCCACCGGGTGTCAATATCAAGTGTTGGGACTTGGAGGACACCACAGCTCTCTGAGTATATGAGTGACTTAACTTGGCACTGTGACCCAATACTTGGCAATAAGCAATTTAAGGAAGGGAGGGTTGATTTTTACTCTGAGTTTGAGGGGACAATGTCCATCATAGTGGGGGAGGCATAGAGAATATGACATCGCTGGTCACAAGGAGTCTGCTCTCCAACTGAAAGCAGAGAGGCATGCATGCTGGTGCTCAGCCCACATTCTCTGTTTTCTTCAGTCTAGGACCTTAGCCCATGAAGGATGGTGCTGCCCACATTTGGGGTGGATCTTCCCTTTACAGTTGAATCTCTCCAGGAGTGTCCTCACAGACATGCCCAGCACTGTGTCTCCTAGGTGATTTCATAAGCTGACATTGAAGAGGAACCACCACCCTGAGTCACTCAGGTTGTGTCTCCTGTCTCAGTAGCTTCCTGGAGGCCCACAGGACTTACCAGCTTGAATGCCCACAGTCTGAAGATCAGACTACAGATGGCATTGGGCTAGCATGATCCCAGGCCTGTGGCATGACTTCTAGGGCATGGCTTCTACAAGTCACAGTCTCTCTTAGGGGCAGCTGGATCTCTAGTTTCAAAGCGACACCAGCAACTCTATTTTAGTCCCCTTTCTGGCCTTCTTCCTACTGAGCAGAAGTGGGAGAGTATACCAGCTTTGGAGCAGCCAGCCAGCTTGTGTCCACAACCCAGCCCTACCACAATGGGACCTCTGGAAGCCACACACTGCCCTGAGCCTTGGGCTCTTCCCTCTGAAAGTACAGTGGCCACACTGAGGCTGGGCGATAGCTCAGTCATTGCCCCTCCCTGTACCCACGCTCTGTGACACGACCCAGTGGAGCCCCTTCACTGCGACTCTGTTTTGTGATTGGCTCTGGGAGAGTAGATGTTGGTTAGTGACGGTAACTGAGGCACCTTCTCTTCCGACCCTTACTCTGCTGTCATAGGTCACGCCCTGGTAAACCTGTGCAGGGTGACCGACTTACACAGCTTTGCCTTTTGTCATCCCAGTTGAGGTCACCCTAGGTCAAGCAGCACACAGTCAATGTTCAATGACACGGGTAGCCAAGACCACAGTCCCCTAAACTGACCTCAACTATGGAAGCCATCTCATCCCAGAGAGGGCGTGGATTGTACACTTCAGATTTGGGAGCTGACGAAACATGTCCTCCCATGAGGCTCATGGGGTTGTTTGTTACAAAGCACTACCATGGTAATAAATAACCAAAATGGCCAGAGAAGGGATTTTAAAAACTAGAGCGTGCTATAACTTTATGACTTCAAATTTGTTGCACAATTTAAACTTTGCTCTCTCTGCTTGTCTCTTTGCTCTGGAAAGCAACTGGTAGGAGCTGTTATTTTACACACACACACACACACACACACACACACACACACACACACACACACACAATACAGATATTCTTGTGGTGTTCCACTCAATGAAATCTTGAAGAGGACAGAATAGAAAGCTACAAGTTTTATACCCTCCCTTCTGCCTCCCTCTTCCTCTCCCAACCCATTTATTTTAATAAAAATCCAATGAATACTCCAAATAAACAGGTCGTATTTGTTTAAGACAAGCTTCCTGCTGGTGCCAAGAATCTGCCTCTTTAACAGTCGAGCCAGACCACGCTTCCTCTTTAAACTGCAGCCCATATCTGCCGCCACGGGTTCCTCCTCATATTGCTCTTCCATGCTTGAGTCCCACCCTGTCTGTGGACATGCATGGCTCCCATGGTACCTATGGCCACTTACCTAGGCAGTTCTTAAGACCTCATCTAGAGGTCCTGTGACTCCATATCACTCCACTTTCCTCATTTGCAAAGTGAGGGCAATGATGATGATATAGTCTCACAGACTTGCCTGTGAAATTTTAATGAGATTATCGTACGACTCCAGCTCAGCCTTGGGGTTGGAGCAGAGGAAGCATTTGGTACATGTTAGATCCTATAATTGTATTCTTGGTAACATGGAAAAGGAGGTCCTATTTCGCATTAATTTTCTGCTTGGCATCTCCCACTGTTTCAAATACTTTATTTCCCCCTAGGTCTTCTCATGTGTTTATTGCCTCATGGCAACTCTCAGTGAAGACAGTGCTGCATTCCCTCTTCATGGATGAGAAAACTGAGGCACAGAGAATTTAGAGAACTTACCCAAGAACATACAGCAATGAAGCCACTACATTGTTCTCTCCGTTTTAGTTATTCATCCGTCTTTCTCATTGTGAATCTAGACTGGAATAGGAGCTTAGTACAGTGCCTGGCACACAGACTAACGTAGTGGAGGTGGCCACAGCCTGGTTTTTTCTCTCTTGACACACCCCTTGGAGGCAGGGGTCTGGATCGCCTAATCTCTGCACCTGCTGCTACTGAATCAACTGGGTCAGACAGATGGTGCTTTGACGAGGAGGCCAAGGCTGATTCTCAGCCTGGCGTGCACACTCTGGTCTTTGCACACGCTGTCTTACAATTCAGTTTTGACTTGGGACATGGGAAGCAGAAAGGCTCTCAGCAGCCTCAGATGAGCTAGGGGGTGGGTCAGCAGCTTGGTGTAGAAAGCGGGATTCAATAATGCTATCATGCTACCCTTGTCCTCACGGAGCCGTTGTGATATCCTGCATTTAAAAACAGTGACAACCTTCAATTGCCATGCATAACCCATGTCTGGCCTCACCGTGGCTCCTGGCCCTAGAACACCCACATTTTCTGGTTGACACACAGCGTACAGGGATCCCAGGACTGATGGCTTTGTGCAAAGATGTCCTTATGGACCCCTCTAAGCCCTCTGTGGTGCCATCGTCCTTGCCCGCCTGTCAGAGTGTAATTTTCATTAAATATTAAAGAGCTGTTTGTTAAAATAATGTCGTCATGGTAACAGAGTTGGGTGGGGGTGCTGGAACAGCCTAGCGCGGCCCAAATTGCAGCGTATTCATCAAGTGCTTTGCACTGTGCAGTGAGCGTCCCTTTGAGCTATCTGGTGACGATGGCTCTGGAGGATCCAGGAGCCTGGAGCGTGCGGCTGTCGGTGCCAGAGATGCAGGCTCTCATGAGGTCCTGGGGCTGAGCTGTGCTTGTTGGATGGGTGGGTGGGTGGATGGATGGATGGATGGACAGATGGACAAAGGAATGGACGGCGGAATCGACACTCTAGCTGTTTAGGTCAGAGCTGTTTCTGACAGATCTTCTGTGTTTCATTTGCCCTTTTACAGTGGAAAGGAGTTTTGCCAGAAAGTTGGCGGGAAAAGAGATAGGAAAGCAAATCAGGGGGCGGGGGCAGGACTTCTTTTACCCACAGGGAGCTAATGGCGGCCATCGTGGGGAGGCAAAGGAAAATAGATCAGAACCAGGTTGCTGGGGTCAATCTCAGCTCTGTGTACCGTGAAGAGTGGCCTGCTCCCCAAAACCTGTACTCCCACACACGTTGGAGGACCACAGCTGTGCTGGCTTTATGTCCGTGGACGGGTGAGAGATTCAAGACAATGTCCTTGCAATCCTAACCACCCACTTTACCACCACCGCTGGCTCGTGGCTTCCATGGGCATCACAGCTCTGGCGGCAAAGGTCATCGAAGTCACCACTGAAGGATGATTTCAAAGGTGCATTCATAGTTGAGAGAACCCGGTGTGCCCTGATCACTGCTCAGGCTCTTTCTTGGAAGGGGCCAGATGGTGGTCATACACCATCGTCTGGTTTGTGAGGGTAGCCACCAAATGCTCATATGCTAGAAGGCTGGCCTCTAGGGTTGGGGTGCTGATGGGTGGGGCTTTTAAGAGGCGTGGCCCAATGGAAGGTCATTAGGTCACAGGGAGTGCCACCCTTGGAAGAGATGAATGCAGTCCTCTCAGGGCCTCTATTAGTTGTAGCGAAAGTAAGGTGACATGATAAGAACAAGCCTCTGACTACAGCTCCTGCTTCACCTCTAGCCCACATGACACCCTCAATGAGCATAATAGCGACCAGATCCTTGCTGTGTCCTGCCCAGCACAGGGACAGGCAGCTTCATACCACTCACTGGATCTTTATGACCACAGGGTAAGGTTTGTCCCTGCCCCCATTTAGCAGATGGGGAGACTGAAGTATAGAGAGCCCAGCAACTTACCCAAGGCCACGAAGCTAGTGGAGAGCCAGGGCTTGAACCTGGCAGTCTACGCTAGGGTCCCTTCCCTTTAGAACACATCCTTAAATTCCCTCGACATCACTTTAGTTGACCGCCATTCCCTGAACACCTACTATGTGCCAGGGCCTGTGCATGCAAGGACACATTTGTCCTCACAGCTCAGCTTCTGCTTGAACACTCTTAAGGATGTCATGGGACATGGCCCGTAGTCACTGTCCAGCCCCCTTCCTCCTCTTTCCCCTTCCTTCTGCTCCCCTTTCTGCCCTCAAATAGTGTCCAGGACTCCACTGAGTACATACTCTGCATACAACCACCATCAAACACTGGCTCTTCATCCAGGCCAGTCATTTCCAAGACAGGAAAAACGCCATCCCCAGGCCCCCACAGTGCTTTGCCCTCCAGGTCTAGTGGTTCTCAACCTGTGGGTCTGGACCCCCTTTGGGGGGGTGTCAAATGATCCTTCCACAGGGGTTGCCTGAGATCATCAGAAATATCAGATACTTACATTACAGTTAATAACAGTGGCAAAATGGCAGTTATGAAGTAGCAACAAAAATAATTTTTATAGTCGGAGGTCACCCCAACATGAGGGACTGTATAAGAGGGGCACAGCATTAGGAAGGCTGAGAACCACCGCTCTAGGCCTGGGGAATGCTTTCTGCCACTACCCTGAGGGCACAGCAGCTGGTCGTTTATATTCTGCCCTGCATCTTGGATCTCACTCCTGCCTAATATCCTCATTTGGGTCTAGAGCTCCATTTTTCTGTTGTCCAGCAGGTAGGGGTTTGGTCACCTAACTTTGTGGGAAAAGTCTTGCCCCTGCTGAAGGACCCAAGCCTCTGAATAAAGCCATCTTCATATCTCTGGCATCTACATCATTGGGCCATCCCACCTCTGCCTCCTGTGGGTTTTGGAAACTGGGTGGTGGGTGGTCCTTTTTGCATCTTCTCTTGGCCTTTTCTTCTACTCTGTGCAATCAGGGTCTTGGAGCAAATCCTCTGAAGGTTTTGACTAGCAGGAAATTCTTTGGAAGCGTTATGGGAGGAGGGATGGCTGAAACATCCCCCAGAAAGCCTCCCATGATGCTTTGTGTACTCTCTGCCCATCATGCTCACCAGGCGTTCAGTATTACAGGTGTGCATCAGGGCTGTACCACATGAGGCAGTCACATTGGGGCACAGGAGAGACCCAAGGTCATCTCACTCAGCAGCCTTTGCAATGGCCGCCTGAAGCAGAGACATTATCCTCCAGTTTTCTCCTCAGTCCTCAACGTCTTCCTACATCCTGCCCCTTGAAGGTTCTAGGTCATCGCAGAAGAGAGTGCAAAACACTGCTTTATCAAAACCTTTCAAATCAATATTTTTTGGTGGACATTTGTCCATCTTCTCCTTGAACTCTGCCACTGATGGGCGACTCATTATTGACCTGAGTTTTTCATTGCATTTGTGCATATCTCTTTTGTCAGGGAGTTTTGCTTAGGTCAAGGCATTGACAGTATCCCCCCCGCCAATCTGTTCCTTCCAACCAGGGCTAATACTTTTGCTGTGCAAGGGTGGCTTTGCCTACTGGCTGAGCCAGGCAGTACGCACTCCATTCTAAGACTATTTTTTTTTCTTCTGAACATAACTCTAAAAATATGCCCCTGGCCTGGAAGTCTGAGTTTCTGTCATCTGTACAGAGAGGGGAGAGCCAGCCACCTGCAGGCTCATGGCGTCTAGGGAAGCCCTGGCAGGAAGCCAGCAGATTTTTTGAGAGGTTCGCACCTGGAAGCTTGGCTCTGTGCTGTGTCCAGGTGCCCATGGAAGGAAACACAGTTGCAGGGCCGCCTTTCCCATGCAGCTCCTACCCTTTCCTGACATCAACCTGGGCCATGTGTGACCACGGCCAAACACAGTATCACTTACCAGTGTCTGCTCCGTGTTGCTTACATCCTGGGAATCTTGCAGCCGGATTCCCAGAGCAGCCGGTGCGTGGAGACCTGCAAAGAAGAGAAACTTGGTGTGAGAACCAGGGCACAGCAACTGGGTATCCAGCTCTCTCTCCAAGCAGGACTGAGCCATAGGGAAACTGGGATGGAGGTGGGATGATAAAAATGAGCCCATACAAGGACCCAGGTGTTCATCAAAGCAACTTCCCGATCTCTAGGCTTTGTGGCAATTCTGAGCTAGAGAAAGAAGAGTTAAAAAAAGACCCCAACCCTGGATGAGTCAGCAGCCTGTGGCAAAGAAGAATTTTTAGGAGGGTGAAACCAAAGGCAGATTGCTTGGGTGTGGAAGGGGGTTTGGGCTTCGCTGGCCTCACCTAGAGTCTCCTCAAATCATCCTTGCCTGTCACCAGCAGCGGGCTGTCCAGAGCCTCTTTGTGGTACCAGCAAAGGGGGAGGAAGCTCAGTGTTCAGGCCTCAAGCAGAAAAGATATAGCCATCCTTACAGCAAAAGCCCCCAGAGCGTATTGAGAGATTCCTGCCAAACACACCCTGTGCGCTTTGAAAATTCCTCTGGAGAGCTGGAGCTGGCAGAACAGGGTGTGTGCCTGGTGCTGCTGATGTGTTCCCAAGATGGCGAGTTGAGGCCTGGGCCGGGGGGGGGGGGGCTCTGCAGTCGGCCAGTGGGGGTGCCTTAGGAACACGTGTGGGGGCTGCTTGTGGCTGTGGGACTCTCGCCCTTTGCTCCCCATGTCTAGGACCCTCGAAAGCCAGCTTGTTTTTTCTTGTTTCCCTTTGAACTCTCAGGTGAACTGAAGTTTCTCTGTTCTCTGTTCCAGCTGTCCACTAGCCTTTTGACTAGGGTAAGGAGAATTATCGGGGTTGTAGTTAGGGTTTATTGGGTCTTGACCACACTTCCCACACTTGCTCTTGACACACCTGAGCAGGATTCTCGCTGTTCTGAAGATGTGTTCCTCTGAATAGCAAAGAGCAAAATCACACCATGTGAGACTTGCTGGGAAGACAGCCTTGGAGCTGCGGATTCAGAACCCGCATTTTAACAAGACCCACCGGCGGCTCCTGGGCACCGGCTGTAAAATGTGCTTTATTATTCTCTCAATCGTGGGAAGAAGTCTGTGACCACTCTCCAGGCGAGGAGATGGTCGAGCGAAGCAACAGCTGGCTGCTATGGCGATTGAGCTGGTGAGGGGTAGAGCGGATTCAAGCCATTTCCATTTGCTTTTGGAAACTGTGTTCCTTTCTACCACACTATCTGTGGAGCAGGTAAAATCAAAGGGGGAGGGGCGGGTAGGCCATGCTTAGTACAAGTGGCCTAGGGAAGAACAGTCTGCTGAAGAGTGTGTGTTGGGGATGTGTGTGATCTCAGGCCAGGGGTGGTGTTGCAGAAGGGAGAGGAACATGAATACAGAGGCAGGTGTCCCTTCCCAGTTATGTCAAGAGCTGGTGAAATTCCCAGGTCTTGGACCCTTCCCCTCTGGGGAACACAAACTTCTGCACTGAATCAGTGTCTAATTGATTCTGATTCTAAGGAATCTGATCTCTTGCCCAATGTCCACAGAATTACCCTGAGAAGAGCCCTCCCCTTCCGCAAGGGGACCAGGTAGCCTTAGGGTTCAGGCAGTGGCACTCAGGAAGTGCTATTTCAGGCAGGTGAGGGATGCTCTTTTCTGATTCCAAGTCCAGGTGTATGACTGGAGGCATCTAGCTAGTCATGATGGGGGAAGGGATGTCACACATATTTTTTTTCCCCTCTTGATTAGTGACATCCTACTCCATATGTTTTTCTTCCAAACTTTCATTATGAGGTGGGTTCTCATGGGACTCATGGGTAAAGGCAAAGATAGTTCACAACTCACACAGGGGTCATGACTGTTACCTTTCTCAATCTCAAGTGACCGGTTGGCATCCTTGATTTGAAAGTTAGGCATATCACTCACACGGGATTGGTTCAAGACCCTCTCTGGGCATTAAAGTCCTTGGATGCTCAAGTCACATAAAATGGCATAGCATTTACATTTAATCTTCCCATATCCTTCCGTATACTTTCTATTGTTCTAGATGACTTATGGTGCTCAATAAGACATAATGTTATGCCACTAGTTGGTGTAATGTATTGCATAGTGACAAGAAAAGGTCTACACATATTTGGCATAGGTATGATGCTCGCCCCACCCCCACGCCCCAGTATTTTAGATCTGTGGCCCATCAAACTGCAGGTGCAGAACCTAAAGCTATAGAGAGCTGACCACATCATTTGTTCTTCCAAACATGCTTCCGAGGTGGATTTGCTCCTCTAAGGCACACAAGGAGCCATGTCAATAAAACGCAGATGTTTCCTTGGTTCACACAAATAGTTCTGCTCCACCAAGCACTAGTGGTGGAATGCAAAGTGCCCCGACAACCGAGCATAGTATGCCACACTGCATGCCCACCTGTCTCTAGCTTGGTGCCTCCTTGACTCCGTTGTGGTCACACAGAGTTTCAAAAGGTTTTCCCGAACCCCAGGCAAAAGCTGTATAAAGCTGTCCACCTGGCAAAGCTTTACAGCTGCTCTGCTACCCGGTCCTGTGACTTGTCCACATTTCTTCAACCTGCCAACCTCAGCCCTCCCCCCACCCCCGCCTCAGTCCTTCTCCAGCCACCTTCCCTCACCTTCCACCGTTTCAGAGAAAATTGTTTGAGAATTCCATATATGCTGTATGTCAAATTACTGATTGGTTAATAAATAAAACACTGATTGGCCAGTGGCTAGGCAGGAAGTATAGGCGGGACTAACAGAGAGGAGAAAAGATAGAACAGGAAGGGAAAGAGAGACACTGCCAGCCGCCACCATGACAAGCTGCATGTGAAGATGCCGGTAAGCCACTAGCCATGTGGCAAGGTATAGATTTATAGAAATGGGTTAATTTAAGATATAATAATTTAAGATATAAAAACAGTTAGCAAGAAGCCTGCCACGGCCATACAGTTTGTAAGCAATATAAGTCTCTGTGTTTACTTGGTCAGGTCTAAGCGGCTGTGGGACTGGCAGGTGAGAGAGATTTGTCCTGACTATGGGCCAGGCAGGAAAACTCTAGCTACACATATATGCATATAATATATTTTAGTCAAATCCATCGCTCATTTATTTCCCTCCAGTACCCACTTTCTCTCAATTTCATGGGCTTTTTTTTTTTTTAAGCCACCACATATACTTAGGACTGCCTATATGTGCATGGGCAGAATCATTGACGGAGCATGGGTCACTTCTTAGGTCCTGCATCCCTGAAGAATACTGACCCTCCCCCCCCAGGAGCTATCAGTTGCCAATCGTTCCATAGATATGGGTGGCACTTCATGAGCTCCTCCCCCATCCAAGCTAGGATTCTAGCTGGCTTGATCTTATGTTGGTCTTGCGCGTGTGGTCATGGCTGCTGCGAGTTCATGTCTGTAATTGTGGTGTCGTATTTGGCAAATACTATTTTGCTGCAGATGTCTTCTCCTTCCTGCTCATGGAATTGTTCTGTACCCCTTTTCTGGGATGAACCCTGAGGTTTGAGGGGAGGGTATGACATGGCTGTCTCACTTAGGGCAGAGTGTAGTGGCTTGTGTTTGCAATCTCCACACATGGAAGGGCGAGCTGGCAAGACCATTGTGAGTTTGAGGCCAGCCTGGGCCATATAGTGAGTTCAAAGCCAGCCTGGGCTACAGGATTAGATCCAGCTTCAAAAACCAAGCATACACAAATCCACAGAGGGTGGGGTCATTCCACACACACCACCCTTTTGGTTTTCAAAACATCATGATGATTTGGGCTCTGAAGTTACTGTTGTATTTCTTCTTTGTTTTTAATTTTAACATGTATCACACTGCATTAACTGCTGTTGTTCTTACAGGAGCTGTTATTCTTGCCTGAACTATGCATTGTTATAGACTGGCATGTCTTGTGAGTAGTCTGATGTTCCCTAAAGCTCTGAGTTTCTAGTTTTCGAGAACACAGAATGTCTACTAATGACCACATTATTTTCTTAATATATAGAATTGCCTGCATTGTGGACCCTGTAGGCACTAATTGAACATGGGATGTTAAATGCTATTTTACTTGGCCAGTGAACATTTTGATATCAGTCTGTGCCTGATTCTATATTTAGCACCAGATAGACATCAATAAAACCTAGTTACTACTCCTTTTTTAACCCTTTAAGAAATAATGTATGTATATGTGTGTGTGTGTGTGTGTGTGTGTGTGTAAATGCACCTGGCGTGAGTGCTGGGAACCAAACTCTTCTGGAAGAGCAGCAAGAGTTCTTAACAGTTAAGACACCTTTTCAGTTCTCCCTAGTTCCTACTTTTGAGAAAAAGTATAAAAGGGGGAGGACAAATAATCAATTGTGAGTAAGTCCCAGCACTCTGAGGTGGTGCAAGGTGAGAGCAGCCACCAGACTCCTCCTGGATAAAGGTTACACCCCTACCTTGTGACCTAAGGCCCCCCTCTCCTCTCCCCACCCTATCTTGTCACACTGTGCTCTGGCTCATGATGCCTCCCGGCTCCAACGCCTATGCTCTGGGTAGCACTACAGTTGGGCTGGGCTAGGTCACTCTCTCAAACATTCTGCCCTCCTTCCTACACTAATTACTACCATCTCACCCTGAAGTCTGATAGAGGTATTACGTAGACCTGCGTAAGCAATGTGTCTGCACCTGCTGTTATTCAAAGTTATCCGAGGAGGCGGCCACTGGAGCACAGAGCAGCTCAGTGGTTTGGCTGAGGTCCTGCTGGCAGGGACTCTCAAGGCGGGAGAGGCTCACAGAGTCAGTGCTCTGGTTTATCCATGAACTCAGCCCCACACCATCCTTCCAGAGAGACAGTGGCTCTGACCAGCATGGCAGACGGTACCGTGTTTGGAGACACAAGGCACTGGCCAGCCCTGCCGCTCTTGCACAGGCCCTCTGCCTTCAGCCATCACTTCTTTCTGTGCACCTTGGAGGGCCGTGTACACAGCCCACCTCCTCCTCCAGGGTGGTGGAGATGATTGTGTATGAATGCCAGACTCATCAGGAGACTATGAATGGGCGAAAGACTCTATAGTGTCCTCAGATCTTCAAATATGCACACTTCCTGCCTGCCTGGCCTCAACTCCTGCCACATTGGCCTTTTGGAGGAAAATGCTGCTGGGAAAAAGAAATCTGTAGACAGAACTTTCCTCACATGGCTCCCCATTTTGCCTTTGGGCCTAGTCAAGCTGCCTGGCACTTTCAGGACAAGGGTTGCTTTAAAGGTTTACAGAAGAGAGACACCCTCTGCTGGGTTGGCTTCCTCTAATGTAGCTCATTCCACGTTTATTAGCAAATACGAACTCCGGCAGGAAGAAACTCTGCTCCAATAAACCTGCTATCACATCCTGAGCCAAAAGTGCCCTATGGAGAAGAAGAGCACAGACGAGAGAGCTCTGGTCTCTGGCTGGACCCAACATATAGGAAGTTTGGCGTCAAAGCAGGTAGAAGCTACATACTGCTTCTGTGGAGCTCAGCTTGGTTATCACTCCACAAGCTGGAAGGGTGGTCCTAACCGCCTGTTCCAGATGCTATCCCACCTCACACACATCACCAGCCTTCAATCCCAAAGAGCATCACTATCGAGAATGCTGTCTGCCAAGCCAGGACTCATGTTTTCTCTCCTCCCCAGAACTCTGATGAAGAGCTACTCACATAGCCAAGTCTGAGGGAGATTAGTAAGCTACTCAGAGTTGGAAGTTGAGTTAGAGTTCAGGCCTGACCAAGTAATCCTATCTGTCTTCCCCAGCAACTGTCTCTTTGACCTTGATTCTGTGGCCAAAGTTTCTGGAATACTGTACCATTCTCCCACCAACCCAAGAGTCTTCTTTAACTAACATCCTCTAGAGGAGAGCTAAGTTGAGAACCGCTCTGAGGTTCAGGGATGCAGCTTGACATCTTGAACATTTTTGAGAACTGAATTATACTCTAGGATTGATTTGCATTTGTTTGAAAACATTTCCTTTGGAGCTCGGGATTTAGATCAGCTGGTAAGATGCCCGTCGTGAGAGCATGAGGACCTGAGTTCTATCTACAGCCCCTTTGTAGAAAGCCAAGTGTTCAGATGACCCTGTAGTTAAAGTGCTTGTTTCGAAAGCAAGAGGACCAGAGTTGAGATCCCCAGAACCCACGTACATGCTGGCTGCCCATGGAGGCTTGTCTGTGATCTGAGTCTTAGAGGGTGGAGACAGGATCCCTGGGGTAAGCAGTGTTCCAGCTCTGGGTTTGACCAAGTGACCCTGACTCAATGAATAAGGTGGAAAGATTCCAGACATCAACTTCAGGCCTCCACACACACAGGCATGCACCAATACCTATGCATACATGTGCACCCACATACATGGTATGCATATGTGTCCACACATCACATACATACACCCCTACACCTGAGAAAAAAAGGGGGAGCCATGCATGGTGGTGCACATGCTTGTAATCCTAGCACTAGAGAGATGGAGACAGGAGGATTACTGGGACTCACTGGCCAGCCATCTTAGCTTAACCAGTGAGACCCAAGACCCATTTAAAGTACCTATCTTAAAAACAAAACAAAACAAGGTGGGCAGTGCTGGACAGTCAATAGACTGTTGGCCTCCACAGACATGTGCATGCACATATATGCACACATGCGTATGTGCACCTGTAAAAACATGAACATACACATGTAGCCACAACAAAAGGGGGAGAAGATACTTTCCCTTCAGAGTCGCCAAGTACAGTCAATATTTGATATGCCCCACACTAGGGAGGGGTAAAACTGTCTTTGTTCCAGGCTATTTCTTAGTTCTCTTTCCACCTCTTTACAGGGGCATAGACTACAGGCCAAGCTGTGGATAAGGTGAACTCTGGCTTTACCAGAACGGGGACAAAGACATCAAAGCCGTGACTGTGCTGATCCTAGAGGAGTGCCAAGACTGCAAGGAGAGCACATGAGGCCACCTGAGATTGGGGCACCTTCCGAGAGACGTGCAGCCGACGGGGCGTGGAGAGGGGAAAAGCTGTGCAAAGAGGGAGTGGGTGCCTAGCGTGGGAGAGACACGAGTGTCCCAGAGCTTGGCGGGCAACCAGAGTGGCTGTGGTGGAGAAGGCTAGAAGAGGGTGGGCGCTCCCTGGGACTTGAAAGTCCTTCAGTAAGTGGAATCGTTACTCAGAAGAGAAGGGAGGCCACCAATGACGTGGATTCTGTGTTTGGGTCCAGGCTCAGGGTCCGTCAGAAGTGTCTGTTGAATGGAAAGTGGCCTCCTCTTTACCTAGGTGCCCCATCATTTGAGAAGCTCTGCCTGGGAGTCTGAAAGCTCCAGACAGAGAAACCACAGTGCTGTTTGATTTAGGTAGAGAAGAATTCTCCTTGCTCAAGTCTCCTTTTGTCTGGCCTGGAGGTTCTGGCTCCACTGAGGCCATTGGCAGGTGTGCGGTGCGGTGGGGTGGGGTGGGGAGGGGAGGGGTGGGGGTGAGAAAACACCTCTGATTACAGCTCCCAACACTGCTGGGAGACTGGGAAGCCATGAGAACCTTAAACCCTCACAAGAGACACAAAGGTGAGCTGGAAACCCAAGCTTCCAGGGTGGGCTGTGGTTTCTTTTTTAAATAAACAACTCCAATGTAGACAGCATCAACTGGGAAATTTTCCATAATCTTCAAGAAGCAGGGGTCAAATATGGGTGATGTGGGTTAGATGGAGTGCAGGTCTCCAAGGAAGTCATGACCTGTTAGGACTTGCAGGCATCACCTCTCAGTGGGTATATCTGTCTCCTCCTGGCTGTGGACCCTAATTTCTTTGGCCCACTGAGATGGTGTGTTCTTGGCTAGAGACCAACAGACGGTGTCTTTTATTCAAGAGCTTTGTGACTGGATGTTTTATTTTGTCATCTACAAAACTGAATAGGATGGAGATTAAATTGTATTATGATTAGCTTTGTGATTATAAGTGTCCTGCCCCTCCCCTCATCATAACTACCGTTTGAGCTTGGGATCTGAACTCTGGTACATGACAGCACCTAATAAACGCTGATTCTGCTTCCCTTCTTCGGTACATCCTTTATTGTTGGGCCACATTTAACCAAAATCTGGGTTTCCAGGGGATGTAAGATAAACCCGGCAGAAATTCTATTGTCCTGCGAACGGATGACGGCCGGTAGGAAGAAAGGGAAAGCTGCTATCTGTGGGTTTTTCCCCAACTGCACTTGGTTTCCAAGCCTTTATTAAATATCTTAAGTATTACTTGCCTTCAGGGTCAAAATAAAATTGCCAGAAGTTTTCACTTTGCCCTCATAAATGATTCTCACTAAATTCATTAAAAAAAAAAAAAATGTGTGTGCGAGAGCACAAATATGCTGACTCATAGCTGGCAAAGCTCTTGCTCTCTCTCTCTCTCTCTCTCTTTCTCTCCCTCTCTCCCTCCTTAACACAGTCCAAATTTGTCCAGTCACATGAACTGAGTAAAGAGTGCTTAATGCAGTGGTAGCCCCAAACTGCTGAGCAGTTAAACTGAAGACTCAAGGCTTCACCTCCCCCCCCTCCACCCCGTTTCCCCGGCCTTGCTCTGGCCAACGTGTAAGCAGGGGCACACCGCCCACTGGCCAGTGCATACACATAGTAACTGTAGGGGATGCCAGGACCAGAAAAGATTTGGCAGCAAATCGATGCCAAACTTGAACTTCAAGGCGATTATCGTATGGCTTTAAAAATGGCAATAAAATTCTGTATCAGGGACCACCCAAGCTGCACAGCCCCGTAGATGTTGTCAAGCTGGCCACCGAGGGAAGCACTTGGCCTGCGTGACTCATTAAGTCCTCACAGCTGCTCAGGCAGGTGCTATGATTAGCCCTCATTTACAAATGAGGACACCGAGGCACCCAAGTGCTAATGCCTTGCTCAGGTCCTACATTGTACAAGGGGTGGAGCTAAGACTCTCAGACCCCATAGTTTGTTCTAAAAGGCCAGAGATCTTCCGCATAGAAGAAAGACTTACTCCATAAATACCTCTCCAACGCTTCAAGTACAAACACCGCGTCGTCAGGTGTGGAAGACGATGCTGGAGGTGGTGTTGGGGGGGCGTGGGGAGCTTGGTCCTTGCTTTCTGTGAGTGTAAAATGGCAGAGAGAAGCTAGAGTCCTCGCACAAATGAAGGAGGTGAGGGCATGGACAGCGGGGCGGTGACACGGCAGTGCAGGGAGGGTTTGCCAAGGTGACAGAGCTGGCTAGGATGACTACACGCGCTTGGCGGTAGAGGCGCCATTTAGTCCGGATTAAAGGACTCACAGGATTCAAGCAGGAGGAGTTAGAGGGGGTCTTCCTTCCTCCTGGCGCTGCCTCTTGGGGTTCCCATCTTGGTTCTGAGTTAGGACCCACTCTCCCTTGGGTGGAAACATCATTCCTGTCATGACTGAACCCCCATGGCTAACAGGAGAGAAGCGCAGGCCGAGAGGAGTGAGGAACAAGGCATCTCAGGACCAGAGGTTGGGGAGAGGAGGGAGGGTGTCAGAATGAAGAGACAGGCCTTGTGTGTGTCTGATTGGCTCTGAGAAAGTTCCTGCAGGGAAGGCTTTGCTTTCTCCCTCCTTGTAGGAGGGCGATGAAGGGAAGGCATTGATGTCCCCAGTTGGGTGGAACCTTGGAGAGCTCCCAACTTCTCTCTGTGGATGAGGGAATCAAGGACCACAGAGGCTTCATTGGGGGAAGTCCTTGGAGCTGAAAACAGTTGTGATATGAGGGCCCAAGCAGTTCCTTCCCCCCACTTTTCATATGCTCTATGGACTTCTGAGAAGTTCAGGAGACTAAGGGCATGACATGAGAAGAGAAGAGGAGGCAGGCATGCCTCAACTGGCTCAGTGGTAGCAGCTCTCCCTACCTCAGGGTCTTAGCAAGTGATGGACCCCAAGAGGAGCAGATCAGGTCTCCATTCTGGGACCCACCCCTTCCTGCGTATCTTCCCCAAAGGGACCCCTTGCCCAGTACTCAGGAAGTTTCTGGGAACCCATGACTAGTTCTCTGTGGCCACAGCTTTCCCTGACAAGATGTACATCTGGTAGTGACTCATACACTGGATTTCTGCCCAAGGCCGTACATCTTGAGTGGAGGGAACATTCTCTTGAACTGACAACCTGCCCACCCTGCAGGGACAATGGAGGCTGCCTTTGTCAGCCAATGCTGATGTCATCCAAATGGCGCTCAAGCCTCCTTGCCTGGCTTGCCCTAAGATTTCAGCGTCCCTCAGATACCGGATTCTTCGTCCAAATTTCCCTCCCCTGGAAGGCTGGCCCCTCCTCCCCATCACCATCATTTCTGCTCCAACAGCCTCCCGAGTGCCCTCCAGTCCTTGCTCGGCTGCTTGCTTTTGAAATCTCATTCAGCCATGGTTTGCATCTCAATTCTGCTACAGATGGGAGAGCTGGGCAGCAATCCTTCCCCCAAGGGTGGCAGACTCAGAGGAGGAGGTCATTTGTGCTAACCACAGCAAACACAATGGATACCGGCACCTGATACCAAGTGTGCCCACCACCAGCCCTCCTCACACTTACTCTCCCCTTTACCTGGAATTCCCTGCCTGAGGCCCTGTATCGCCATTAACTTCTGGTCAAAGTCATGTCCCCAGCAAGGCCTTCCTGGCCTCTCCTTCTGACTTCCTCCCCTGGGCCCTTGTCTTACTATCGGTCTAATTTTCCTATGTCATGTCTATAGTCTTTTCTCAAACTACATCAGCTCTGAAAAGGAAGCCATCAGAGGAGTGGAGAGACAACCTACAGGCAGAATGGGAGAAAGTCTTTGCCAACTACACATCCAACAGGGCATTAATATCTAGGATCTATCCAGGGCATGACTATCTCCAGATACTAAACACCAAGGACAATCCAAATCATCCAGTCAATAAATGGGCTTTTGAATTGAATGGGCAGCTCTCAAAAAAAAAAAAAAAAAAAAAAAAAAAAGAAAGAAAGAAATACAAATGGCTAATAAACATTTGAGAAAATACAAACAACCTCCTTGACCATCAGCAAAATGCAAACTGCTTTGAAATTCTATCTCACATCAGTCAGAGTGGTTGTGTGTGTGTGTATATATATATATAGCAACTCATCCTGGTGAGGCTGGGGGAATGTGAAACCCTTATATTCTGCTGGTGGGAATGTAAACTGGTGAAGTTATTATGAAAATCAGTATGGTGTCTCTTCAAAAAAGCTAAAAACAGACCTACTATATGATCCAGCTATGCTACTCCTGGATATACCACTCAAATTATAAATAATACTTACACACTGGTTTTTTAAGACTACACTATTGACAATTCAAAATTTGGAACCAGTCTAGATGCTTACCAACAGGAGACTGGATAAAAAAATGTGATACACACACACACACACACACACACACACAAATATTACCCAGCTACAAAGAATGCAATTATTTCATTTGCTGGGAAATCAATTGTTCTGAAGGTCATCATGCTAAGTGAAATAAGCCAGGCCGAGCAAAGTAAATATTGCACACTTTCTCTCTCATATGGGGGAATCTAGATTTAAGTATGTATAGATGTATACGTGTGTGTGTGTGTGTGTGTGTGTGTGTGTGTGTGTGTGATATGAAAGTAGAGATTATGAGGGGAGAAAGAGGTGTCAAGGGAGAGATGAGCAAGAGAAGGATAATAGAATGTGTATGATGAGAAATCAGAGTGCAGGATAACTAGCGGGGAGAACTGAGCTAACAAGGAGGCAGCAAGGGTTGGGGACAGTAGAGCGTGGGTGGACAAACAAGAACCATGTATAATGACGTATGTATGAAAATGCCCTAATGAAAACCACTGCTTTGTGTGCGAGCTAAAAGAAGGAGGGAGAGGAGGAGGAGGAGGAAGGAGGAAGAGGAAGAAAAATGCTGTAGGTTATCACCACCAGATTTACACAAGTCCCCAGAGGTTCAGGTTGGTGCATTTGGTGAAGTGTAGCTCCTTGGCTACACTAAATGGCGTTGCCTGGCATTGCGGGTGTGCACAAACCTGGCTAAACACACGGACCCTGTGTGAATGGTATCACTGTCCCCATTTTAATGTGAGGCTCTAAGAACTCAGGACCTCAACAGTTCCCTCTGATCTTTTTTGGGAAATAAGTGGCTGAGGTGCCCATCAAAGTTGAATTTATCTGACAGGATAGCCCGTGGTCTGAATTGTTAAGACTTTCTTCATGGAACCAGTGATGAGAAAGCCACTCTCTGCCGAACCAAATTGCCAGGAAAGAGCTTGTCTCCTTTTCCCCATCTAAGCACTGGCAAGGAGAGAATCACATGAGGCCCCAAGGAGCCCCTAGGAGTCCCACACTAGTTGCTCATGGTTCAAATTTCAATGACAAATATGTTTTGTTGGTCTGGCACCACGTGTCAGAAAGCAAAAAGGGATCAGAAGGCTCTGGGGAAGGGCCATGTTTTCTGTCATTTTTGCCGTTAGCTGCCCTCCTCCATGCTGCTGTCCTGTGTCTCTGAGACACAGGAGATGTGGTAAGGTGCCTGTGGCACTGGTTGACAGCCACAGAGGGTGCCCTGGGCAGAGTGAGAGGCCAGAAATATAAAGGTTATGGGAGAACTTGGGCAGAAGAAGCTATGTGGAGAGGGTGGGGTTCACCTGGGACACGGAAGATGAGTGGACCCAAGTGTCAGCAAAGCAGAGAGAGCCAGGAATCCAAGAGAGCAGGGCCGGAGGGAGGAGGTGGCCGAGCAGGCTCAGCAAGGTTGACAGGGGGTGGGGAAGGAGGGGAGCCAGGGCATCCAGCACAGCAGAAGCAGTGGGCACACAGGGTGTGAGTGCCACACCAAGGAATCTGGACATTCTCCGACGACAGGACCCAGGACTCCTGACGGCATCCCTCAGGGGCTGGTCTTGCTACTTCTTCGCTGTGTGGTTTTTGTATAGGTGAGGATTTGGGGCCTCAAGTATCTGCTGCCTAAAGCGGGCATCAGGATGCTACGCATCGCAAAGGGGTATGCATTGTGAGGGTGACAAGGAGATCAAGAGGGAGGAGTCCCCAGCACAGTTCCCGGCACACACCAGTGCCCAGCGAAGGACAGTCATAGTATCTTTATACCCATGGGGGCGTGGCAATGATGGGAGGTGGGAAGGCGACTAGAAGGCTGAGATGAATGCAGTGACATAGAAAAAGGTCTGGAGATGGACCCAGGAAGTAATCTCAGAGGTAGGGAGAGGTGTGACCTTAGAATACCTTTTCCAAACCAGGTCTCTGTTTCCATACCAGTGCTAACAACCCTGGCTGTGCACACACAGTCGCTGTGAATGAGCCGAGGAAAGATGTGAGGCAGAAGTCAAGGCACTTCGAGTTTCCTTTTCCTATAGAGCCGTGTTCAGAGGGGAAGTGGGTGCCAGGGCTCTCATTTCAACAAAACGTCGAGAGATGGAAGAGTAAGGAACAGTGGCACAGCCAGACCCAAGCGCGAACTTGATCAAAGGGAGCCGCGGCTCAGACCTTTCCACCTAGCATCCTCAGCTGCGCCCGGCTCACCCCGTTCCACTTTCCTTTTCATTCACACCAATGACTCAAAACTCCTACCACATTCTCAGTCTCCCGAAGCATAGGCGTTTCAGGCCGGGAAGTATGAACAAGTACATCCCCCCAATTCAGCAAGCTGAGAGTCGCAATTAGAGCCTGGTGACAATGTGTTCTCAGGAGGCAGCCTGACTTCTCCCTCCAGATCAGTCCGACTGTCGCTGTGTGGCTTGGCAAAGTTTTCAAATGTCTCTGTGCCTGGTATTAACTGGGGCTCCTAGCTGTACTTTCTCCCAGGAGTGGCTTGGGGAATTCAACCAGTTATAGGTAGAGTGTGCTGGGAACATTCCAGATGGCTGATAAGATTAAGGAAATAAGAGTTACTGCCATTATTTGCGGACACAAGTTATTTTGGTGAGAGGGTGAAGAGAAAGCGACTCTGTCTAGTCCAGCGCTCTTTATGTCACGTGACGTTGAAGTATTTGATTTCCATCAACATGCCAATGCAGGCGCATAGGTGGACTGATCTCTCCTGGGAATAAAAGACACATTCATGTCGCTTCCTAACCCATTTTTGGAGTAGCCTGGGCCACCCAGGTCTGCTGGTGGCTGCTCTAGGAACTGCTGCCTCCCAACTTTCTCACCACCTCAAGTGGCGTCCTCCAGAAAGGCAACAAAAACATCATTGTCAAGGTTCTAAAATCTAAGCAGGAAGGAGACAGAGGTGAGGGAGGGAGATGTGCTTGGAACCCTGGGCACAGCTGCCCTCCACCTGGGACTTGCATGTGGCATGTTTCCCTCTCCAAATCTTTCATGCACATGACTTTATTTGTGCCTCCTAACAGTCAATGGGTAAGAGCCGGTTCTAGAAGAATACTAGTTGGTTCGGGACCTGCTGCTGCTGCTAACATTTGCTAGTTGGGTAGTCAGAGGAGACGTATTTTTCTCTCTGAGCTCTTGACAGATGAGA
Source organism: Peromyscus leucopus (assembly GCF_004664715.2). Classification (NCBI taxonomy): domain Eukaryota; kingdom Metazoa; phylum Chordata; class Mammalia; order Rodentia; family Cricetidae; genus Peromyscus; species Peromyscus leucopus. Next base: position 63,848,500 of record NC_051080.1, on the reverse strand, counting down.
CCCTCACAGCATCGTCATCTGAGTGTTGGGAAATATGAGGTAATTCATGCAAAGCCAGAGCCTGGCCCTTAGTAATTCCTGGGGCGATGAAATATTTACTGTGATCCCAATATGTGCCAGGGGGTCCCAAACCATCAACACAAACTCCTTCCCCCATTAGAGTCTTAGAGACATGAAAGAAAAAAAAACACCACAAAACACAAAACAAACAAACAAACAAAACAACCAGGTAGTTCAACAAGCAAATAAGCATCAAACATCACTTATGGTGGGTGCTTGGAAGGAAAGTCAAAACAAATTGAAGAGGTTCATGGGAGCTTCAGTAGCTCTGACCCTCCAGTGGTCAGGAAGGGCTGCTTTTCTATTACATACTTCATTTTTATTAGCCTATACTAATTACATACAATAACATATAATTATAACACTTTATACATCTACATAATGTGCTTTGGTTCCATCCATTCATCTTTTTATTTTCCTCTTAGTCTACCCCTCCATGTCTCTCCATCCCCAGCAACCCAGGGACTGGTGAGGCCCTGTGAGGCCCTCTCCCTTAGCAACCAGTGACTGCCTATAAACCATGAAGGACATCTTTTAAGCGGAACCCGAGTTCAGGGGGCAGAAGCCCACAGAGACAGCTGGGAGAAGAAGGTTCCAGGTTGATGGAGTGCCAGGTAAAGGCAAGGGCAGGTGTGCTGCACTCCAGAACCAATTACAGGCCAGGGGGATGCTACAGAGTGATGGTTGCAGTTGATTGTGGTAGCCTTGGGTGGGTGGGTGGGGTAGCAGGATTTCAACATTTACTCTGAACGACACACAAAACTAATGGAGGGTTTAGGATTGGTGGTGACTGAATTTGACTTATTATTTCCCCCTCCATAGGCAAACACACTATTTATTAACAGTAAAGACCTACAGACTCATTTCTTCTTGGACATGCCCATGGTATGGGCAGGTGTTTTGGCATGCTGACCTTGGGTGTGGGGTCCCAGAAGAGGCTCAGCCTTCTGTAGGCTCTAATCTGCTTCACTCCAGGCCTTTACTTCACTGCATTTTAGTTTTGTTTTGAAACAGAGTCTTACTACATAGTCCTAGCTAACCTGGAACTTGTTATGTAGAACCAGCTGGCCTCAAATTTGCCAGGGATCCTCCTGCCTCTGCCTCCTGAGTGCTGGGATTAGAGGTGTGTGCCACCATGTCTGGCCCCTCCAGGTCTTCGCAGAGCTTGTTGTTCGGACCATTGCTCAGAACCTGGCTGCATTTTCTATCCTTATATCTTTCTGTCTATTCGAGAAACAGCTTGGGATCTTGTCCTGGTGTGGATGCTAAATGATGATCATGGTGCTACCTCATCCTTCATGAGTTCTTCAGACCTCTTGGTGAGGTCGATGCTTGCTCCTCAATGCCACATAAGCATATATTCATCCCAGACTTCCCACCGCCCATCCATACTGGCTTTGAATACTTGCAAAAACATTTCCTAACTTCTTACCAACTGCTAGAGGTGTGGTGGTGGCTGCAGTAGCGGTGGCTGGTAGAGTTCCTATAGAATAGCTAATCTATGAGCATGCAGGAATTGGAGAGTGGGCGTGAGCAAGCAAGTGGTGAAGGCTGAGAGGGCAGGATGGCTAATGGCTGCTACCATGTGACCGTGAAAGAGGGTGGGTTCGAGCAGGGATGCAACCGGAAGCGATGTCACCACCCTGGCGACTGCTCAAGTTCCTGCTCTTTAATTCCAGAGGTACCACCCACACCTATCAGAACATAAAGGGTACCCCACTAAAGGGTCGATGGAGCAGGACTTGGAGGCTGTGGTCAAGTTGGTAGCAGTCTGAAGCTGATGGTGGAGCAACCTGAGCCAGAACTGATCCGTGCAACGGAGCGTGCAAGGTGATGAAGCGATGCGAACTACTGCCTGAACACGTGCTAACAGAGGTCTCATTTTTTTTTTCCCTGATACATTGCAACCTGGGAAAATGCTTCTTTTAGATGTGTGAAGTTTGGGAAATCTCAATGAGAGTTAGCAATAATGAAGACAACTATGAATGAATGATGGCCCCGTGAGGACCAGGGAAGGAACAAACGCTGAATATTTGTTGCTTACTGAACACCAGCCCTACTCACTCGTTTCATCTCGTAAGATACTCAGTTCACGACGGTTTGTGACGACAGCGCCAGGCAACCGATACAAGGAGGAAACCCAGGCAGAGGTAAAATACCTCCCGACAAGGGGGCAGCATTGCTGGGAACATCTGTGTTCATTTGCTACAGATACTGTCAATCCTGTGTCGTCAATGAGGAAGCAGGTACTCAGGCTCACAAGACTGAAGAACAAATTTGTGGGTGGCGGTCAGGCTCCCCCAAACCCTCCCACCTCTCCACCTTGAAACCCTCAGAAAAGTCCTGTCTGTCTGGCCATCCCGATGCTCTCTGGCAGCTACCACCTTGTCTAGGGATTTTCTGAGTTTGCCTGACTGCTGCTGTCACCACACATGTGACCAGGAGGAACCCCTGGTGGCCAGAGCAGCTCTGGAAAACAGATTCTAATGTGCCCCAGGACTCCTGACAGTCATTTAGGAACCATGTCGAGTCTGGATTTCAAAACTGTCTCCTCTTCACATGATACCCATTGTGAAAATCTCTTGGCTTCCTGCCCACCCTGGTCATGAAGGCAAGAACAGAGCTGAGGAAGGGTGGGCTAGCCACAGCTGGCCCAGGGCCAGACAGTTAGAGTGGTCTCTGAAGGAACACCGGTTGCCCATTTCTTTCCCTCAGATGCTCACTAAAATATTTGACTGGACTGAAGCCTTAGTATCAGGAATCCTGGGGAAAACGGGCCTTGCTTACCCTGCCTTGTCAAATCTCCATTATTTTAATAGAGATGGGCAGTGGGCCTGCAAATAAACAATGCTGAGAATGAGACCTAAATGTCTTCCCACACACAGCCATGTCCTTAGAGTCCTAATGAGGACAACGTAGTTAATTTGGGGTTAAGACTATGGGATGGGGGCTGTGTTCCATTTATAAAGAACAAAATAATTAAATTCGATTCAGTGGAAGAAGCCACTGAACTGGAGGAAATTTGGAGACCAACAGGGAAGGCCAGAAGTACAGGAGTAAGGGGTTGATCACGGCCACCTTCTCCAGTGACAGCTTAGGGGTGTGGCTTCCTTCTAGAGGCTCTTTCATAGATGGGGATTATCTCTGCAAGGAGGGGCTAGCTCGGCAGACTGCTTCTCTCCTACAGGGACACACAAGCACACACACACACACACACACACACACACACACGCATGTGCACACTCACATGTATGCACACACATAATACACATACACACATGTATACACACACATACACAATATCCACAGACACACACATGTGGTTTCACTGGTTATTCATTCATCAAAACATGAGGAGGACAAGTTTTAAGCATGCTCATAGAGAAGCCTTGTCCCAGAGGGCTGTGGCAGAGGTGACCACAGAGGCTGGCCTTCAAAACTGTCTTCAGGGGAACAAAGCTATCATTAGGAGGCAAAGAGAAAATCTAAGTGCAATGTTGAGTAATTTGTTCCATGTTTTGAACCCATCCCCCAACGCATAACTACTTCTAGTGGGGACACCCCACTTCATGTCCTTAGATGTGGCAAGTGGAATCACCCCCAGAGGGCAGAGATTGGCTAGTACCAGAGTGAATACTGTGTTGGGAACAGAGATGTCTTGGTGTGTAAATATTCTGAATGACAGTTCCACCTTTAGAACAGAAAGTGGGTCCTCCAAAGACAAGGACGTGGGCCATTTGCTGAGGTGGGTACTGGTTCTTGTCATTCTGTCTCAGACACATCATGGAGAGTGAGGAGCTATAAGACAAGGCTTCGGACACTGACAACCAATAGGGGAGCCCCCATTAAGAGTAACCTGGGACCCATGACATCATGCACTTGCCTACAGGGCCCGCCTCTGAACTACAAAAAGCCACTAGAGGAAGGTAACTGTAGCTGAAGTTTTTTCCAGCTTTGCCCAGCCCCATGGACCCTGCAACCGCTTATAAAATAATCACCCAGAAGCTCATATTAATTAAATTCCTTGGCCCTTAGCTCAGACCTACCACTGTCTAGCTCTTACACTTAAACTTAGCCCATTTCTATTACTCTATACCTTGCCACGTGGCTCGTGCTTACCGGTACTTTACATCCTGCTCCTCATTGCGGCTGGGCGGCGGCTGGCAGAGTCTCTCTGCCTCAGCCTTCCACTTCCCAGACTTCTCCTCTCCTTTGTCCTGCCTATACTTCCTGCCTGGCTACTGGCCAATCAATGTTTTATTTATCAATCAATCATCCACAGCAGGTAACAAAGGGTGGACTCAGAGAGGAAAGCATGGAATGGGGCCCGAACTCCATCTCAAAGAACAAAGAGGCATGTAAGATGGTGGGTCCGGGGGGTGTCTGGGGCAGGAGGCAGGTAGGCTAGAGGGGGCTCAGAGAGATGACAGTGGCAAGTTCTTCTGCAGGGCAGGCAGATACACAAGGCGAAAAGAGTGTCCATTTTGGAGGTGGAGCAGAGCACAGACGTACCTAGTCCTGTCCAGCTGAGCATCATTTCGGACCACAGATGCCTTTTACAAATGGCATCTGAGAACGCTGTGCAGTGTACACAGTCTGGAAAGGACCCCGCGACTGGGTATGATTGCAGCCTTAGCGCATCTCAGCTCTTCTCTAGAACTACTCACATAGATGCTCGCATCTGAACCCACATGCTACGTGTTGCTCATGTGCCCTATCTAGGGCAGTTCTTCTGATTTACTACGTTGTTTTTTTCTAAATTACCGAATGCATGGCCTATGGCAGGCTTCTTGCTAGCTAGCTCTTATAACTTGACCTATTTCTATTTATCTATAAGTTGCCACATGGCCGTGGCTTACAGGTACTTTCACATCTTGCTTCTCCTGGCCCCTGCTGGCATCTTTTTAGACTCCGCCTTTCTCCTTCCTTTCTCTCTCCTTGGATTTCCCGCCTGCCTCTAAGCTGCATTGCCATAGGTCAAAGCAGCTTATTTATTAACCAATGGGAACAACAGATATTCACATGCTTTTGTTTTTTAAAAAATCACACATATCCATTTTCTTGGCTACTACAGCCTTTGCCTTTCAGATGCCACTTACTTTCCCTCGCTTCTGAGATTTTCTTAAAATCATGTGATGTCTAAACCCATGTAGGGCCTTTGGGTGGAATGGCACTCTGAACCCTTATGCTTGGTGTTGACATTACTGCAATTTTACTAGGTTCCATCTAGTCAGAAGTCATCAGAGGGTAAAGGTTATTTGAGGCCTAAGTACAATATTAAACAAAAATGGTTTTCAAGCATCAGCAGTGGAAATATCCCTTAAGATTGGCACAAGAAACAAGTTACCCAAAGGCCGAAACATTAGAAGGTAGGACATCGGGGCTTTTGTTTGTTTTTGGTTCCAGGCCCAGCATTCTGAGAAGGGTTATTAATTACTCCCTGGCGACAGAAGGAACACAGGGCTTCTCAAAGCCGATGGAAGAAATCCTCACAGACAGGGTGTGGGGGGATGGGCTTGAGCTTCTCACAGAAAGCATTGATTCCATGCCACCAGCAAGCCGGTGACCTGCATGCTTCAGAGAAGGCCAGGGGACGGGGCACTCTTCCCTGGAGAACCGAGACAGGCCACGTGTGAGCTCAGTGCTTACATGGCTGCATCCTATAGAACTCCTAGGAATGTCTGACTCCCCTAGAAGGCTGCTCTCCTTAAGATGCTCACCACCTACCCAGTTGGCACCCAGAAGCCTCTGGGGCTCTTCTCTCTGCTAACGGTATTCAGCCAGCCCACTGGAAGGGCTGTTCCTCACCTTCCACCCAAATTCACCTGGGGCTCTCTTCTTCAATAATGCTGTCACCTCTGGCATGCATGTCCACAGTAGCCTCCTGCAGTGTCCTCCCTGGTAACACATCTGAAGTCCTCTTTGGCTAACAGTCATCTCAAAACGGAGCTCAGGAGCAACACTCTCCTGATACAACCTGTGAAGGCTCTCACTGAACTCAGAACCATTCCACAGTCCTCTATCTAGTTCCATAAGGTCCAGCACAGGCTCCCGCTGCCTTTTCCAGCTCAGTATCTGTCTCTTTCCTGGAGGGGAAGAAAAACACTTCCCCTAGACTGGCTAATGAGAGCTGGAGTGGAAGGAGAAATCGGTCTTTTGTTGTTGCTGCTGTTTGTTTGGTTGGTACTGGGGACTGGACCTGAAAGTCAGACAAGCACACTACCATTGAATCTATCTGCTCCTGATTAAAATTGTGCTTTTGTCTTCCATGCCTTTCAGTCACACTGGAGTTATGGTTTTGTGTTGCAGTTTTCTCTGCTTTCTTGCTACCAGGATACTGTTGACGATCTCCATGACAGCATCAATGTTGTTCAAACGGCCTAGCTTGAGTTGCTTGGAACCAAGGCAATGTTTGTTCTTCTTGGAGTAGAAGTGAAAGCCGTTCTAGAACACAGTCCATGTAGATTACTGAAGGCCTCATGAGATCTCCTTTAAATTATCAGCCAGCTCGTTCCCTTAGGGAAATGACAAAAGGATGATCTCCAGCATTTTCAGCAGCATCTGATAACTTACCAAGTAAGTCATTGCAAGCTTTTGCTGGTCCTTGTATTAAGCACTTTCTCATAGCATAGTGAAGAGGCCTTATTACTGTGCAGACTAGAAAGCCAGAGCTCAGAGAGACGAAGTGACTCACCCGAGGTCATACCGCTAGTGAGAAACTGTATTCCAAGTCTCTTTGTCTGGTACATTTGCTTGTTTTTGAGACAGGGGTTCACTGTATAGCCCAGGCTAGCCCTAAACTCATTATGTGACAGAGCTTCAGGCTGTCCTGCCTCAGCCTCCTGAGTGCTGAGATGACCAACATGTACTGTCATGACTGGCTGCAGGAATGACAATTTTCTGCATCCCTTTGCCTGTAGAGGAGTTCAGAGAAGGTGATACAAGAGGCAGACCCTGGATTGGATTCGATGACTTTCAATGCCAATTTCAATGCCAAAAAATTCTATCCAGCTGCCTTCAAGAGCCTGGGCACAACCCACCTAGGACCTATGCATGTCTATGTTTAAGACCAGAAAGCTAATGAACACCCCAGAAGCTGTTGTGTACAGGGCTCTGGCTCCCTCAGAAGCTCAGTGCTGATGGGGCAAGTCCTCTTTCCTTCCTACCAATTCCTTGCAGACAACAGGACATAGGTAGTGAGGGAGGGCTGCAAAAGGTATGGGCACCGTGGATAACTGCCTGGAGTTCCAGCCAGATGTGAACTGAACTGAAGAAAGCTGTATGCAGGGAGAGATAGATAGATAGAAAGATAGATAGATAGATAGATAGATAGATAGATAGATAGATAGATAGATAGATAGACAGAAAGATAGTGGTGGGTACAGTATAGCAAAAACACTCACACCACCTCTATTTTTCTCTCCAATTATTTTGTACCTTATACTTCTTTACAAACCAGTGAGGTTCCTGTCAATAACAGATGAAGTCTCACAATTCAGGGGATAAGAAACTTAAGAGGCATACCACTAGATCATGACTCCAACTCTTCCACATCAGCTGGGCAAGTGTTTCTAGGTGCCAAGAATTCTTTCCCAAGTCCCCTGTAGGTAAAGAGACCACCAGTTAGGCTGGATGGCACCTCACTAGGCCGGGGATGGGATTTGGTTCCCATGGCCATTTTCACTCAAGATGGAGTATCCACCCTCCCAATATTCCCTGCTTAGACCAGGGGACCATTCCCAGTGGGTCACATAGTGAGTTCTCAAGCATGCTGTCCTACCCTGTGGATCAAAGGCTGTTGCCAGAGCATACTGATTTGTGGAGAGCTAATGAAAGGCTCCTCCAACCAGAAAAACCATCTCACCCTGAGGACTCCTTTCTGGATCCAATTTACAGATCTTATGATAGACTATTCCTGGCTGAGGCAAAGAGAGGTCTGGGTAGATTATGGAGAACAGCCCAGACTTTGTTCTAGGAGCTTCTTCCTGCACTTGTGATGTGTCTAATCTTGCATGACTACTTATTCTCATTGACCTTTGATCTGTGAGTCTCCAAGCCCCAAGTACCAATGAGAACTACTGATGGTACACCCGGCAGGGTCATGTGATCATCTTTGCAATTATCTCAGTATTTTTATTTTGTGTGTGAGTGTCTGTGTGTGCTGTGTATGTGTGTCCACATGTATGTGTGCATATGTGCTCATCCATGTGTGTGCACATGGATGCCAGCATTCAACAGTTGGTATCTTCTGCTGCTCTCCACCTTTGTCTGTGTGCATGTGTGCGTGTGCGTGTGCGTGTGTGTGTGTGTGTGTGTGTGTGTGCGTGTGTTTGTGTTTCCACAATGTCAGAATTTTTTGAATCGTAGTAAATTCACAAAGATTAGAGGTGTCAATAAGAGCAGTTATCATTAAATCCATCCATCTTGGTACACTGACAAAGATGATAGCAAGTTCTTTATTCTAACCTTAATTAATAATATTAACTCTCGTACAGTACTTCACACAGCACACAGTAAACATGTCTCTGTCTATATGGGTTATGGAATGAATACAAGTTAAAGAAGCTCCAGCAGGGCTGGAAAAGGTCTTACAAGTGGGCTGAAGAGTCTGTGTTGATAAGGAACTAGGCCAGTGCCAGGATGGGGCTGCAGCTGAAGCCGCTGGAGTCGGGATTGAGAGTGAAGCTGCAGAATGCAGCTTTGAGCTGAAAGCAGGAACAGTTCCAGAGCAGGGAAACCAGCACAGAACCCAGACAGGTTCTACCGAGAAGACAGCCGCCACCACTCACTTTGTCTAATTGAGTTTTGTTTTAAAATGATGGGAAATAGTCGCAAGATCACAAATCAGAAAAGGCACAAGAATCTACATGTAGAAAAGACTGATTTCCATCCCTTCCATTTTGTCCCCCCCCATAGACATTGCTTTTTAATTAAAAAGAAAAATACGAAGCCCAGGAGGGGGGTGTAGCTCAGTTGGAAGGGTGCTTGCGTCGTCTGCACCAAGAGCTGGGACTCATTCCCAGTGCAGCGTAACTGGACTTTCTACCTTATTGTTGGAGACAAGGTCTCTCACTCAACCTAGACCTTGCCATTTAAGTTGGACTGGCTGACCAGTGAGCCCCTGGTCAGCCCCCGATCTACCCTTAGCCCCTGCACCATGATTATAGGCAAGTGCCCTCATGCCCACATTTGATGTGGGCGCTGAGGATCTCTTGTTTGCACAACAAATACTTCACCAACTGAGCTGTCTCTGCAGCCTTATCTCAATAATTTAAAAGGTCTGCCTGAAAGTTCATGCATTGACCGTTGCCCGTGATTCCAAATTCCATTGCTGGCTTGCCACTCGGGTTTGCAGGGAAGGAGCTGAGACACTGACTCTCAAAGAGTGACCCCACTTTATTCGAGGAGTTGGTAGAAATGTTAAGATTGGTGGACCCACCCCTGATGTCCTGAAGCAGAGATTCTGAGGGTAGGCTCTGTCCTCTGATGGGGCCTCGGGTGAGGGAGATGCTCGCTGGAACCTGAGCACCACTGGACTTCGGCTTCAACATCCAAGTCCTCTGGTCATCAGGATTCCCTTGGTGTAAGTGAGGAGAAGGCCAGGGACTGGGTCCCACCTTCCAGGGATTCAGAGTCAGTAAATTCTGGGGTAGAGCCTAGGACCTAGCTTTTTAACAAGCTCCCTAGATAACTCTACAGAGCACATGTTCAGTTTCCAGGGAAAAGAACGTTAGGTGATAGGAGAGACCCAATGTGGGGGATGAGGGATGGAGGATGGGGGGTGGGGGATGGGACTGGAGGGCAGGGCTGCAGACCTAAGACAACAATACTGAAGCCAGGTGTTCCCAACCCCAGCTCTAAAGATCTGTGACACGTGATCTCCTCCAAAGTTTTCATTTGCCAGCCAGGGAAACGGAGTCCCTAAGAAAAATGGCTTTTCTAAGTCTGGGTGACTATACTTGGCAGAGTTAGGACTGGAGCCAGGGATGTGGCTTCTAATCCAGTTCCCTTCCCTCTGAGTCCAGAGCCCTGTCCACTGTTTGCCCCCTGCTTGTTGTCTCCATCTTCTGGCTTCGCAACCGGGTCATCCAAGGCAAGTTTACTATGCCTTTGCCCTAAGTCTGGATGTTGACTGTCCCCCACAAAACTCAGTTTATATCCATTGTACCCCATGTGCTGAGACTGATCCTGGGGCTGAGCTGTAGAGAGGAGCTGAGAACAGTTTAGAAGGAGGAGCCTATGGGGAGGACTGAGAACATACTTCTTAAGAGGATTGTGCAGCTCCAATTTCTTTCTCTTTTCCTCCACTTCTTGACAAATGCTTCCCACCATTACCACCCGGCATACTCATCAGAGGCCCAGAGCCATAGGACCACCCAGCTCTTAGACCAGATGCCCCCAAACTGTGAGCTACCTTTTTCTTCATAAGTTAATTATCTCCAGTGTTTTATTATAGTGACAGAGCTGACTGGTACACCCCTGACGGGCTATGTGGCTTTGGTTGTCTGTGCTTTGCTTTTCTCCCTTTGAAATGTACTGGGAGAATGGGGATGGATGACTCTCTGTTCTTCACTAAAGACAAAGCCAACAGCACAGGCAGGAGACAGTCACTACTGGTCCAGGAAAGCAAAGTGCATCTGAAGCTGATACTGTATCCTGGCCATTGACTTAGAAAACCACTAGTAGCATCAAAGACAATGGGGACCATCACTGCTCACATTTATTATGCTTTCCACAGCCCTCTTCACTCATGAAGTTGATCAACCCTCGAAAAGGCCCTTTAAGGAAAATGCTGTCATTATTCCCATTTGCAACTAGGGTAAGTGATGCTCAGGGAAGTTAATCCTGGCATCGTGGACTGGTTGGTGAGTGAGTGAGAGGCAGGATTTGAACCCAGTCCATCAGGTTCGAAGCCTACCTTTTCTCATTGAACTTTGCTGGGCATACTGGTCTGTTTCTAGTTAGGGAAGATGAAAGGAAGAAAGACAGTTGAAGGCATCTATCCCTTGCCAGGCTGAAGGCTGTTGGGAAAGAAAGACCACAGCTTGAGCATGCATGAATTCAACATTTACTAGGTTGTTCCCAGTACAGCAAGCACATCCCAGAAGGCAAAGTAAGTGCCCTATAAAAACTAGCCTTTAGCATTGGACAACCTAGTTCTACCCCAGTGGCCCCATGGAACAGCCTCTTCAGAGGGAGCAGCCAGCTGCTCTGAGTCCATTTTATCATCTGCTCAGGCTGGTCTAGAACATCCCGGCCTTCTTCCCAACCCAAGCACGGTCCAGATAAGCATGATCCTATCAGAGGCCACCTTCTATACAATCCACATTTTAAAAGATGGTGTCTCTCATCAATCAGTTAACTTCTCCATCGACAAAATAACCAGACACATGTAGAGCAAGGGTTAGAGTTTGTAAACTGAACAAGTTAACTCTTGATATCTGATTGTAGCCGGGAACAAAACCAAAATTGCCCTTCTGTCTGCCAGGACCCTGTGACATTTTAAATAGGCAGAGCCACATAACCCTGAATGTTGGACAGTTGTCACCGATTTCTGAACAGCATCATGGGAACTTTTAGGAAAACATCAGTCAAAACAGTTTCTCAGGTCTCTCTGGCACCAAGTTCTACAATTCTACAATATCTGAGAGTGTAGGTTGATAATGGGAGCAGCCATGGTGTGACTTATTTTTCGTCCCTCTGTGCAGTGAGCAGGGAGGACCCCTTGGAGGCCAAAGGAGGCCACACGAGGACATGGGCTAGGCAGGTTCCTGCCACTTTGCACTGAGTGTGGAAAACACATGGAACTCATTGGGCCCGAGAGGCCATACCAGCTAAAAATATAAACAAGCCCAAGAAAGTTTAGATAGACTCATGGATGAGTGAGCAGTGGGTGGGGGAATTAGTGATGCCCAGGCCTCTGCAGCTTGCTCAGGCCTCTGTTAGCTCCTGAATGAATGAAGTGCCTCTGCTCTCACCAAATGTGCCTGTGCCTGGACAAAAAGGAGAAGCAGAGAGAAAGCAGAGGGTATATGATAATTTTCAGTTTCAGCATATATCTTCTATTTTTACACACACACACACACACACACACACACACACACACACACACACCTCTTCATAAGAAACTTAGAATTAGGAATAAGGGAATCATTTTTGATGTTGTGTGCAAGGATTTAGAGTATTTCCACATTTTGCTATAATTTTGTGCATACCTATTTTTTAAAAAAATTTATTTAGTATGTATTCTGGATATTTCCTTAGCATTTAACTCCCCAACTTCATACTAAACAAGCTTTCTTGATAACTTAAAGGGTTCTGCCACTTTCTTAATCACTGGTGTATGTATTGTCAGATTGTCTTAGAGTTCACCTCTTATTTGACACTGTTCTTCTTTCCCCAGTTTTCGGCTGCATAAATATTGCTGGGGTAGACTTGCCTGGCGCTGCTTCTGCAGGGTTCCAAGAAGTACAGGTTGGCCTTGAGCTTGACAGGTAGCCCAAGAGGACCTTGGACTTCTGATCCTCCTGCCTCCACCTCTCTGGGGCTGAGATAACAAGCATGAACCACCATACCTGGTTTTACGGTGCTGTGAATTGAGCCTGGGTCTCCATGCATGGAAGGCACTCTACACTGAGCCACATTGCCAGCCCACCTTGTTCCTTTTTTTTTTTTTTTTTGGAGACATAATGATAAATTACAGAATTACAGAATCGCACAGCGGAACATTAAGAAGTTTTCTCCTGCACGAGAGGAAGCTACGCCAGTGTGTCCCGGCTTGTTGCATTTCTTTCATAAATGTTCCCAGGAAGTCCCTGATGCCCCAGCCAGAGCTTCCTCTCTCTTCTCCCAGCTAGTTGTTTATGCAGCGGGGCTCTTTCCTGGCTCCTTCCATCTGAGCACTTGGAGTGCTGCAGTGGTGTGGTACACAGCCAGCCAGTGGCTGAGGCTCACTCAGACACGGTCCTTGTTAGGAATGCAAATCTGTCCACTCTCCCACTGTGCCCCGAGCTGTGACTGGCCTCTGTCTTCTATTACCTGCACCAGCTGAAAGATAGGGCTGTGGCTTAGTAATGTGAGAGGGACCGGCTCTGTCTGAAGCAGGACTGTCTCTCCCGTTTCTATTTTGTCCGATAGAAGTAAGACCGCTTTCTTCTCCCAGGGCCAACTCTACTAAAGGCCATTATGCACCGAGAGAGAGGTGGGGGGGAGACATTTATCTACTGGTAAGAATGAGAGCTACATTCTGTGCCTCCAGTATGGGTGGAAATTAAGCTGTTTACTCAGCGGCCGCCCCAAGGGACTGAAATGAAGTCTAATTTACTAGCATTTCTGGAACATATTGTCTGAAACGCCCCTCCCCCGCCCCCTCTCCCCAGTTCCCATTTTCTACACCTGTGAAACCGACCAGGAACCTGTAAAATTAATTTGGTTGAATTCTACCCCCTAGGCTCTGATAACCAAATGTAAATGGAGTGAGCAGGAGGGGACCACAGCAAGCTGGTTCCCGCTTTGGATATGAGTTTGAAAGGGACTGAGATTGCAGCAGGTTAGCCTGTTAAACAACTTTGCCATCACCAGGGATTTCTGGGATGGCGCTAAAGATCAGAGGGGTTATTGTAGGCGCGTAGAAATGGTTTCCCTCGGATACTCTATGACACAGGACCCACACAAGCTAAAGGCCTCACGTAGTATGCTCAGATTCTCCCCATCCTGTGACAAACCCTCTTCTTTATCACCAGGTAGGTTCTTCTTCACACTATGTTCCTGTTTTTCCCTCTACCAGTGTATGGCCGTTGCTACTTCAAATGTCACTTGGAATTAAAATTTTATATCACAAAGTCCGTCAAGATGAATTCCACCTGGGGCTATTTATTTCACATCTGATATTTCTGGTATTTCAAAGTCGGAGTGCTCCCTGAGGGTGGAGGCACACAACTGCAATGCTAGCCCTCACAGTCGGGAGAGATGGCGGAAGCAGGAGGACTTAGAGTTTGAAGTCATCCTGGGCTACATTGTGAGGGCCCATTCTCCAGCAAACAAACCCCCAGAGTGCTCAGAGCCGGGCTCCTACTGTGCAGCCTGTCACGAGGATTTGCTTGTGTATCAGGTCTCCACCCTGTCATGAGCCTTGATGCAGACCATGAACTTTCTTCCCCATCTCTTCCCATGAAGAGATGTGCTGCTCTTATTCTCCCTGATAATTAATACAGGTGTAGACATGTATGTATCCCTATAAAAGGAACATTAAATGTGAAAAGCAAAGAAAAAAATATGATCATTTTCTTCCCACCCAACTTTAACTATTATTGTAATTTCTTGAATGTCTTTAAATTTTACCTTTAAAGGTGACAGACAGGTTTGTTCACGTGAACACTGGTGGACCCAAGTCAACCATTTTAGATTTCTGGATGTGGAGATAAACTTACAGGGTAGAGACAAGATCCACAAACTAATTTCTGTGACAACACAGGAACTCCTTACTTGAGGAAACTCACTCTGTAGATTAGAATAGCCATCATGAAAGGGGACCCCTCTGCAAGAGGGAACCCGGCTCAGCCACTCACTAGAGACAGCTTCACTCCTGTGACCTTGGACATATTTAGACGACTTAAAGCAATGTTATGACATGTACAAGTTATATATCATCTCCCTTTGGGGGGATGGGTCTTGCACTATCCTTGAACCTAGGATCCTCCTCTTCTGTCTGCATGCTGGTATTACAGGTGTGCACCACCACACCAGGCTATGTATTCCTTGTTTTGCCTGAAACCCACGAGATCATCTGTCCTTATATCCCTTATTAACATAGTTGTATAAAATTCTATTTAATCTGTGATTCAGAGTCAAGTAGATGGTTTCTTCAAACAATATTTTTGGTGAAATATTGTGTTTTAACGACTTTTCAAAAAGATCAACACCCTCCAGTCGAATTGTAGATGATGAATTATAATCTGCCAGATTCTGGACACTTTGCATGAAGTGAATACCAGCTCATAAGGCTCAGACACAGCCCACGCCCATGGATCTTGCTACTGTCTCGGCAAGTCCAAGCCACAGCCAACCCTCACAGGCTCCATGGAGGGAGGGGAGCCCCCAGGTGAGGATGCAGCCCAGGGTCAGTGTCACCTGGAGCTCACCCGGCCTGAAGCAAGTGCCTTGAGGCTCTCCAGTCCAAGAAGGCAGACGAAACCTTCTACCATCCCTTCAGCCATGGAACCAGCTATGTATCGCGGCTTCTGGTCCCCTCCGGGTAGACTCTCTTCTCATGAAGGCCCTTCCTCCTATTCACACGACACCACACATGTGAGGAGCTGTCACCCCACACCTCTCCTGGGCATCTGTGTCCCCTTGTACCTTGTCCTTGTGCCCTCCTGTTATGGGCATCTTTCTCTGTCTAGTTTCTCAAAACAACCAACCAACCAACCAACCAACCAACCAACCAACCAACCAACCCGCCCCAGGAATTTAGTTTGTGCCTCTCCTGAGCATCTGTGTCCCCCTGTACCCTCCTGTTATGGGCATCTTTCTCTGTCTAGTTTCTCAAAACAAACAAAGAAACAAACAAACAAAGAAACAAATCCGCCCCAGGAATTTAGTTTGTGCCTCTCCTGAGCTCAGGTCAGTACTTCTCTCCTTTTGGCAAGCTGTTTACCCACAGTTGGGAGTGTCCACTTTCTAGAGGGTCTTTTGATTTCCCACTTCATGCTCGTCCACTCTCCAGGCCCCAGGCACTTGCCTGTTCGTCTTTCACCTGTTTTCTTCCCTGTCCTGTCTCTTTGGCTGACATCCTTTTCCAGGGACCACTGGCCGGGAAAAACCACATTTCTTAGCCATCTCCCTACGATTCTGCTCCTTCTTTCTCATGGAAGATTCTGATTCTAAGGTCGGCCAGATCTGGGTAATCATGTGTGAAACAGGACTATGTTAGCATAGCCTGAGTATCCCTTATGCTTGGGATCCAAAGTGTTTTGGATTTTGAAATGTTTTCACACATATAATAAGAGGTCTTAATTTTGGGTCTTAAAGATAATTTATATAATGTTTTAAACAATTTTGTACATGGAACACCATTTTGTGGTGTGGGATTTTTCCACTTGTGGAGTCATGTCAGGGCTCAGAAGAGTTCGGACTTGGAAGCATTTCTGATTTTAGGCGTTCAAACGGGGGTGTGCAACCTGTTTCACCTTGCCGTACAGAGTTGTAAAAAGGAAATGATCTAATCCATACACTGCACTTGACACCGAGAAAGCTAACAGACATTAGCAGTCAGCGCCACTGTTCCTGAACTTGCTAATTATATCAGTAAGAGCCCCCTGTTTTTTTTCCAAAGCACAGCTTGCCAGTTTTGAAGTTTCTCCACTTCAGACTTCTGACCTCTATTCATCCCAGGCCCCTTAATTTCTGACTGAATGTTCTTCAGAGACTTGTAGAATAAATCTATATTGAGAATGGGGTGAGTCAAAATTCTGCCTTCTCACACCTTATGCTGGAGAGGATATGGAGCTAGGGGAACTCTCCTCCACTGCTGGTGGGAATGCAAGCTTGTACAACCACTTTGGAAATCAATATGGTGCTTTCTTAGAAAATTAGGAATCAATCTCCCCCAAGATCCAGCTATACCACTCTTGGGCATATACCCAAGGAATGCTCAATCATACCACAAGGGCACTTGCTCAGCTATGTTCATATCAACATTGTTTGTAATAGCCAGAACCTGGAAACAACCTAGATGGCCTTCAACTGAAGAATGGATAAATAAAATGTGGTACATATACACAATGGAATACTACTCGGCAGAGAAAAATAATGACATCCTGAGGTTTACAGGCAAATGGATGGATCTAGAAAAAAATCATCCTGAGTGAGGTAACCCAGACTCAGAAAGACAAACATGGTATGTACTCACTCATAGGAGGATACTAGATGTGGAACAAGGATGACTGGACTGCTACTCACAACACCAGAGAGACTACCTGGAAAACAGGACCCCAAGAAAGACACGGGGATCTCCCAATGGCGGAGAAATTGATGCGATCTACATGAACAGCTTGGACATAAGTGGGGGTAATGAAGGGCGAGGGTCAAGGGAAAGAGAGCTTGGGGAGCGGGAGATCCCAGCTGGATACAGAACAGAGAGGGAGAACAAGGAATAGGAGACCATGGTAAAGGAAGACCACATGAGAAAAGGAAGAAACAAAGGGCTAGAGAGGCCCACAGAAATCCACAAAGATGTCCCCACAATAGACTGCTGGCAATGGTTGAGAGACAGCCGGGACTGACCTACTCTGGTGATGGGATGGCCAAACACCCTAATTGTCGTGCTAGAAACTCCATCCAATGACTGAGGGAACTGGATGCAGAGATCCACGGCTAGGCCCTGGGTGGAGCTCCGGGAGTCCAATTGGTGAGAAAGAGGAGGGTTTATATGATCGAGAATTGTTGAGACCAAGGTTGGATGAAGCACAGGGACAAATAGCGAAACAAATGGAAACACAGGATCTATGAACCAATGGCTGAGGGCCCCCAACTGGATCAGGCCCTCTAAATGGGTGAGACAGTTGATTGGCTTGATCTGTTTGGGAGGCATCCAGGCAGTGGTACCAGGTCCTGTGTTGACTGACTGTTTGAAAACAGTCATGAGTTGGCTGTTTGAAACCTGGAGCTTATGCTGGGACGCTTGGCTCAGTCTGGGAGGAGGGGACTGGACCTGCCTGGACTGAGTCTACCAGGTTGATCTCAATCCTCTGGGGATTCTTTGCCCTGGAGGAGATGGGAATGGGGGGTAGGCTGGGGGAAGGGGAGGGGGGCGGGAGGGGGAGAACAAGGGAATCCGTGGTTGATATGTAGAATTAAATTATATTGTAAAATAAAATAAAATAAAATTAAAAATAAATCTGCCTTCTCAAAAGAGCAAAATGTCAACAACCCCGGGTGATTTCTGTTTCTTTACCTATAAAGGAAAAGCTGGACCCTGACAGCATTTCCACAAGCTCGTTCCAAAAACTTCCTTTTCAAAGATGCTAACACTCTATAACAAAGCCCCTCTGGCCAGAGCAGAGCCACATTCTGTGAACAAACATACAACCCGGCACCTGTTCCCCACACACCACCTTGGTCTCAGCTGAGTCAGCATTCCAGCCCTGTCTACACTGCCTGGCACCTCGGCAGAGTCTAGAAGGGCTGATCAGTCTCTCTCCTAAGAAGGGGCTAATTTTTCCATTCATTGTACAAAATAATGGGTTTCAGGCACGACTATCAAATACTTTGATCATACTCATCCCCTCTATTACCCTCTCTGGTCTCTTCTACTACTCCTGCTGGTCCCCTTCTGCCCCCCAAATAATCCCCCAAGTAAAGACTTTGATTGGCACAAATCTCAGTTGTGTAAGGAAGGAGAGCAAACTGCAAGCTTTGCTGAAAAACTGGGGCAAGATTCTCTTTAGTGAGCCTCCAGGTACTGTGCAGGCTACCGCTGGGTATCGGGGGCCTGGAAATACGCGCCTGCCTGCTGCAGGGTCCCCTGATTAAGCTGGCTGCCAGGCACAGGGCATTTCAGGCAGGAGTGGTGAATTTGAAAACCACACAATTGCTAGTAGTTTGGAAGGTCCTTTTGAAACACCATGCCAATCACTGAATTCATTTTTCAAGCCCCCTTTTAAATGCAAAATATGCTAATATGTTGTTGGAGTGTCCAGCAGGGAACCTGCTAGGGACTGGGGCCTCTCTCCACTGGAGGTTAAATGCGAGGCTGGTGGGAATTGGGTACCGCGAGAATAATGGTCCATTTTCCCTCCAGGGAAGAAAAATAGGGCCGGTGCCACCAGCCTCAAGTGCTCCTTTGTCCTCCCCTCAGCTGCCGAAGGTGCGACCGCCCTTAGAAAGTTGTCAACTCAGAAATAATGGACTTCTCTCCTACCCTGGCCCCAGTTCGGCCCCTGGTAAGTGAGAGATGTCCTTGAGTCAGTATTAACTCCTCCCTCCCAGCAAGGAAGAGACAATGCGAGAGGGAACAGACAGAATGGGGAAGGAGAAATTTATAGCTTAGAGGAATAAATTAATTTAGGCCGAAAGGGCTGGTGCGGCCCAGCCTTTGACAAACGGCGCAGTCCTATTCTTTGCAAAGCTCCATTTCTCTTACCTGCGTTAAGAGGAAGATACATTACAGACCCAGGGGGACTCTCTCAGAGGTTCTGGGATAGCAGTTATTACCAAATATTACACCTCTTTGCCCCCAAACCCTGGGCCTTTTATACTCCCTTAGCAGCCAATTCCAAAATGTCGTTGAAAGTTGCATCTCGGGGTTACAGAATACGTACACATCGCTGGGTACTATACTGTATACCCAGGGCCTCAGGACTAGCACTGGGAGGGTGCAGTGAGGGTAACTCAGAAATGTGACATTTAGATGTGTGGGTGTAGCCATTTATAATCATTAATCAAGCAACTACTATCTTCTGAGGACTCCCGAGAGCTTAGCATTAATACATGCCTCAGTGGCAGGGGGAGAGATACAATCCGGGCCCAAGTCTAAGGTTCAACATGGCAGCACATTTGTCTCTCAGAGGAGGAAAGCCTTATACATTCTATGGGGTCTCAGGCCCCGTGAATTGTTTATTTGAGGCTGGTTTTTGCTTCAGATATATTTTCTTTGACCCATATCATGTTTTAAATATTTTGGATATGTTTCTGAGAAATCAAGAATTTCACTTTTCCATGAAGACTGAAAAGGGAAGAGCAGCATCTCAGTGTTCATCCTTTAGCGGAAATGAGGGGGATTGGCTGGAACTCAGCGGCAAGTGGACCTTTAGACTGGGATTCTCACTGCCAAGGCCACCCCCCTCTTTCTCTTACTTAATCTGTCTTCCATAGTCCAGGCACCTGCCTGGCCCTGATCTGCAAGCCTGGCCTCATGACTCTTTCTTTGTAAATCAAAGGTGTGAGGCTGAGAGTAAGACCTTCATTGAGTTCATGCTTGAATTTGGATCTCTGACGGACACCCGGGCCTGTGCTCTTGGCTATATCCCATTGTGTGTTACCAAGGCAATGCAGGGATACAGGACACCCTAAGTATAGTAGAACTATCGTAATCACCCGATTGGTGGGTGAGCCAATGAACAAATGTACAAATGGCCCAGCCCTGGCTTCAGATGTTGGAAGACCAAAGGGGGTATGGTGAGGAAGAGATTTTAGAAGAAGCAAGGAATGGACCAAGAGCATCCTGGAAGAACTTAGGGAAGAGATGCAGGGCTCTTAACTTGGGACCTGGTACTTGGTTCACCCAGTTTTATTTGTGACTTTTAAAATGAATTTTTTATTATAAAATAGAATGCAGAGACAGAATTTCACATGACATATCAACATAGAGACTCTCTGCAACTATTTATTTTTATTTATTTATTTTGGTTTCTATTTTCTTTCCCAAAGCCACCAGAACTTTTTAAAGGTGGCATTCACTGTAGAGTAAGAAACCAAAATTCTTCTGTCTGGGGTGGAATGGTGGTGATATTAGGGGGCAGTTGGAAAACCCGGGGCCCAAGCTCCAACCTGACAAGCAGGAAAGACAGTTTGCCTTCTGTGGACCTCAGAGGGAGCCATTGCTTTTGGATCTTGTGAAGGATGGGGAGGGTGGGAGGGACCTGCCAGGGTGGCTGTCACCAGAGAGACATTGATGTAATCAGGAGCTTAGGCTGGAAGTGAAACGGTTGCTCAGGCTACAGAAGAATGGTGCCTACCAGAAACCAGATGGCAGAATTGTCACAGATCTGTTTGGGGTTGATTCTTGTTCAAACAGTGAAGTCCCACTTCCCATGTGGAAGAAGCGGGGGTGCTTTGGGACATTACTAGGTTTATACAAGGTCACGAGGGTGGGGCCATCTTGATGGGATGAGAGCCCTGAGGAAAGAAAGGGAGAACAGAGTCTGTCCCCACACATGAATGGGAGCCATCTGCAAGCCAAGAGGGGGCCCTCTCCAGGAACTGACTCTGCCAGCACCTTGATCTTGCACTTTAAGTCACCAGGAGGGTGAGAGACAGATGTCTGGAGCATTCTGTATGGCGGTGTCAACTCAGACAAGCTGCTGGTGAAAGGGGAACTCAGGAGCCAAGGACTGAAGCCCCTAGTAGACTGGTGGCTCATAGCTCAAGGGTGGGATGTGACCTGTCCAAGGTCTGATCTAGAAGGCACATACTGCAAGAGTTTCTCTCTCTCTCTCTCTCTCTCTCTCTCTTTAGTGACAGGATCTTGTTGTATTTTGGGGGAGCCTCCAGTTCATTCACTATAGAGCCAAGAATGATTTGGGACTTCCAGATTCTCCTGCCTCCACCTCCCAGGTGCCAGAATTGCTGGCAGGTGCCATCATGCCTGGGTTTCTTCTGTAGATTTCTTCTTTAGTCTTTGTTCCAAGCAGAGTCTCTCACAGGGGCCAGGGGTCTGGGGACAGGGTGGTGGTGTTGAACATGACAGATCCTTTCCCCAAGCTTCCTATTCATGAAAAGGTCTAAATTTAAACTCTTGACATAGTCTGCGTACAGCCGGCTATATGCGGCAGTTTGAAGATGGGATTATACCGCCTATACAGCACCCTGAATAACAGATTTGAAATATCAACCTGTGATGGGCTAGCACGTAGCACCAAGCTGTTGCAGAGCGTTTTAAACATAAAACTATCAGTTTTGTTGGGTTTGGGGGAGGGGATGTAGCTCAGTTGGTATAGTGCCTGTCTGCTTCTCCTCCCAGTACTATATAAACTGAGCGTGGTGGTGCCTGCCTGGCACCTCAGGACTCAGGAAGTGGAGGCAGGGGGATCAAGAGTTCAAGGTCACCCTCATGTTCATGGCAACCTCATGAAGCCTAGAAGAAAGAGCAGTCTGCACAGCATATAGTAAATGTGAGGCTAGCCCGGGCTACACGAGAGGCTGACTCAAAGACCAAAAACTGATAGTTCTGTCACACTGACAGCCTTGGTTAAACTAAATGGTTCTCTCCCTTTGCCCCCCCCCCCACCACAAAGCCATGAATCTGGGAAAGGGACTGGTAGGGAGGAGGGGGAGAAGTGAGGGTGTGTGGGGGTGAGGAGTGAGTAATCAGAATACATGGCATAATTTTCAAATAAGAAAACTAATGAATAAAATGAAAACATTTGACCTAAATATTTTATGGATCCACAACTTTTATATTCTAATTTTAAAATATTTAATCATATCTTAATATGCCAGCAGATGGAAATATAGAAGTGGTTGGGGGTCTTTCCTCCATAAGGCCCGGGTAGTGAAGGGGAGGGAGAGCCTGTCTGTCTTAGCAACATGAGCAGCATAATGACCTGCAAGTCATTGAATGCGTGAGATGTGCTCATGGATAGACCAAAGATGGCCAGCCCTGTTCAGGAGGAAATTGGGGCTTATTTAGGCTAGATGCTAAACTGGCTGTTAAGTTACCCAATAAATACCGTGGCAGCAAGTTGCAACAGGTGTTGGGCTACAGAGGACCTTCGTGTTTACTCAAAGATGTACCCAATGGCAGATGGTATGGATGGGATGTATGGCCTCCTCCCCCTCAATTTTCTAGTCCTGGATCCTGCTCTCTTATGGAGCAGGAAGAACTGTGCTGATATAAGTAAGAGATCTTGAGTTGTTGTTGGTGGTGGTGGGATGTTGATGCTGTCTTGTCTGGCAGGCTCCATGTCATCACAGAGGTCAAAACTCATGTGAGAAAGAGGTAAGAGAGTTGGTCAGAACATCACCCTGGACGAAGCCCCAGCAGCTCGCTCTTCCTGGGTTTTAAACCGGGAAGAAGTTGTAGTCACAGAAAACGAGTAGATTCTAGAAGCCGGAAATTACAAGGCTGTTCCTTCAAGCCTCCAGAAGGAACAGCCCTACCTACACTCTGGTTTGAGTTTATCGAGACTCATTTCAGATTTCTAAGCCCCCCAGACTATGAGCTAACGAAGCTGTGTTGAGTCACATCCCCCAGTGTGTGGTGTTCTGTTGCAGCAGCCTTAGGGAACTCCTACAGTGCGGCCAGGCAGATGGGAGATGTGGAGAAGTGTGGTCCTGCCCTGGTGCCAATCCCCTCCTCAGAGTCTGAAAAACACGAGCCTTGGGCTAGGAGGTCTCCACAGTCCCTTCTGGTTTTGACGGACAAAGGCATGTCTGGTGGAATTGAAGCTCTCTGGGCTGTGATGAAGGTTAGATGGAAGAGCATTCTGTGCAGCAGGCCATGAGAGTCCACACTGAATGGGCAAACGAGGCCCCTGAGCTCATGGAGTTCAGATCTGGGAAGGGAGCCAGGGCACATTCGGAGTAGTGTGATGGCGCCCTTCAGAAGTTAAGCCCTGAACGCCTATGTTAATAGTATTTGGAAGTGGGGTCTTGGGAGGTAGTTAGCATTAGATGAAGACAAATAATGGGGCTCCATGACAGTGTTAGTGGCCTAAAAGAGGTACCAGAGCAGTGGTTGTCAACCTTTCTACCGCTGCGACCCTTTAATATAGTTCCTCCTGTTGTGGTGACCCCCAACCATAAAATGATTTCACTGCTACTTCATAACTATAATTTTACTACTGTTATGAATCATAATGTAAATATCTGATATATGGGATAATATCTGATACGTGACACCCAAAGGGGTCATGACAAGTTGAGAACCACTGAACTAGACAGACACAAGCTCACAGTATTAGCATGTGATATCCCCTGCCAGATTATGACCCGCAAGAAGCCCCTCACCAGATGTTTAGCATGCTCTTGAATGCCCCAGCTTCCAGAACCCCTATTCTTCGTGAATTACCCATTCTGAGGTATTCAGTCACAGTGTTAGAAAACGGATCGAGACGACTGGTGAACAGCCCAACTCTGCATATTAGGGTTAGAAGGGAAGTGACGCCTGGTGACTGGAGAAAGGGGGTGTCCTCAGGGTGACCGAGATTGGCATCTCAGTGTGAGAGTGTGCCTAGGACCAGGTGATGAGATGCAGGAAACAAAGAGAAAAAGAAACTGAAAAAACAAACCCAAAACCAAAAACGACCCTTAGCTAAACCAAGTTAGACAGAATTATAGATGGAGGAGTCCTGAGGGACTGTATCTATGAATTGATTCATGTGTTCATTTGGCACAGTGTTTTATTAAACTGGACAGTGTTCCAGGCAGCAGAGACATGGTACCGAACAAAAGAGACAAGGTCCCTAAGGCAGCATGGAATACTGGTATTGTGTGTGTGTATTGGGGAGGGGCAATATGAAGATGTAGAACTGAACATCATCTTATGATGTAAAGACACCATGAAGAGCTGGCTAAGAGAACAGAAAGACAGTCCACCTCCCACAGCTGTTGACAGCTGGCAGAGACTACCATGCAGGGTCCATCAGCACCCCAACACGGCCCATTTCCTAAACCAAAGGGATCAGGGAACCCCCCGTCACAGAACTAGCAGTACACTGCTACTGATTTCACTTAGAAAGGCTCGTGTGGAGAGAGCTGGAAAAGGAAGTTGGTGTTTTTAGGATCTCTCTGTGGCCTGTGTGCTTGGGCTGGGCTGGAGACATGGTGACTGACAAATGCCAGGGAAGATGTCTCAAGCAAGAGTCACTGCTCCAGATACACATCAGAAAAGGGGGTCTTGGGGGGTGTCTTTTGGATCAACTTTGGGGTTGATAAAGCAGTGTGCACACTCCCTAGTGGCCCTGGATTGGCTTAGTTTCTGTGGGGTTCATGAAGCTGGAAAAGACACTGCCTGGTTAGATAAGGTGAGTCTGAGTAGATGTTAGCTTTCATGTGTGTGAGAGGGAGGTGTAAGGCCAGAGATCTGGCTAGTACATTGTAAAGAGTGTGTGTGTGTGTCAGAGAGATGGAGATCAAGGTCGTATTTCTGGGGATCTCTATCCATCCTTCCTTCAGTCTTGTGGATTATATACTATAACCACAGGCCAGGAAACAAAACCTGGAATCACAGTTGAGCACACCCCGTATTCAAGGACAGTATGGTTTAGGAAGTTGTTAGTGTTCTCCCTAAGGAATACACGGGGGGGGGGGGGGGGGGGGGGGGGGGGGGCGTTGTAGAAAGCAAACCACCTGTCCCTGCCACGTCCTTTCCTGTCTAGAGAAGGCTGTCTGGATTTCCTCACAGCTCAGACTGGATGAGGCACATTATGCATTCAGGTCCTGCAGCAGGAGCTTTCCAGCTGCCCTCCTGAGGGCTCCACCCGGGCACAACAGAAACTCCTGTGCTGAGCAGCCTCGAAGATGCTGGACTGTGTATTGCCAGAAGACCTCTCCAGAAGCCAGCGACCTGGCCTTACCTGGCAGGTGGGGAGGCCACTCAGTCGTATCACACATCCCTTCGGTGAGAAGCTGTTGTGGAACTAGATGGGGACAGACTGCCTCATGAGAGCTTCTGTCTTTCCTAGGCCTCTACCTCTCAGGAGCAAGAGAGAAATGAGCATCGGTTTCCTCTGCTTCAAAGTTCTCCCACCCCTTGCGGCATCTCATCACCCACTCTCTCCTCGGCTCAGCTCATGCCTCTTCCTCTGCCGCACAGCTCCATGGGACAAATCCTGCCATTCGGAGTCCTTACGGCATCTCACCGCTCTGACTGAACACTTGCTGGCAATGTCTGGCTGGCAATGTCTAGTACTTGAACAAATCCCTCTGACCTCACTTACTGATAGATGGGGGTGGATAGGCTGTTCCTAGGGTCCTTCCTGTTCCCCACCTTCCAGGATCACCCTTTACCGAACAAAAAACCCAGGCATGGCGGCAGACTCATCAGAGGTCTTGACCTGTTATGGGCTCCTCCTTCTCTGGGCTTTCATTGACTTAGCAGGAGCATGAGAGCACTCAGTACAATACTGGTTTGGCTATACCCCTTTAAAGCATGAAATTCACTTTTAAACATGTATAATCTGGTACTTAATATAGGTAAGAGTAAAGTTGCTTTTTTGGCGTAGGAGCGAAGACCTGGAAGACCCCTTTCTGCTGTGGCCTCTGAGCCACACCCTCTTGGAGCCCAGATCCTTGAGGGACATTGCCATTGCCACGGACGCTCATTCCACATATGGCCTTGAGTCTAGCCACACTGGCTACCTGTTCACACCTCACAGCTCCCCGCTGCTCACTTTCTGTACACACTCACGTAATCTTCGAGACGTGCCTACAAAAGATATGGCGATCTGCCTGCACCTCCCCGATTTTCTGGTATTTATTTGTTTGACAGGTTTTCTCTGTGGAGTCCTGGCTGCTCAGGTGCTAGCTGTGGGGATCCGCTGGGCCTCACATTCCCAGAGATTTTACCTGCCTCTGCCTCCAGAATGCTGAGATCAAAGGTGGGCACCGTAATGCACCGTAATGCCTGGCTCTCTCGAGTCTTTGCAATGTTTGGTTTGAAACATGGCACTCGAGGATGCAGGCAGCAAACTCTGCCGAAGGCAAGAATGGAGGAGAGAGCACATTAACCCAGTTCCAAAGCGTGGCCACAAAACAGACCCTCCCTGTCGAGACAAAGGACACAAGCAACTCTCCGAGCCACACTTGCCCCTACTCGGGGGAGGCACAGGTGGTACCTACAACCTGGCTCTCAGCGTCTCCGGGCCAACATCTCCTTACTCCTTCTTCTGCCCCTGGTCCTGCTCAGTTCCCTCGAATTTAACCATCAACCCTCCGGTGACAGACACAGCAAGTTGGAAGGGGAGGGAGGCGGGTGCTATTTATAATTCGGCTGTGTTCACCCTCAGAACACGGCCATTTATTCCAGGCCACCTGCCAGAGGCCTACATTCCCCTGGCTCTATATATGGGCCTTTCCACAGGCCTCTGTGCCACATCCTCGCCTCTGAGGGCCCCCAGGAAGCCTGGTAAACCAGGAGGTGAAGCCAGATCTGTAACTCTGGAACAGTTTTGCCAGGATGGCTCTGCAGAGGTCTCCAAGGCAGCAGGCTAGGGGACCCTTGGGCATTGGTCTGGTAGGGCACAGAGGGCGGTTGCTTTGTTTCCAGGGTTTGAATAAAAGGGGTGAGGAAAAAGAAAAAAAAAAAAACACATCCTGCTCTAAAACATTAGGTCACCCTTTCTTTTTGCCAAGTGGTTTTCGATTGTTTCCATCGTGATGTGACTGAGGTCTGTGGCGGCCGTGCCAACCCCTGAGGGCTGTGAAAGTTGGATTTATAGATGCCCTGGACAGAAGGGAGGGGCAGGCCAGCCAAGGCAGGGGTGTGGGGCTTTGGAGAAATCGATGCTTTCTGCAGGCTAACCCAGCTTGGATTAGCATGTATTTAAGGACACCTGAAGAAAAGGTAGCTGGCCTCCTGGGAGGTTGGGATGCAGATACATCAGTGACATCTGGAAGCCCAGTCTGAAAGCAAACAAGGCCCAATCTAGTGCCGTGCCCACCCTGCCCACTCCTGTCTACTCTGGACACAGGCGTGCCCTAGCCTGTGTGTTCAGATGCCGACACTCTTTGGTGGGTCTCTGATCACATTTCTTATTCCAACTCAAACTCGAGTCTACTTTATTTTTTGACAGTTTTCAGTCCAGGCTGGTTGAACTCGAGGTAGCCAAGGATGACCTCGAACCTCCTTTGTCTCCATCTCTGAGGGGTAGGTGTGTGCTACCACACCTGGTTTATGCAGTGCTGGGGAATCAGACCTGGGCTTTGTGCACGCTAGGCAAGCATTCTACCAATAGAGCTACATCCTCAACGCTAGTACAAGTCCTTCCGTTAGAAAGTTTTCTGCGGTCACTTGGCTAACTCTTCCTTGGGATGGGGAGGTCCTAGCATTGTGAATACTGAGACTATGCTTGGACTAGCTCGGTGCTTACCCTGTGCCAACTATATAACAGCATCGCATGCATGATGCTTCCTGTTCCCTTACAATACGGGTATTAGCTTGTACAAGAAGGAAGGGAAATAAGAGGCAGGTCCCAAGTGTGTCCAGCCCTCTCAGACCAACCTTCCTGGGGACCACAGGTCTGGGTCTCATCAGTCACACATGTGGTCTTTGTTATTTGCATGTAGTCATTGTATCTTGTCAGGTACTGGCACCTCGCCTGTCCAGAGGGCCCTTAAGGTCCTTGCACATAGAGACCATGCCTTCAGTGTCTTTCCTGTTCCTCTTCTTCACCCTCTCCTGCAGGACCTGGAACCAACTAGACCAACAGAAGAAATCTCCCATCATGCAATGGTACTTGGGCTGCGCACACTTTCTCTGAGGGGAGCTCCATTTGCCACATGTGTTCTCCTTATGTTCATACGTGAAACGTTGCAGCCACCAGCAACTAGCCACAGTCACATCCCCAGCAGACAAGGAAACAGGCAGAGAGAAAGGGGGACCTGTCCAGCATTCACCACCAGGTCAGTGGCAATGAGATAGTGTGGCAAAGGCCTGATGGAGGTTGGGGTGATTGCGACACAGACACAGGTATCCAATGTGACTACAGTGACCTTACAGAGATGAGGGGGGAGACTGAACTATTTCAGATAACTGAAAGCAAGACCTTCCCCCTTTCTTCCTTTCCTTGGTGTGCCTTTTCTATCTCCAAATGAGGGGCGGGCACCAAATGGCTGGTACCTGGGTGTCAGTTTTTCTTCTTACAACTAGCTGAGTTCTGGGTGTGAATTTGGGTGGACTAAATCGACATTAGTTAGTACAGAGTATTAACAATGCTTGGAAAGCCACCGGCTCGCGTAGCTATAAGCGTGGTCCTGGACTTGTACCCCCAAGCCAGCAAATAAAAAAGAGAGTGATGAAATGCTAGAAGGTGAAGCAGGACCTCTAGATGGGATGGCAACAAGTTCTCTATAAGCGTGGTCCTGGATTTGTAACGCCAAGGCAAACAATGAATAAAAAGGGAGTGATGAAATCTTACAAGGTGAAGCAGGACCTTTAGATGGGATGGCAACAAATTCTCTGGGCTCTGGAGAGGTGGGGACCACTGAGGGCTGAGTCATCTGTGAAGGCTTCTTGAGGAAGGAGGGCCATTCCTGTTTATTTGAAGGTCTCTGAACACATAGCTTTGACATGATCTAGTGGAGTTAAGGGTTCTTAATGGAAAACTGTTGCTAAGGTCACTGTTCCCACCCAGCACTTACAGGGAGGAAGGAGTCCATCCATAGGATAACTAACCTACAGTTGGATGTGGCAGATTTATCTTTCAGAGTGCTCAGTTGAAAGCATTCACTGCAGGGAAAAGCATGCGCCACCATAGTTCACATCTGGTCAAGGGCTAGAACACCATGGCTGCAGAGCTTTTGTGATGGAGGACCATCAGTATCCCCTGCTTCTTGCTGCTGATGCCTACTGATACTGTAGGTCCAGCCAAGACGATGTCTCTAGCTTGATTCTCTCAGTCATCTGAAACCCCTGTACAGTCATGCTTCCCATGGGCACCATGATCTTCTGCATCCACCCAGCAGTGCCGCTGTGGGGCCTTGGGCCAGGGGACACACAAAACAGAATACCGGCTTCTTGAGCTATCAGAGAAACTCCCCAAATGCTGTTGTCTTCCCAGTGTCTCATATGGAAACTATGCCACATGGGAGAAGCCTGGTGCTGAGAACAGTGAATGAGTATGCAAGACTGTGGGCAGGTGAGAGCTAAGGGTGAGAACATCAGCTAAGTAAAGTGGAAAGAGCATGGATGCTGTGTGTGAGGCCTAGCTGGGAATCCAGCATCCCACGTATCTGGCACTTGCTTGTGCCACTCAGCATCTGAACTTTCCTGACTACATTTCCCAGCCTTCCTTGCAGCTAGACTGTTTTCTGGCCAGTGGAACCCAAATAGAGTGATGTGGGTCAGTTCTAGGCTTGTCTAATAAAAAATCTCCCACCTGTAGTTGTCATAGATTCCCCATCCATCGATCAAAGGATGAGAGCTTTCAGATCCAGAGGGAGACAGAGGTAGAAGGATGGCGCTTGGGTCCCTGAAGGACCGTGGAAGGCTGATTGCTAAATACATACCAGAATGGTGCTGTAAACAAGACGCAAAGTCTTAATATGTCGAGTCATTTTGATTTTTGGATTGTCACCGTTTTAGCCAGTGCAATATTATCTCTAAGTAGCCGAGTAGTTTTAGGTAAGTTTCTTAGCCTCCCAATTTTGGTTTTTCTCATCTGGAAATCTAGAAGACCTTCCTAAGAATGATCGAATCAGTATTTACAAAGCTTTCACAACCAAGGCTTCATGGTGACTTCAGTGAGTGCTGGTCAGTTTTTCCTTTCATGGTCCTCTCCTCCACATATAAATAATATTAAAAATATTTTTCATTGATAAAATAAAATAAGTAATAAATATTAAATTAGGTTTTATGGCTGCATTGATATATAGACAGATAGATACAACCCAGGTTGACTTCATTCTGATGTCTATTCCTACTTACTAATTTTTGTACTTGATTTTACATTCATTCTTGTATTATTTTTTTCTTTGTGGTTCTAAAAGAAATAAAATTAAATATTCTTTGGGTGCTTAAAAGTATAATGGACCATGGGCATGGTGCTACAGTACCCAACAGAGAAGCTAGGTATCTTCTAGAATGCCCAGCCCAGAGTGCGTATAATGCATGCAATGAATATGGGCATTAATACATATAGTACTAGGAGCTCTGAGGCATGAAACAGCACTGGGTGGTTGTGAAGCCTCTTTTGCATTCTGCATTTTCTCCAACCCTCATGCATGACGTGAGGTAGGTGTGCCTGTATTTTATGATAAGAAAGCAGAGGATGAAAGAAGTGACTGGTCTGTGTTCCAAGAGCCAGAAGGTCTAACCCTCAGGCCTTTCATATCCAGTACATTACCGGACACTTCCTTACTCTGTTACACTTAATTTCTCAGGCCTATGATGAGGTAGGGGCTCTTTTTTTTTTTAACCCTTGCTTTAATGCGTGAAAAAATAAACTGTTGCTGAGGATCAAACCAAGAACCAAAGCCGCTTCTCCCGGTGCCTCAGATGCTTGATTTGCCCCCTGGCTTTTCTATCTATCAGGAGCTGTGTGGCATAAAACCGAGAGATGGTGATCTCTAAGAGGGTGCCAGACACCCCAACACCCCCTTTCCCAGAACAGAGAAGAGCCTGCGCAGGGCTGAAATCAAACACCTCGTGCCAGATTAAATGTATGCCTTCTCTCTACCCAAATGTACTCTTTAGAAGGTCTAATTATAGTGACTTTTATTTTCTTGTAAATAATCACGTCTGTCATAACTGATTTAACCGATCCAAGGCTCCAAGTTGGCAGTCTTGGCGGCCTGAGCCAACGTGTCAATTACGCCAACGAGGCTGTAAGCAAAAGTTGCATGAAATGGAAGAGGAAGAGGGAAAAAAATCAGTCATATAGATGGTGGGGACCAATATGTGCTTTTTCACAGCCCTAGTATCAACACAAACTCCCAAACCTGGCCAACACACGTCAATCCCTTGACAATCCAACTTAGTACAACAGATGTAGCCAGCCAGTTCCCAGAAAACGAAAACAATCTTTTTAGTAGAGAGTCGGTCCTAAAGACTGGCTTCTTTGATCTCTTTTTAGTCTAAGTAGATACTGCAAGGAATTCGCAATGGCTCTCCAAGATTCTTTTCAGGAAGATGGAAGGGCGTTTGTGATTTATTGCCGCTAGGGCCTTTTGGGTTGTAGTTGAACTATAGCTGCTCAGTCAGCAGAGACTGGTGGCTACGTCTGGTCCGGGATCCATGTTTTTTCTCTTGATCCAGCTCATCAGTATGATGTGGTGGCTAAGCAAATCAGTTAACCTTCCTGAATTCATCTCAGCTTCTCACTATTTCTAGATGGTAGTGAGAAGCCTACCAGCCGGACTCTGTGGGACTATGTGATACAAGACCTGGACATGGCGGCCTGGTGTAGTAAGTAAGCCTTACAGAAACACTATAGTCATCCTTAGCAGGTTATCAAATGCCGAGTCTGTTGTCAATCATTGAGGACGGCTTCTTTCTACAGTCAGATTTCCCTAAGTGCTTAATCTAGTTACAGTATACATCGGAGAAGGGAAAGGGTATATACCCAGAAACCTCTTCCCAGAGGGCCCTTACGTCTTCTTGTCAGTAAAAATCTACAGGTCTTTGAACTGGATAGGCAGCAGTAAGAGGGTCATCTTCCAGGAAAGAATGCAAGACAATGAAAGTGGCCAATCCCCAGTGCAGACCCCACAGGAAATGGATGCACGTTCTAGGTTACCCAAGCCTGGCCATGGTTTCAGTCTTCCTTGGGTCTGTGATCAGAGGTGTCAAGAAGGCAGATGCTTAAGCCTGCCGTCCATCTGGCTCCACTACTTATTTGTGGTGTGCTCTTGGAACGCTCAGTTCCATCAGTGTTCTCAGCTCGGTTCCCTCTTCTCCAAAATGAGGGACATGACAGTGCTTGCTTCTTCTTCTTTTTTTTTTTTTTTTTTTTTTTTGGTTTTTTTTTCGAGACAGGGTTTCTCTGTGTAGCTTTGTGACTTTCCTGGAACTCACTTGGTAGTCCAGGCTGGCTTCGAACTCACAGAGATCCGCCTGGCTCTGCCTCCCAAGTGCTGGGATTAAAGGCGTGCGCCACCACCGCCCGGCTCCAGTGCTTGCTTCTTAAGGTGGTGGTCAAGAGTAAGTGATTGTCAGGTGCACACCAGGACTTCCCCGTGTTGTTGTGGTCATACTGCAAGCCAGTGGTCTTCCTTCCCTCACCCTGTATTTGCTAGTGCACCACTGAACACATTAGCAGTGATTTCCTGCATCACATCCCTCACTAGGATGGAAGTTCTATTATTGTTAATGTAGAAGTCTGACATGCCATAAAGGCATAGTGCTAAGTGTTCCATGATCTACTTCTGGAGCTTCCAGAGAGGCTAGGGCACCTTCTTCAAAGGAAGTTCACATCCAGAGCAGAGACATGGAAGAAGAGAGCTCTTGGCTGAGAAACAAGGGACCGATGTCCCACTCCAGTGATCCTATTTTTTTTTTTTTTGGTCATTGACCAGTTACTTTTCTCTGGTATTAATATTCTCAGTTGTAAAACAAAGAGGGGTTTTGGCTATCAATCTCAGTTCATTCATATCTATGAAGGCCAAATAACCACAGCTACCATGTTATGGATGAGGGCTTCGGCTCCTGAGTCACTGTGTCCCCCAGCCTTAGTGTCCTTCAGAACTCATGGGCATTCTGCTGCGTTCACTGCTGTCTTGGTTATCATTGTCCCCTCAGGCACACACATGCCATAGGGCCTTGGTCCCAACTGCCCCTCTGCCTGGACTTCTCTTTCTCCAAATAGCCCCATGTCACATTCAACTCTCAGGTCATTATTTTCACTGCTCCCCTTAACAACTGCCGCCACTTTCTAGCATAGTATATCATTTACCACTTACTATGACTGTTGCTTTTTCTCTGTTTCTCCCCAGGTCACAAATTATTATTATTATTATTATTATTATTATTATTATTATTATTTCAAGACAAGTTTTCTCTGTGTAGCCCTGGCTGTCCTGGAACTCATTCGGTAGACCAGGCTGGCTCTGAACTCAGAGACCCACCTGCCTCTGCCTCCTGAGTGCTGGGATTAAAGGCATGTACTACCCCCACCCAGCAAAAAAAAAAAAAAATGTAACTTCTAAAAGAAGAAATCTCTATTTTCTTTCCCCTCAAAACCCAAGAATAGCACCTGGCACAGAACAGGTGATGAATAAATATTTGAGGACTCATTGAATGAATTAACAATAAGTTTCATATACACAAAATACATGGTCGCTAAGTTCTTGGCTGCCTTCCTAAATGTTAGAGGGGGATGCTACTCTCTCACCTCCTTTCTACACGGAAGCATGGGGACCTGTCCTGTTGCCAGGCACCCTACTTTTCCTCTAGAGGATGTGGCCCAGACTAACAACCCTCTCCCTCTGTTGACTTGGTGGGGCTAGTCTCCTGGAGACATTGTTGCAGAGACAATGTATCTTCTTGGTCTGTCTTCCAGCATCTGAGAACAGCAACGGGTTGTGTAAGACTCTGCCTTGAAGATTCCGAGTTCCTTGCTGGGCTCTTGCCCGGCGGAGGTCGTGAAGGCAGGGAGTATCATGAGGGCAGGGAGTATCATGAAGGCAGGGAGTATCATGAAGGCAGGGAGTATCATGAGGGCAGGGAGTATCATGAGGGCAGGGAGTATCATGAAGGCAGGGAGTATCATGAGGGCAGGGAGTATCATGAAGGCAGGGAGTATCATGAGGGCAGGGAGTATCATGAAGGCAGGGAGTATCATGAGGGCAGGGAGTATCATGAAGGCAGGAGTATCATGAAGGCAGGGAGTATCATGAAGGCAGGGAGTATCATGAGGG
This sequence comes from Peromyscus leucopus, assembly GCF_004664715.2. Lineage (NCBI taxonomy): Eukaryota > Metazoa > Chordata > Mammalia > Rodentia > Cricetidae > Peromyscus > Peromyscus leucopus. Next base: position 63,814,147 of record NC_051080.1, on the reverse strand, counting down.
CAGGGAGTATCATGAAGGCAGGAGTATCATGAAGGCAGGGAGTATCATGAAGGCAGGGAGTATCATGAGGGCAGGGAGTATCATGAAGGCAGGGAGTATCATGAGGGCAGGGAGTATCATGAAGGCAGGGAGTATCATGAAGGCAGGAGTATCATGAAGGCAGGGAGTATCATGAAGGCAGGGAGTATCATGAGGGCAGGGAGTATCATGAGGGCAGGGAGTATCATGAAGGCAGGGAGTATCATGAAGGCAGGAGTATCATGAAGGCAGGGAGTATCAGAGTAGCCAGCTGGCGAGTGGACTCGGGTCATGTTCTCAAGTCTGCCTTGAACAGCACCACGCTGTGTATTTCGATCACCATCTGTCTGGCTCCCCTCTCTGTCTACATGGTTCTGAAGCCTCTCAGGTAGTGGAGGTGTGCCACCTCCTGACCCTCAAACTCCAACACCAAATACTCCCAGCTTTAGAAAGTAAAACGTAATGCTAACTCGTTCCAGACTGTCTGCCATCCTGACCACTCTCCTCTGACCCAGGATTTCTGGGGCTGTTCCACTTTATCCACAATAATTGAAAGTGGGCAAAAGTCTGCCTTGGGTCTGTAGCCCCAGGGGAGGGGAGTAGCCTCTGCTTCACTCTGCTATCCACAGTTCATCTTCATGGTCAATGGCCTGGATTTAGATACCCCGAGGAGATGGACCTCTGGGCACATTTGTGAGGGACTAGATTGTGTCAGCTGAAGTGGGAAGACCCATATTAAACGTGGGTAGCGCTTCCCTGTGGACGGGCCTCCAGGCTGAGTAAAAAGGAGAAAGTGAGCTGAGCACCAGCCTTCCTGTCTCTTTGCTTCCTGACTGTGAACGTGGCGTGACCAGCTGCCTCACCCGCCTGCTGTCACAGAGGACAGCTGCCTCTGTGCTGTGCCTTCTCTACTCCAAAGAAGCCCTTGGCCCCTTCATCCATGACGTTACTTCCTCTGGGTCTGTTATTACAGCAACCAGTAAAGTAACGAACAGAATGTTGTTAAAGGATTTCTTTGGTTTATGGGCCTGGCCCACGGAGGCCCATCCCACACCTGTGTCCACAGAGCCCCTACCTCCAGGATCTGTCATGTCTACTCATGTGCGACTTGATGTTGTTCTCTGAGTCACTAGATTTGGTCCATCTCTCCTGTCTGCTGAGACCTTTCAGAGGGGTGGTCGCCATCACTTTATACTCCCCTCCCCTCCCATCACTTCCAACTTCAGGTCATCTCTGGCCGCAGGGGCTTACAAGGACAGGCACTGGGCTGAGCATTTTCTCTGTGTTGCCACATGTAATCATCCAAACAAGCCAATGAGGCAGAGTTACTTCCCTACGGTTTTCCAATGAGGACATTGGGGGATTGTAAAGAGACTTCGTCTGTCACTGTAGGTCATAGGTGGCGGTGAAAGTTCTAAGACTGACAAGCTGGACAACTTCAGGAGATAACACTTAGGGACACAGAAGCTCCAAATGAAAACATGGACAGAACGGGAGGAAGTCCAGATACCCCCAGGTTCCTAAACAGGTGCCTCAGTCCAGCTGATTTCACTGGGACTCTATCTAGCTGTGATTTAGGTGTGACCATTTTGCCCAAGGGGCAGATGACAAGCCTCCTTGAGCACCTTGATGAAAAGCAGGGATACATGACTTGTTGCTATCCTTCTCATTCACCGGCTTGGAAAAGAGTTTAAAAAATGAAGTAAATCCAGCTCTGCCTGATTTTGACAAGTCAGTACTGGATTCCCACAACCCCTTCTTGGCTCGTTCAGCTCCCCAACACAGCTCTAGAGACAGGCTGGAGGGCCAGGAGACAGGCTCCAGAGCTGGCAGTGGCAAAGGAGTCCAACTAGGTCAGAACTGTGGGGTGTGCCCACCGACCCTCTTTAGGAGGGGAACTGGGGGTGGTGAGGGGATGGCCCTGGAGCAGGTGGGAAGGAATCAGAGGCCCGGACTGACAAGAGGGACTTGGTTCAGGCCCACATGTTCCCCTCCCCATGCCGCAATGCTGGAACTTTAGGGTTGCAAGCAGTTGAAATATAGAACTCTAGGTTCCTTTCCGAACCATTCAGAAAACTGAAGGCAAGTCACCCTGCTCCGTGGAAAGGTGTGGCCTCTGTTTACTAATCACTTACCACTTGCTAAGCACTGTGCATAGTATTAGGCCCACATAATCTCACAAAATGACTAAAAATACCTGTTAGCAAAGAAACCCACCAGTTTATACCTACCCCTCTCCACCATATTCTCCCAAAGGTCACCTTTCCTAACCCCCTTTGCTACTAATTTTTAGTGCACGACCTCTTTAAGAACAGAGTATCTTTACTCTTCAGCTAGAGTAGATAACAACCATGCAATCATACCCTTTGCTTAAAGATGATAAAGTGGCTGCAGAGTAGTCAAGGTCACCCAAGGTCACCCGGCTGGCGAGGGACTGGGGGCAGGAATCAGACTCACATCTGCCTCTCTCCACAAACTTTGGGTCACATCCTTGCCTGCCAGAAGGTACAGGGCCTCTGGGTCATCTGTTGTCTGAAAGCCCTCAGGGTGGATGTAAATAAATAACACCCTGAGGAGACATGCAGGGGAGCTTCCTTTTCCCTGCGAGAACTTTCTGTAGAGATTGCAGGTTCATCCCCCTCCAAGCATGGCAAAATTGGTCTGTTTCGGTGCCAATGTGGCATGACTTCAGGGCCTCCAAGCATCCTGTCTCTCATTTGAGAAGATGGAACTAACAACATCTATTACTACCTCAGTTAGGAAGACACTAAATAGCCTAGTCCCTTCCAGATCCAGCCTTGATAAGACATGGCTTCCCTTTGCTCTGTGGTCACTGCGACTGCTTGAGAAGATGGGTATGCCTTGCAAGCGTGTGTTAGAAGGGTCAATCCAGGGAAGCCAGGTGCAGACCTTTTTGGAGGGCATTCACTCGTTGGCTTGGAAACTGGCACACCATTCCCTTCTCTGTGACTGAATCCTCAGCTGTCGTCCTGAGTCATGAAGTAGGAATTACATGAGTTAGCAGATATTATGGGATGGCTCCTGAATGGAGGCAGCACCCTCTTAGAACCCAGCTTCTTAACCTAGAGGTCACCACCCCATTGGGGGGGGGGTCACATAACTTAAGAAAAAAATCAGCAACAGTAAAAGGTTTCTGAACATGGGTGATGACTAAATGTGAATTCAAATCAGATGTGTAGTAAATATGAGGTGTTTAGGGCCACACTCACCCGCGTGTCTTCTCATAATGTCACTGCTACTTTGGTTCTAAACACACAATGTACATGCTTTGCGTCATAGGTGTGGCATACCGAACACTGCTCAAAACACCCAGCTTTATTTGTGACTGTTGTATACTATGATTCCTGTACGTTGTGAATTTCAGTGTCTTTTATCGTCCATGTGAATTTTCTGCTCTCACAGAAACAAAATGTTTTATTTACAGAAAGCAGATTTTATTATTTCCCTGCCAGCGTTGCTTAGTATGGAAGTATCCAATCACTACACCCTTGAGTTGTGTCATGTTAGGATATTTGATCTAAAAATTTGCTATGTGAGTGGATGACTTGGGTTTCATAAAAAAAATTATTAACCGAATTTTGGTTTGGGATTAAGACAGGATTCCCAACAATTTCTGAAATGGCCTAAACATCTGCCTGTCGCTTAGTCTGATGTATTTATGATATCTGAAAATTTTGAAGATGTTGTATGTACTGCAAAATCAAATTCACAGTCAAGGTTTACGTGCCCGTGTTTATGTAAGAATAAACTGGCACTCCTGTCTCATTAATATGCAGTTTTTTTATATAATATATGAAACATAAATGTATATATTAAATAATTGTAGTAAGAGACATTTCTTCATGATTTATTCAGCAGCTTCAATTTGTGTATCTACTTTAAATACATGTGCATTGGGCAGTAGACAAAGAACTCTTGGTAGAAAAGCTTAAGAAACCCAACTCTAGAGTACTGCTATTACTCTAGGTCCTGTTGTCTCTCACCCTGACATTTCCTGAAGTCTTCGGACATAGCTGTGTGGCCCTCACACAGCAGAGGAGTCTGGCAGAAGAGATCATTAGTGCCTTACAAGTAGTTAAAGGTGGAATTATAAGCTCCATTATATGACGAATAAATAAACTGAAAAAAGGTAAGTGACCTGTCCCAAGGGACAGTGTGGCTCATGTGAGAAGGAAGTGCCCCCCCCCCCCATTAACATTAAGCTCTAGGCACCAATGTCATTGCTGTGTCTTGCTCCTGACTGTGGGCATCCCATGTAGTTTCCATGCATCCCTGTCTGACTGGTCTTAAGCAGGAGCCTTAAGCTGCTCCCCATTTAAAGTACAAAGTCACCACCAAATGCCTCACACATCAATTTGAATGCAAAACACTATTTTGCTATTTCTACCTACAACTCTGATTGTAGTGCTTTTTTTTTTTTTTTTTTTTTCTTTGCATGCAGTATAGAATTCTGAATGAATGTAAAAAAGGAATTCCCTGAGTCAACAAACATATAACATTATCAAAACTCTCAGGGACAAACCATTTTCTCCATTAGCAGAAGCTTAGAGGGATAATACTTTCAATTGTATCATTCACTAACGGTCACGACGCTATCTGGGGCCTGAGTGATGCCCTGATTTGTAGTTAATGGGTCAGTGGCTCACTCACTGGAAAATGTCTGAGGCTGCCTGCGAAGAGCCAGGCATTGTCCCAGCCTTGACCTAACGGCGACAGCAGCTCTGTCCCGGCTGCTCTGGGTCAGACCCATTGCCTGCCCGCTTTCCCCTCCGTACCGTTGCCGAAGCAGCCTCACCCTCCACCCCCTGGCTGAACTCTGCCACTGGGAAGAAGTGAGATGAGAGGGTCAAAGGTCCAAGACATCTGGGTACAGATCCCTGCTCTCTGCTCCCACTGTGAGACCAAAAGAGAATGACCGTCCTTCCAAGCCTCAGGCTTCCAACCTGCCAAATGGGGCAAGGGTAACCTCCACCCTGAAAGTAGCTTGCACGTCTCAATGTATCTAGCACAGTACCTGACCTCAGTAGACATGGGTCAGTGGTGACCTATACCCACGTTCAAATGGGATGGCCACTCTCCTGAGTCCCAGCCCCACTCTTCTCTGGCCCCTTCAGGTAGAACTTCCAGCCTTGTAGCCTACTTCTTTTCTACCCTGTCTGTTAAGCAGCTCATAAACTCTTCGTATTCTAAGTACAGCATTTCTTTCTTGTTGGGTATCTAACTCTGCTGCCTCGATACTCCACGGCGTAGGTAGTGTTTATGAGTTTTCTCTACTGCATACTTATATTGAAGCTTGATTGTGTCCATTTCCAAGATGGGAAGACTGAGGCATAAAGGCCAAAGGAAGCACCATGATTAGGTATCACACCCGTCCCTATACTCTCCTGTGGTGCCCAGCACTGCCATAGGACTTAGCTCCAGCAGTCCGGCAAAGTGCCCTACATCTGGGAGACCTCTCTTATCCGACTCACTCCATGCTCCATACCAGTGTTTCCTTCCTTTCTCAGAGAACTGTTTCAGATCAATCTTTGCCCTGGGGTCTGCTCCCAAATTTAGACAGTCTTGGTATCAGAAGTTACTCTTGGGGGTAACTTTCTACAGTGAATCCGTGGTTGGGGCAGGATTTAGCCTTCGAGCATCCCCCCTATACTTGGGGACCCAAGAGCCCCTGGTCCAGTCTCACCTCTACATGCGGCATTGAGTGCTGCAAAGAATGAATCTGGTTTGCACCCTGACTGGCTATAGATACTCAGGTGACTCTGAGGGCATTAAATAACTCCATGGAGCCTTGTTTCCTCCCTTGGGAAATGGCAGCCATGTCTATTGTGAAGAGCTGCGAAGATTTGCAAGTGTGGAAATGTGCGTGAAACATCTCACACAGGGGTGTGGGGTGTCTAGTGCCTGCTGGGGGACAGCTTGTTCTGCATTCTAACTGCCATCTGCATCAGGCACCTAGGCACCAGAGGCTTCTAAAGGGGTCGAACTTTCTACCTCTTTGTACTCCAGCATCTGCTATCACTCCCGGCACAGCGGCCAACACTCAGTGCCTGTGGGATGAGTAACAAAAATGAAGGAATCCCTAAAGAGAACCCACCCAGGAGTGATGACGGAGCTTTTGGAACATTCCTTCATTCACTCAGTTTTAGCCTGGAGTCCCTTCAAGGCCCCAAGCGTTATTCTAAGTGCTGACAACACAGTGGTGACCCAAACCCACCATGGTGTCCTTCTCTGGAAGGGCTTATCACCCTGGGGAGATCAGAGAGCCTACCACGTGGTCTCCAGACTGACTTGGGACACTTCAAAGAGTTCCCACACCCCAGAGTGTCAGGTTTAATGATTAAGGCGGGGCCAGGTATGTATGGGATATCTAGAAACTTCTCAGGTGTGTGTGATGTGCTGCCAGGCAGAGAAGGACTAGGGTCAAGGAAAGAATGAGGACCATTCCTGAGAGTGAGAGGGGCTGGGAAGAAAACAGAGCAGGCAGTGATTTGGCCTAAGGGTCTCCGTGGGACATTTTCACACTTTTAGGGGACTTTGGACACACCTGGAGACTTTTTTGGTTGTCCTAACTGGGGAAAAGGTGCCTCTAGCACCCAGAATTCGGGGGCTAGGACATTGCTCTTAAACACCATCCTATGCCTAGGACAGCTCAAGAACAAAGACCCACCCAAACCAAGCAGTCCTGGGCTTGGCTATGGGATATGGGCTAGAGGGACATGGGATAGGGACACGCGAGAGAGCACCCTATTTATGGGGGAGGTGAAACCTGAACGTCACACAAAGCTCCAGCCAAAGCCTGTGAAGGAGGAAGATCCCTACATCTTAAGTGGGAACCTTCAGCAAAAAAGAAAAAGAAGAAGAAAGAAAAAAGCAGCTGAATACACTGCCAATCCCCCGCCACGTCCCCGTCCCAGCTGCTAGCCTAGGAGAGGGGCCGGGCTTCTGCGGGAGGCAGGCCTGTGGGGCTGTTTGTTCTGGGCAGGGAAGGGAGAAGATTGTTGAGCTGCTTTCCTTCTATCCTTCCTTCCTTCCCAGCCTCACAGCAGAAGGAGGGCGATGGCAAGGTCAGTCCAGGGGGACCACTTCTATACATCCTCAAGACCACCTACAGGCTCTTCTCCCCGGCTTTTCCAAAGGCCTCTTTAGCCACCACCCCTTGATCCCCAAGAGTTCTAACCGGGGGGAATTGGAGGAGTTCTCAGGAGAGATGGCCGGCGGCGAGTCTCCTCTAGCCCTGGAAAAAATGACTTCCTGAGAGGAACTGGGATCCACAGGGCAGTAAATACACATTGCATTCCAGAAGAGGAGGAGGAGGAGGGAGGGAGGGAGGAAGGGAGGGCGGTGTGGCCAGCTCGCCAGTGCGCATGCACCCTCCCCTTACCATGACCCATTCGCTTTTCCATCCAGGCCCTGGGACTGAACCTGCCAGCCCTTTCCTGCCCCACCCCCAGCCACCCTTTCTTTTTTCCCTTTCTAGCAGCTTCTCTGTAAATCAGTTGCAGACATTACTTTGGAACGCACTGGCTTGGACCAGCAGAAGCTATTCGAGGCAGCTGGCTTGCTCAGCACTATGTGGGCTTTCCAAGGAGATGTCAGGACAGCTTCAGCTCCACAGGGCAACTTAGGTGGAGAGTCAAGTCCTCCTATAAGAATGCCAGGAAGGCTTAAGTCAACTGGCTGCTCCCAAGAACCCAGGAGCCAATGGGCTTCTGAGAGGCTAATCCCACCTGTCAGACGCCTGCCAACATGGAAAGGGCAGAGCCAGCCCAACCGGTAACTTGCTGAGAGGAACATGACTCAGAGCCTGGAGGGTAGGTGGGGAAACTGAGGCCACAGAAGGGTGAATGACTAGCTCAAAGTCAGCAGCAGGAGAATGGCTGAGTCAGGTAACTTCCGGACTCCTAGCTCCTGCCTGTGCGTGACTTTCTCTCAGACCGTATGCTCCAGAGTAGTAGAAAGTTCCACGATAGCACATCCAAACAGAGAAGGGATGGGGGGATTGGCTACATCCTACTTTGAAGATGCATTTGGGGGGGAAGGGACTTAGCAAATATTTGTGTATCCTCAGGTTCTAAATTTACTTTCTGGAATGAAAACACCCATCATGTCCCCAGACTCCCCCAAATATAATAAGCCCCATATCAAAATCCTGCTCATCAGGAAAGCTGTCAAGCCCAACCTATAAAACTCATTACATCTCACAGAAGGAATCATCCTGGGGGAGGTGCAGGAGCATGTTTACTTAAGTAATTATTCTATTAAAAATGATAATTTGCCCAATATGTCCTGAGACTTTTATTACAGATATCCAGAATGAAGTAGATAATTAGCCATAAAGAACCACAGGCTGAAAACCTAGGATTAGGGATGTTTCAGGGGTTGCTATTGAACAAGCCGCCAAAAGCCATACAAATGTACAGCAGCTTCATTCACCAAAAGCTGTGACTGGCAGAGTGGAGTGTCTGCAGATGGGAACTCCTGAGACAGACCATTCCATGCGTTTGCTGGAGTCAAAGTTGTGCGGAGATTCCTAAGTGGTGTCCTAGCGATGTGTGTACCTGTTTTACAGGTGCAGAGTGGCTCCAGATGTGGACTCGGGGTTTGTTTCCACAACTTTCAGGAAAGCCCCCAACACGCATCTGAAGTGAGCAAGATAGTCTCTGCTCTTGCCTGCCTCCTCTCCTCTCCCCTTTCCTCCACTCCCTCCTCCCTCTCTGTCTTCTCTTGGGAAAAGACTTGGCTTGTAAGTGACCACTAGCTAGTCTCATGATTAACTCCAGCATTGCCTTTGGGGGTTACCAACAGCATGTGGTATAAAGATGTCTCATCTGCTGCCAGGACAAATCACCACTGTGCCAAGTCTCCAACCACCTATATCTCAGATGAGGGTCAGCGTGGGTCCACCAGCATCAAGAGATTCCACAAATATGCATTGAACACCCACCCTGCCAAAAGGGTGGCCGCTGCAGCCTGGGGGCTTCAGTGTGCTGTCTGGGACTTAAATACTCCTGCGAGTCTTTGAAGAGGCCAAGGGTTACAGGCAGGTCACCAGCTGCCTTAGGGATGACTAACCAAGCAGAAAAGCAAGGGGCCACCAGGATTCTGGCTATGGCTGTTATATAGACTCAGGACAGAGGAAGAGGAAGAGGATGGGACAGTGGCTGAGATAGGAAGTATACAGGGGAGATCAATGTCTTTGGTCCTCAAGGCCACAAATGGCAGGACAGACTGTTTCTATCTGTACCACTTAGGCTAAGAGAGGAAGCAAAGGCATTCTCTGTTCTCAAAAGTTGCTTCAGAGAGAAGGTATTTGGAGGGGGCGGGGGGCGGGGGGGTAGGTGGACAGGACTCTCATAGAATCTCAGGAAAGAGGCCACTTCCCGCATCTGAGGGTGGAGTCAAACTGTGTAAGCTTGCCAGCCAGAGAGGCCTGGACCTGAGGTTCCTTGCCTGGCTACCCAGGGGGCTGATGCTGCCCAAGGCCTCTGTTCTGCTGGGTAATTAAACCAGTCCCACTAGCTGGGGAGTGAATTACAAAACTTAAACCCTATCATTGAAAAAGATGGACTTCAGGCTGGGGAGGTGGCTCAGTTAGCAGAGGGTGTCTGATGTGCAGGCACAAGGACCTTCGTTTGGATCTCCAGAACCCATGTAAAAAGCCAAGGGTGATGGAGCGTGTCTATAACCCCACCAGGGGGTGGGGCAGAGCATCAGCTAGCCAGCTCAGCCAAATCGATGAGCTCCAGGATACACTGGGAATTTCTCGTTTCAAAAAATAATGGGAGCGATCAAGGAAAGACTCCTGATATTGACCTCAAGTCTCTCATAGCAATGTGCACCTGCACACATTCAGACTAACTAGCACACGCCATACACACACACACACATTTATTATGCAGTCTACGTCAGCCTAGAATTCATTATATAGCCCAGGCTGTCCCCAAATTATTTACACACACACACACACACACACACACACACACACACACACACACACACACACACACACGAGACAGAGTTTCTCTGTGTAACCCTGGCTGTCCTGGAACTCACCTTGGACCAGGCTGAGTGCTGGGATTAAAGGTGTATGCCATCACCACTCAGCTCCAAATAATACTTAATAACACATTTCTTTTAGATCTTTTTCTTTCCTAGTCCCATTCCAATCCATATTTTTAAATGACTGTCTTTAGCAGAGAACATGGCCAGAAATTCTGATGCTAAAAACCAAACAAGAAAACAAATCACAAAATTCTATCCCAGGTTCCCCTGGAAAACATTTCAGGCTGTGCACAGTTTGCTCCTCTGAGACAGATGTTACAGCTGGGCTCCTTTACTTGGTCCCTTGAGTCTTGCTACCACATGGGGAGACAGTCCTGGGTCACTCTCCATCCTGGACACTATAGGTAGTGATGAGGAGCAAATTAAAAAAAAAATGTCTAAAGCAGCAGTTCCCAACCTGTGGGTCTCGACCCCATTGGGGTTCAACAACCCTTTCACAGGGGTCGCCTAAGACCACCGGAAAGCACAGATATTTACATTATGATTCATAACAGAGGCAAAATGACAGTTCTGAAGTAGCAACACAAATAGTGTTATGTTTGGGGTCACCACACCATGAGGAAGTGTATTAGAGGGTCATAGCATTAGGCAGGTTGAGCACCGCTGGTCTAAAGTGCCATAAAGGGCTAAGGATGATTGACTGGACTTCCTCTAGTGCCCTACAGAAAGAAACATCACTGACAGTGCTATTGCCACGGAATGCTGCTCTGAAGCCAGCTCCAAACACTTCCCACCAGCTGTGGGACCCCAGGGAATTCAGAGGGCAGGGAGAGTCCAGATTTCCCCTCTTATAAAACCCCAGAATGGCTGCGTGGTGGTAGTGCACGCCTTTAATCCCAGCACTAGGGAGCAGAGGCAAGCGGGTCTCTGGGTTCTGAGTTTGAGACTTGACGGGTCTATGGAGTGAGTTCCAGGACAGCCAGGGCTATACAGAGAAACCCTGTCTTGAAAAACTAAAAACCAACCAACCAACCAACCAACCAACCAACCAACCAACCAACCAACCAAATAAATCAATAAATAAACAAACAAACCCCCAGGTGCTTGGACCAGATGAATTTGAAGGAGGTCAGCTGATACTTGAAGGAGGTCAGCTGACTGTTCACCACAGGAACGAGGGTAAAATTGGTCAAAACAAATGCCTGCTGGTTAGTCCTGGGATTGCCTGGTCAAAGAAGGCTTGCTGCCCACGTGGAGCCCATCTGCCAGGCAAGGTTTCAGAGCCAAGTTTGAACATACAACCATTCCTGACCAGGGTGCTGGGCTCCAGGTTCCTAAGTGGTCCTTTGAAGAAATTCCACGGAGAAATAGACAAACATGGCCGGAGAGAAGTATCTCACTTGCCGTGGCCGTGGGCCTAACGTTTAGTGTGGCACCGGCCACGTAGCAAGTGGGTGCTTGTTTCCTATAGGAATAAGCAGAACTAAGTCGAGGACCCAGGATTTCAACCACTTCTGACAGACCCCAGAATGGCTGGGTGGAGTGGACTGCGCAAACAGCTTGTGAGTACTGTGGGTTAAGCCCTGGCCTTTTCTGTACCACCTCCCGGACTTGCAAAGAGCGCTGGGTTTAGCATCAGCCAGGCCTCCCCGCAGTGAGGGCAGTGAGGTCCGGCTGTATCCCTTCCCAGTTATACTTTTTTATTTTATTTTTTATACTGTTCTCAGTCTCAGCTTGCTCAGTTGTTCCATGGAGCTTCCCCAGGCCTCTTTCAGGAGGCGAGCGATGTAATGACCTCACAAGGGTGGGGTGTACAAGTTACAGCAGCAGCAGTGCTGTGGGGGGCGGGGGAGCTGCCCACTGAGGGCTGGGGTGAACTGGGGCCATTAGCATTACTCTTGTGACGCTCAGCTTCCTTGGTGTTTGGCAATAAATTAGGAGCCCATGAAATGTTAACCTTTGTGCCACGCTGACTGCTCAGTGCAAAACTAGACTGTAATGGTAATGCTCCAGAGTATATGCAAAAGGCAAATAGGTAATACGTTACAATAAAAAAAAAATTGCTGGGCGGCTTTTCATTTTGCTAGGATGGCTACTCTACTGAACACTGCAAGGGAAACTGGGTGCTGTCCTTAGAGCTAAAGATGGCCTCAGACTAAGTGGCTGGGAGCTTCTACGTAGGCCTGGGCCTTGCTGCTAATGGTCTTTGCAGCAGTCCTGACTCCCAGTTCAAGGGTCATGTCTTAATTCTAGAGGAACAGGACCTGGCAGAGGCGGAAGGGACCTTCTGGTATTTCAGCACTGAGAGAAGAAAGCAAAGCAGATGTTGATGATGCCCTGCTGGAACAGCACCGACAAGCCCTGGCTGGGCTCTGGTGGGCGGAGACCCTGTACTATGCAACGGAGAGTCAGGCCCACCCAACATTGCCCAGGCTCCCTGTGTGAGCAGATGTGGCAAGTCTGAGAGAGCGGGTATGTGTCCCTTTTCTTCTTTTCTGCTCCAGCAGCCAGAAAGCCAGTGGCTTCAAATGTCACAACCATAAAATCTTGGCAGCCCGAATCCCCAAGTCACAGCTTGAAATAAAGCTATCTGGAGAGCTGTGGTTCCTTGGGGGGACTGACTTCCTGAGAGGGAGACCCTGGTTTCCTAAGCCCCTGGGAGAGTGGGGTTCATCTGTCACTGTGTCACATGCTTCCTTCATCAGCTAGTCTAGGGGGTCTGCTCGAGTTTTATTTCTGTTGGTGTGATAAGCACCCTGACTGGAATCAACTTAGGGATAAAGGGGGTTTGTTTCAGCTTACAGTTCCAGGTCACAGTTCATCAGAGCAGGGAAATCAAGGTGGTGGTGGGGGACAGGAGACAGCTGGTCACACCATGTTCAGTCAAGAGCAGACAGAAATGAATGTGTGCATGCTTCCTGATCAGCTCGGTTTCTTCCACTCTTACACAGTTCAGGGCTCAGCCCATGACATAGTACTGCCCATACACAGGGTGGGTTTTCCCACCCAGTTAACCCTCACAGGCAGGAAGACAGGCTAAAATGACCTACATAATCCTTCCTTGAGACTCTTTTCTGCATTGTGCCAAGCTGACAATTAAAAATGACTGTCACAGGGTTTCATGCACCTTCCTTGAAAAATGGTCTATTAGTCACTATTACACACACACCCACACACACACACCCACACACACACCCACACCCACACACACAATCTTAACAATTTTTCTTGCTGTACAGGTTGGTCCAGTAAGATTATTGGCCCTCTAGCTCTTTTGACAGGTGACAAAACCACAGGAGTATCTGGAGGACAAGGAGCTGTGTTAATGTCCCAAAGTCCTTTCTCTGGGGACAAAACGATGTTTCTGCTGTTGACTCCATTCTGACACAGGGCCGGTCCTCGAGCTCTATTGGTAAAGGTGTGACACTGAATCTTAGCAGTCTTTATAGAGCAACAGGAGAGAACTTTGTCTCTGACGTCACTCAGATCTGCTATTGCCAGTGTAATTCATCAACGTCGTGTCCTGTAGCCTCAGCTTTCTCCTTTGCAGAATGGGTGTAAATTTTCAACCAAGTTAGGTAGTTTTAAGTGACATTAAATAAGGTTCAGTGGCTGGCATCCAGCAAGTTTATCTCCTTATTGGATACCTTTAGAATTGATTTTGTTTTGGATTGTTTGGGGACAGGGTAGCCTCAGATGAACTCACGATCCTCCTGCCTCAGCCTCCTGACTGCTGGGAGTATACCTTTCTGTACCCTCACCTACCAGTCTACACTTTATCCCATGCCTAATTTAGAGTTAGGCTTCGAGGTCAGGCTCTGCGAGTTTTATTTAATATTGGAAGGAGCAGAAAGGCCCCGCAGGGACAGTGGTAATGCACTCCGTTTTGCCATTCAGGAGGGTAGGCCTGGTGCTTCTGTGGAAAGAGAGGGTAACACCAGCCAAAAGCAGGAAGCTGACCCAGGAAGTGCCTAGGCTAGATGTCCAGATGAGGCAGCATGCTGGGACCAGGCATGCAGGCAGGAAGGCAGGCAGACAGGCAGAGGTTGCCAAAAGCCTCGGAATTTAGGACAAAGCTCTCCTCCGGTGGAAGCTGCCTTGACACGGCCTCCTGGTAGGAAACTGTCCAGGAAGTCCTTCAAGCCTCTGGCAAAGACCTGCCACCAGGGGCAGCAGCGAGCAGCAGCTCCTTGTGCACCTGTACCGGGCCAGCTCAGTCCTCCCCGGGAGGTCTCTCTCTCTCTCAGGAAAGACAGCCTTTTGCTCACTCAGACAGGCATTCATGCACTCCACAGACATTCATTCTTAACCCACTGAGTGGGCCAGCCCTGCACTGGTGGTGTTGGGAGCACACAGACAAACAGGAAGTTCTCCCTGCTGGTGGAAAGTGACTCATTCTGTTTTGTTTTTTTCTTTTCTCCGCGCCCCCCCCCCCAGACAGATACATAAACAGATCAAAATCCATAAAGTGACAACAATTCTCTTTTCAGGGCACACTGGTCTCTCAGAGGGAGAAGCAAGAATCACCACAGAAGGAAAAGGTGACATTGCAAGTTTAGGGGATCGGGGCGGGAGCCCCACGTGCAAAGCAATAAAAGGGGGAGGTGACCGTGTACTTAGGGTTCAGGGGTTAATCTGGTGCAGCCAGAATGGGGCATACATACAAGAGGTAAAGTAGTTAGAGGAAAATATGCCTGCTAGGAAGAAACCAGCTCCAAGACAGCCAGTGTACCAGGGCCAGGAATTTGGACTTGACCCCATGGGTCAGAGGTTACTTTCATTTGCAGGAGGATTGGAGAGTTCAGCAGAAGAACTGGGCGTATGCTAAGGGCCAAGGCAGGAGCCCCCCCTCCCCTCCACCCGGGTACCTCTCTGTATCACATCCCACCCGTCTATACTTGACCTCTTCAGCCTTTTCTACTACTTGCTAAGCCCCTGGGAGCATTTGGGTGTTGACTTTTGGATAACCAGTGACCAGGGAAGGTTTACGAGAACCAGTGGAAGACAATGGGTTTCGGAGTTTCAAGTCACACCTAAGTGGAGTGATTGGTGACAGACGACAAATTGGTGGTCCCTCCAGTATGACTTTCTCTTTTCTTCTTCTATTCTTCTATTATTTTTTAAAAGATCCATTTACTCTTATTTTATGTGCATTGGTGTTTTGCCTGCATGTATGTCTGTGTGAGGGTGCCAGGAACTGGAGTTATAGTTTCCAGCTGCCATGTAGTTGCTGAGAATTGAACCCAAGTCCTCTGGAAGAGCAGCCAGTGCTTTTAACCACTGGGCCATCTCTCCAGCCCCTCCTCTTTTCTTCTTATTTGAAAACAAAACACAGATTTTTTTTTTTAAAAAAAAAGCACTCTGGAAGTTTCTTTCCACCTTCATGCAGTTAGAACCAGCATTATGTCCCTCTCCCATTCCAACGCACGCAGCACGCATGCAGAACTCTCATGGATTCAATTCCACTTATCAGTTTAATAACCATCTATTGAGCAACCACTCGGTCAAGGCTAGCTGCTCTGGTGGCAGGGCTGGGGGGAAGGGAGAGAATCAAAGGAGAAAGACCTGGAGTTCTTCAAGCTTGAGGTCTCTCCAGGGCTCCACCATCGGTGGACAGTGCAAGGCAGAGGTGACCCTCCACATGGATAGCCCCTGTTCACCAGTGTCTAGGTGGTAGTCATGTTATGTGCTCAAGGCTAGGAGGAGTAGCAGGAGGACTGAGCAGGATCCCTGAGCTTCTGTTATTAAGAGTGAGTCTAAGCCACACACAGGACCTATGCAGCATTGGACTAAACTGAGCAACAAGGCCCCCATCAGTCCAAATTATTTGCATAGCTGATACATCTCTCCTTTATCTAGATACCTCAAAGTAGATTCTCCAAGTCCTTTCCTATAGACTATGTATTTCCTCCATACTTCAACTGTGAAAGACCAGGAGGTGGAGAAGGAAACAAATAAGGTCACCAACAGGGCCTATTCCACAAGAAGAATCCATAGCATCCCATATCTGGCTTACCTTGACCCCAAAGACACTATCTATCAGTGTTTTCTCCATTTGGGAAGCACAAAAGCATCACTCTGGCTTTGGAGATGACAGAGCTAGACACAGAATGTATGTAGCCCAGCAGGAAAAGGTATGAGTTAAAACAGAGCCAGAGCTGGTACTGTAGCCAGGACTTACATCTCCTGGGGTCGGCCTAACAGGTTAGAAGAGAATTCGTCCATCCAGAAAACTGCCTGATCACCGGGAGGTGGCTCATCCTTTCACGCCGTGGGCATGGGGCTTCAGGTCACAAAAGAAAGGTATCAGGATGTCCCTTAAGCTACAGTGAGTGACTAATAGGCAGCTTCACGGTACATAAGGTCAGAGGTATGTCAGCCACCACCACAACGGTGCCAGCTCAGTACCTCTAGGGCCTCGGTGCCAGGCACTAGGCTACATGAGGCAAAGGTAGAATCCTCCTGATCTCACCACCACTTCTGAGCAGCCGTTAGACCTCTGCAAGTGCAGTCCAGTAGAACAAGGAATGCATGGTCATCGTTTTGCTTTCCCACCTTCCCCAGCACTGAGTACTTCGGGACCAAGATAAGGTGAATGGCAAGCTAGGAACTTAGGGGGCAAAATCTAAAGCGGCAGTGCCTTTCTAATGCTAACTATATGCTTCTTGGAGTCAAGACTGAGTGCATCCTTACTTTTTTACACCCAGGACACCTTATTTACTCTGCTACAGTCCTGGTCCTGGGTAGTCACTGGACAGATTGAAAGCTGAGTCCTGCTCCTCTACATTCGGGCAGTGTGACCCTCCTTTCCCTGTTCCTTTGTTGCCTCATCTGTGAAATGGACCAAATGACAGTATCAAGGCTCGGCAAATAGGTAGCATTTTCTCTAAGTATTCCTGTACTTAAGTGCCCAAAAAGAAATGGAAACATTGACAGCCAAGAGGCATAGGGGTGCACATCTATAAACCCAGCCCTAGGCAGGCAGAGGCAGGACGATCAAGGGTCTCAGACCAGTGTCAGCTACATTGTGAGTTCAATGCCAGCCTGGACTACTTTGTCTCAAAACCAAACAAATAGAAGTGAAAACACGTGTGTATGTGAAAACGCGTTTGCGCAAATGTTCATAGAGACCGTCTCGAATCCCCCCGAGAGAAAACAACACAAATGCCAATCAGCTGGTGAAATGGGTAACAAAACGTGGCATAGCCACAGCGGGAGGGACTGTTCCGGCATACAAAGGGATGAAACACCGATACACACTACTTGGCGGGTGACCCTCAAGTTCTCTAAGCCACGTGAAAAGAAACCAGACATAAAAGGTTACAGAGTATACAATGGAAAAGACATAGATCCAAGAGTCTAGAATGGTTGATCAGGGTTGGGGTGAAGCTGGGGAGGTAAGATGGAGGGCAACTGCTTATGGGTGCATGGGATTCACTTTTGGGGGTGATGGAAATGTCCTAAAGCTGCTTAGTGGTGATGGCTACATAAATTAGGTAAATATACTGAAGAGCACTATTGTATGCTTCAAGTAGGTGAATATAACACGTTACACACCACAACAAAGCTAATTTAAAGGTTAACTTCACATTCTCTATTCCGTCAGGAAGACTGTGTATTCAAGGCCAACCTGGGTTACATATTGCCTCTCTATTTCAGGAAAAGAAAGCAAGGAATCGTTGGAGAGAAGGAAAGAGGAAGGAAGGGAGGAAAAGAAGGAAGAGAGGCCATACTTAGCAATGCCAGACACAAGCGCTTGTATTCATCAAATTTTATGTTTTTTTTATGCCAGTGAGTACCTGTCACTTAGCTTCCTAAAGGTTCCTTCATTTTTAGGAGACTTTGAGGGACTAACCTAGAAGTCTCTTGTGATTCTGTACCCCTGGGTGATGTGACCCTTTCCGTGCTGGCTTCTGAGCAAGAACCACTGAATGCATCCTGCCCGAAGTAGACAAAACTCCTGGATCCTAAAGGGTTGTGTTTGAGTTCTGGGTCCACCCTTTGTGTTAACCATGTATGTAGTAAGGCCACAAGGAGCACAGAGCGTGGGAGATGCAGAGAGTGCCCAGGACCTTACAAGTCCCAGGGGTAGATGGTGTTAGACTGCCTGCCAGGCTTCTGAAACCCTTGGACAGACGTCTTCCTAGCTTGTGCTTGCTTGCTTGTCAAATGCAGAAGACAGAATGCTAATTTTTCTTAGGGGTGTCAGAAGAAAGGCGTGCAGACCTGCACTCTTGATGCCAGCAAGCTGAGCCGTGTGGACTGTAGCAGCGGCCGTGGTTCAGCACCACTGAGGGACTTCCTGAGAGCAGGGACATTGATCTGTCACTCTGGCAGGTGCTCAGCCAGTGCCAGGAAAGAGGAACGGAAGTGGGGAGGAAAGGCACCCGGATGAGTCTGCTGAACAAGGAAGCAGAAAGGCCTGAAATGACTACACCAGAGAACAAAGCAACTACCCAAGGATTGTGGGATCTGGTGCCCATTTGCATAGCTTCCTGGACCTCAGTTACTCTGAGCTGGACCCCCCAGTTTCTTTCCTTTCTTTCTGCCTCCTTTCCAGAGACAGGGCCTTACTATGTCACTACATTGTCCGGGAGAGCCTGGAACTCACTCTTCAACCAAGGCTGGCCTTGAACTTGCAGTCATTCTCCTGTGTCTGCCTCCCAGTACTGGGACCGCAGGTGTGGGCCACTGCCTAAGGTTTGGCTTCTAAAGTATCTAGAACATTCCTGGGTCCTAGTAATAAACTCATTTCCTCGAATATCCTTTCAATTGATCGTAGGGTATGTACTTGGAGACCCAGTGTTCTGAAAAGTTCTAAAAGTGCCAAGGTGAGACCCTGTCCAACTGCACACTGTTAGATGCAGTATCAGTTGTTGGGATGTCCATTTCCCTTTACAGCAACCTGGCTCTTCAAAAATACCCAGAAACCTTCCTGCTTTCCTAGTCTGCTTGTTTCTGGCAGCAGCACCCAGCCTGTTCAGAATCAATTTTGTAACACAAAGTTCCCCAGAAGATAGTAGACGGCAGTTCCCGAGCATCAGGAGAGGCAGAGGTCTCAGCTGGAGAGATTAGAGGAGAGTCCATTCTTACCCGAAACTCACTCCTTCCCTGAAATGTCTTGGCTGGAGGATAACTTCCTTTCCAGCTTTCAGTTCCAATATTGCCACTAACGCAAAGACAGAGAGAGAGAGAGAGAGAGAGAGAGAGAGAGAGAGAGAGAAGAAGAAGAAGAAGAAGAAGAAGAAGAAGAAGAAGAAGAAGAAGAGACCAAAGTTAAAAACAACAACAACAACAACAAAAAACCGACAAAAGCCAAGGCACACCCCAGCCCTACAAACGGTACTAATGCTGCTTCCCCCCTCCCCCTGACAGGCCAGCCTCTGCCATCACTTGACCCTCACTGCACCGGGCACTGGCCTGGCAGTGTGCAGATACCCTGAAGGATCTGTTTCTAGGAAGGCAGAGGTGAAGCGCAAATGAAAATAATTTCAACGTGTCATCCTCCACAGGCCACAGAGATTCCCTCGGGGACCCTGGGTAGGCCCAGGGGCTTGGGGGGAGCCTGAGACAGCTTTGTTGCTAGAGCGGTTCAGCCTCGTCTCGCATTTTAAGACCAGCGGGGATGTAATATCGGCTGAAAGGAGTTTTCTGTGTGCTATTTAACGAAACGGCTCTGCAGCTGGAGAGAGCCATGGGCAGACGTGTTATGATTCAAAGGTTCCCAATTACAATGATCCTCTTTTATTGTATAAAAACAGCAACACAGCCATTCTCCACCCCCCGCCTGTCCCCCGCCCGTCCCCTCCACCCCTGCTCCTCATTGGCTAGCAAGGCTGTGCTGTATCCTACGGGGGGGGGGGGGGCAGTTCCTCTTCAGGTCCCAACTCTGCAGCTTTTGGCTCATTGGGATTCTTTGTGTCCAGGTCAAGGAGAGAGTACAGTACCCCCGGGAACATCTGACACAGAGGGATGCCACGAGGGTGGCGGGACTCTAAAGATTATGGGTGAAGATTAGAATCCCAGTTCTGACCATACTCTTCTATGTACCCATTGCATGTACACACACACGGTACACATGCTGGCCCATTCCCTATACCCCTGGAAAGCAACCAGATAGACAGGCCCGTAGTGTGTCTAAACCAAACCTTCTCTCCACACTTCCTTACAGGCTGGCCAGGAGCGTGTCTGTCCACATGCTCGAAAACCCTAGACACAAGCGGATCTGAGGAAGTGACCCGACTCTCTTACCTTCCCTGTGTGTTCCTGAGCCAGGGCTTCAGCTCTTTGAGCTGTACTTTCCTGTCTCTGCAGTGGACCAGACATAGCTCTCCATTCACCCCTCCTGCTTGGATGAAGGGGCAGAATAAAGGGGAAGCATTCAGTCTGGCACACAGTAGCCACTGCTATTCTTCAGATGAACTGATTTGTGGGCTTGTGGTGTGCCTGAGTGAGCGAGCAGCAGCTCTGCATTTGTTCAGTTTCACCAGCCAGAGCTGACAAAGCTGTGGGAGTGGAGCTGGCCCACTGAGGAGTGTTTTTCTCCTGTCTTTCTGTAATACCAGTTTGAGACTGTCACCTGTGTGCTGCTGACGCATGCATGCATGCATGCCTGCTGTCTGCTCTTTAACTTAGACTTCTTAGGCCCCTTCCATGTTCTGCAGATGTTTTAGAGCCCAGCAGCTGCAGCTGCAGCTGCAGGCATTCAAGCGGACCAAAGAGAAGCCATACCCAGGACCTTCTGCTCACAACACCCCAGCCAGGCCAGGCCATGCTGTCAACAGCTTCTGTCATCCACGAGTGGGTCCCTAGACCCCAACAGGAAGGACTGCTCACCAAAGAAAGAGCCGACTCTATTTGACCACGCCAGTGCCCCCAGGATACAAAAATCAGTTCCCCATACTGTTTGAATGTCAAACAGTTCCCCGGGGTTTTTCCTGGTTCCCTCTATGAGATAAAT
Source organism: Peromyscus leucopus (assembly GCF_004664715.2). NCBI lineage: Eukaryota > Metazoa > Chordata > Mammalia > Rodentia > Cricetidae > Peromyscus > Peromyscus leucopus. The sequence continues at coordinate 63,793,146 of NC_051080.1, read as the reverse complement.
GCAATGCAGGCCTGTAACACTTCCATCCCACACCAAGCCAGAGCACCCCAAAGGCAGACCACAGACCTCTTTCTTCAAAGTTATCACTGGGGCCACACTCCTTACTATCGAACTTCCTGTAGATCAATGTTACACAGATTTCATTCACTGCCGATTGCATTCTGTGTTAAATGCTATTGCTGTGTGAAACACTGTTGTGACTAGATTTAATCTCCAGGAACATTCTCGTATTAGGAAGTAGGGTGTGTGGCGGGACTAAAAGGGGTATAAGTTGAGGCTTTCAGTAGGTAAACTGTCCTCACTGGGGCATAGGGTGGCTGGCTCTGGCCCTGTCCTCTATTTCTTGGGGAAATTTGGGTAAATATGGATGTAATGTTGTTAGGATAGCTTTGCTCCTTGGGGGTCTCTCTCACACACACCATTGCCAATCAACCTCTCTTAAATGCATGACTACCAGCACAGAACAGGAAACAGCTTGTAGGAGGATTTTCTTAATATCACAACCTGTTCAACGTAGGGTGGGGGCTTTACAGAAGGGCTGGGGAGGGGAGGTGGGACCACATTTCCTCGTCTTATTCTCTCTCTCTGTTTTTTTTTTTTTTTTTTTTTTTTTTTTTTTTTACCAGTTCAGAAGAAAATTGCCTTACCAATGTCACACACAACATCCATCTAAGTGTCGACCTACGGGGCATGTGAACAGCAGTGTGGCCCCCAGCATTGCTCTGCGTGGGTGTGGACCGTGATTCCACGGAGGATGTGCCCATGACGACTGGCACCAGATGCATCAGGATTTTCACGGCTATGGCCACTCTGATTGGCCACAGAATAAGTGCCAGTGTTCAGGTAAGAGGCGAGCACAATGAGATGGGGACAGGGTCCCTGGTGGATAATTAACACTGAGTGTGTTAATTACGAGGACACAAGGAAGTCATTTCCTAGAGGTGGTTGCAGTGACCAGGATGATGGTGATGATGGATGAGTACAGTATGTGTCAGGGGTAGTGCTATTATACACATTATATAATATACATTATATATTATGGGCATTACATATTATTATTATTATATACATTATATATAATATATATTCTCTTTTATAAACCTTTAAAGCTCCATAATAATTCATATGGCAGCTATGAATGGTTCTGCTTTAAAGCAGACACCAAGGTTCAGAGACTCAAGTAACTCCCCAAAGGCATAAGGCTAATAGAGTTTGAACAAGAGGAATCAAGAGCTTGGCTCTTGCTGGGGGAGTCCTGCATGTGGGAGCTGACGGAGCTCTGAGGCCCACTCCTGTTACCTTCTTGATTTAAAGCAATGCAGGGGGGAGGGCCAAGGCCGAGGCGATTCTGCCGGTGAGAGGCAGAGCTATGGCTAGGACCCGGGAATCCCAGAGGCCAGGAAGAAGTAGCTGGGAAAGAGGTCCAGCCGCTTCTGCTCCGTGATCTGAACCACTGGGAAAAGAGGGCTGCTCACCTCCCGGGACAGCTGAACCACCTCAAAAGAACTTCAGGTGACTGGTTTGTGCAGTGTGTGTGTGTGTGTGTGTGTGTGTGTGTGTGTGTGTGTGTGTGTGTGTGTGTGTAGGCCGGAGGGCAATGTTGGGCATCTACCTCAGCCGCTCTTCAATTTACTTTTTGAGACACAATCTCTCACGGAATCCAGACTCACTGATTGAGCTAGACTGTTTGGCCAGGGAGTTCCGTGAACTCTTCTCTTTCTCTTCAGTCCAGGGGCTTAATTTTAGATTTTTATTGTCAGGATCTAAAGACTGTCTCTCCTTCCCCCTTACCTCTTCATTGTATTCTGTCATCTTTTATTTTCCCCTGAGACAACACTGGCCCCTGTCTGAAAACGTCCTTGATCTCATGCGATGTCAAGTGAGAACCAAGCAAGGTTGTCTGTACCAGGCACACTGATGGCCTTTGTCTAACTTTCCTTAAGAACACGACGGTCCCTACTCAGAAGGCAGCCATGGCGCCTACAGAGTAAAAGTCAACCACCTGCCCAGTGAGTGAAATCTGACGTCATTTCCTGTATGATGCTCCTGGTACCCCTTTCTCCGCTTCCTAGGCTGCAGACAGCTTCCAGGACCACCCAAATACCTTTCTTTCTTCCACTTCCTGAGAAATCGCTCTACCTGCTCATTCAACAGCTATTGCCATCTACCCCCTTACAAGCAGAACTCCATCATGTTCATGGCAGTAGTGTGCCTGACTAAAAATACTTGATCGTCTCTCTCTGGCACATTTGGGTCACCACATAGCCAAGCTCTGATTGGGGCCTGGAGATGAAAGAGTCTCCTTAAACCTCAGGCCTAAGACCCACATGCTAAGGATGGCAAAATGAAAAGACACGGTTCGGGGTTCCAATGATATAGCTGAGGCACCATCCCATCCCCACAAAAATGTCCCAGCTGGATAAATCCCATGGCCTTCAGAGTTTCTGTTGCCAGCAGCTGCATCAATGCTATCCTATGCATCCTCACCCAGGCTTTGTTTCTCCTCATTCACGGGTCACTTTAGAAGCCATCCCCTTCCAGGAGATTCCCCACGAGCCCCTCAGAGCCGCACAATCACACCCTCCCTTGTGCGTCCACAATAGTTGCTTTCCTCAATTATAGCACTTACTTAATTCTGCTTGATTGGGCCTAATGAGCACTCCTACGGTCTGTTCAAACTCCTGGAGGGTAGGGGGTCTTTATCCCACCAGCATCTCCATTAGCGTGGAGCAAAGCTTTGTGCTGAGCCCAGGGCCTCTGGCCCCCCAGCATGGGCACAATGTCTGGTACTCTGCCCCGGAGGAGTGGGAATACCCGCGGTGTGGGTGCTGACACTCTCGCCTCACGAGCTGTTTGGTCTAGGAGTTGGTCAACAAGCGAGCTGACCTCTCTAGGCCTGCACTTCTTCATCTATAGAGAATGGGAGCCTCTGTATCTCCCGGCTGTCACGAAGACAAAATAGTCTCATCCTAAGCACTTAGGAGAGTGCCTGGCATATACAAATGTTTAACGACTGTGGGCTCTTACTAGTAGCCGGGAACGTGATAGTTGTTGAACGAATAAATACATCAACACTCAGTCGCCAAATAAATGAAGAAACAAATGAAATCCAGATGAGTCCCCGAGTGGAGGGAGACCGGGGGCAGTAAGTAGTTCTTGCTCAGTCTTGCCTGCCCTTGACCCTTTGATTTGTCCTCATGATGACCTCCTGCATCAGAGAAGAATGCTGTGAAATCAGCCAGGCCTCCAATACAGACTCTGCATTGCATCCTGTGGGCTGGCTAAGCATTCTCCACCCCTGTGAGCCCTCCTTTCCTCAACCAGTATCTGAAGACAATAGTAACTGTTGGCTTGCGGGTTAATGGCAAGGATTACATGATAAAGCATGACCATTCAGCAGGCCTAGATACTGTCACAGCAAGTACTTGCAACACTTACAAGAAAACACCAACATGATTTTTTTTTTTTTCATTGTTGTTAAAGGCACAGTGTCCCAGTAACCACCAAGGCCTGATGGACTGGGATGCGGTCACCATTGGGCAAAGCCAAGATCCTCTGTTTTCAACTTGAGAATCCAATGCTGTCAGTGTATGTGATTCCCTCCCCCACCTCTATAAATGATAAGTCACTGGTTTACCCTAAAACTTTGGCCTTCTGAATTTTCCCCTTAAGTGCCATTATCTGCAGGTGGATCCTTAGCTTACATCAAAACCCTTCCAGAAAGCGAGGTACAAATTCACAGAACAGTGATGGAGTTGAATATTTACACAGTAACAATATTTCCACACACCGCAGGCCTGATTACTGTCAGGGACACATTTTAATATTATTCTTAGATTTCCCCTGGCCTTAAAAGAACACGTGTAAACAAACAGCTTTATGTAAGTTTCACTTTAAACTTAAACCTTTATGTTGGTCCCACGGAACCACTTGACGGCTCCATTAGTCTATTTTTACTATCAAACAGGCCATTTAACACGATATTTATTCTACTTGGCCGTCATCCAAATGCTTTTTGACATTACTGCCCTGGGCCTGAACTGCTTAGACTCGAGGCCCTTATAAACAGAAAATCACCTTTTGACTTAAGTCTCGGAGCGCTCAGACTCTCACCCTCTTCACTTCCGTGGCGTTAATTTCTGCTCTACTCTAGAGAAAGCCAGCACTAGAGAGAGTGTTTTAAGAGGCTTGTTGTGGGAAGTCCAAGCCGCTTAGGGGTCACATGGAAGCATTCTTGTCTCCCAAGTCCTGCTTCCACACAGGGCTGCCCTCAGATCTAAGGAGCTGCTCCCTTCCAGAAAGAGATCTTCAGAGAGCAGCAAATGGAGAACTGGGGGGGGGGGGGGGGGGGGGGCTCTAAAGGACAGTGATGCCTGGGGCCCCAGCTGAGCAGTGACTCTGAACAGGGAGGGGTGCTCCCTCCTCCTCCCCGCCCCCAACAAAAGGCCATCGCGGAACACTGGAACCCACTGGCTTTGAAGCCAATCAGTCAGGTGGAAGCCTGGGCAAATCACGACTTGGCTACCGAGACAGGTCTCCCCCACCCACCCTGTTTGATAAGCCCTCCTCATCTTCCTCCACCGCCTCCCGAGCTCAGCACAGCTAGGAGGCCAAAGGGACGTTCCTGTCTGTGATGCTCCTGCTTCCCAACTTTCCGAGCTTCTCGGTCTTCGAAGCCTCCTGCAAAGCTGCTCGGGAAAGGGCAAGTTTGCAAAGCCCTGGATCCTAAGTCCTGGGGAAGCCACAAAGACGCTCCAACGCCAGCAATGATTAACCTCTTGTGGAACGGACTGGAAAAACGCCACGGCCACTCAGGCGGGAGACGCGGGCTCGGGCTGGTCCGGGGCGGGCCGGGGAACAGCAGGGCCCCCGGTGACCGCGCGCCCCACGCATCCCCCTCCCCGCGCACCTGAGCCGGGCGTGGGCACAGCGCCGCGCACAGGCCCTGCCCGCAGGTCGCTCGTCCGCCGCCCGCGCCGCGCCGCGCCGCGCCGCGCCGCGCGCCGGCCGCCTGCAGCCACCGGGAGCGACGCGAGGAGAGGCAGCCTCAACACGGCGTCATGCTTCCTGCCACCACATTACGGCGAATCGTCACCGGGAGAGGAGAGAAGAGGGGAGAGCGGGGGAGGGAGGGGAGCAGCTCCACGCAGCCCCCCAGGCTGCCAAAAAGCGCCGAGACGGGTCCACGTCCCGGTGGAGTCCCCGCGGGACCGGCCCCGTTCGCACAATGCGCCGCAGTTTGGCCAAGAAGGCAGGGAGCCGGCCACAAAATAAATAAATAAAAAACAGAGTCGGGTCTACGTAACGCCCTGTCGAAAGCGGACGCCATATTTTTTTGTGGCTTATGTCGACATAGGGAAACGTAGACATGTTTTCCTCCTCCTCCTCGGTCTGGCTTCCATTTATCCAAACTTATAATCAAAACTATTTCATAAAAAAAAAAAATCTCCGTTCTCCCCCCACCCCTCGCCCCATCTCCGCGGATTTCCTCCCACCCGCAAAAAAAAAAAAAAAAAAAAAAAAAAGCCTGCACACCCCCCTCCCGCGCACCCCCATCCCTAAGCCGGCCAAGTCCCATTAACAACACATTTTCGGGAGCCGCGGCGGCGGTGGGAAAGTTGGGTTGGAGTAGCGGGCGCCCGGCGTGTCGGGCTCCGGGCTGGCGGTGCCCGCTGCGGGTGCTCCGCGCCGGGGCGAAGTTTCTTACCTGCGCCGGGGTTGGGAACGCGGGGACCCGGGCTGGGAACGCGGAGACGAGGCACGGGCGTTCCAAAATGGAACTCTGCTGGCTCCCCCCACCCACTCCCCACTCCCCACCCGGCGCCCGACTCGGGCTCCGTGGGAAAGAGGTGGTGGTGGTGGGGAAAGCCAGCCTGGCAGACAGACAGACAGACAGAAAAGGCCCCCGTACGGAGAACGGTTGGCCGAAATTTTTAAAAGGGGGGGAAAAAAAGAAAAAGAAAAGAAAAAAAAAAGAAAAAAGAAAAAAAAGGGGGAAAAATGCCTCGATCAGTGGGGAATCTACGCCAAAACCCACATGATCTGTAACGTCAGCATGCGTATTTGCATACGATACCACCACCGGAGCTGCCACCCCGGCTCGGGTTCCGCAGAAAGTTACAAAGTGAAATTCAGGCCCCTGGGCAGACGCCGGCAAAATGTCATTTTTAGGAGAGAGCTGAGGGTGGGGGGAGGCTGGTCCTAAAGGCTCTGATGAGTGGCCAAACGGGAGGGGGGGTGCAGTAAATGAACTTAAAAGTCCGAGTCCAGTAACGGACTCGATGGAATTTTTGCGGGAAGAGGTGGGGGGAGGCGCAAGCGAGATCATTGAATATTGAGCACAACCCGGCGGGCGCGCGGCCGCGGCCAAACCCTCCCGGTGCAATACCCATTTTCTTTATGAAAAGTTCAAGGTGTCACTGATGAGCTCAACAAACTGTTGATCCTCACCACGTGGAGTGGCGGATCGTGGGACCGCAGGGCGCTAGGGCTTGCCCGGCGCCAGCAACACCCGGGACTCCGCGTCCTCCTGCAGTGCGTGGGGGCAGAACGCGGGTGGGGGCCTCACGCGCCCTGGACTCTGCCTGCTCTTTCGCCCGACTTCCGGCTCCAGAAAATAATAACATTCTTAAAAACTTTTTTTTTTTTTTAAAGCAAGATGCATTTTCCTCCCGGAATAGTAATGAGAAGGCTTGGGAGTAGGGCGGGGAAGAAGGCGCCCCCACTTATATAACCACTCGAAGTCAGATCACTTTTGTTGGGGATTTCCGCTCGCGCCTGGGCTCAGTCTGGTTAAAGATCTTCAAACTTTTTCCCTCCAAACCCATAAACAAACAGACTCCGGGGGAGCTGACTTAAACTTGTCTAGCCCAAGTTCGCAGGGATTCTCAGACTCAGAGAAATGCACACGCTTGCAGCGCGCACTCTGGAGTCCTTCGGAAGTGAGACGGGTCACTTTCCGAGCTGGGACAGCCCCGTTCCCGGCGGGAGGGTTCTCCAAACCTGGCCTCCTCCTGAGCTTCAGAGCACCCGCGGGTGGCGTGTGTGTGTGTGTGTGTGTGTGTGTGTGTGTGTGTGTGTGTGTGTGTGTGCCCTTTCTCTGCAGCCTTGGGAACCGTGAACTTGCGACCCGGTTGCTGTGCTGCGGCGACAGTGCAGGGTTAAAACGCTTTAAGGGAGCATCTGAGGGACGCCGAGGGACCTCCCGCAGCAACCTGCCTGCGCTGCGCATTCCTGCCCTCAAGGACCCTGTGTGTGTCCCTTTCGCAGGCTGGGGGCGCTTGGGAATTTCTTGGGCGTGGGCGCTCTGGAGCCCACCGTGGGCGAGGGGGCCGAGCTCTGGGAACCCAGATTTGACGCTGAGACTTATACGAGGAAAAAGAGGGCCTGGGGCTTGAAGCCTGCGGAGTCGCCTCCCACCCTGCGGATTAGCAGGCGCGTCGCGTCGGGGTTTCCCAGCCAGCTCTGCTCCGGGGAATTAGAACGAACTCTAGCGGCCGCTTGCGACTCCGCTCGGGGCGCCAGGACTGCAACAGGTGGCGGTGTGCTGCGGGGTAGCCAAGGCGACGACCCAGTCTAGAGTGGAAGACTGGTTTTGGGGGCTGATGGGTGGCCACGACTCTGGGGAACCTCTTTTGGCATTTTACTTTCATAGACTGCAAAAAAGGAAGTAGTCAAAAAAAAAAAAAAAATTAAGGTCGCCCCCAGGGCTCCCATTTCTCTGGTAACCTTTGTTTCTTCGGGAGTTTGTCCTATTTAAGATTAAATTAGCGCACATGCAAATATTTCTTACTAGCTTGCCAACTTTGGTTGGGTTATTGCTGGCTGGGGCGGAGGGAGGGGGCGTTGTCCCCCCCCCCCCCCCCCCCCCCCCCCCCCCCGTTAAGTAAAAAGCCCCCAAACCGGGATCCTGGCTGCAGACTGGCTTTCCTGCTCCCTCTCCACTAGGGAGACAAAATCCTCTTGGTTCTTAACAGGATTCCGTTCCGAGCTTTGTTGGTAACTATAATCCGGATCATGCCCTGTCTTTCCCAGACTCATCTGATACCTGTGACCTGAGTCCTGTCAATTTGCATCCAACACCAGAATTTGGGGATGTTGTCTGAGCTGGGTCGTTTTTGTCCACTTGACACAAACTAGGGTCCCCTAAGAAGACAGAATTTCAATAGAAGAATTACCAGATTGGCCTGTGGGCACACCTATGGGGCATTATCTTGATGGACATGGGAGAGCCCAGGCCACTGTGTAAGGGGCGACTCCTGGTCTGGTGCTCCTGGGCTCCTCAGGAAAGCAAGCTGAGCAAGCCCGCAAGCAGCTTCCTTGATGGCCTCGGCTTCAGTTTCTGTTTCCAGTATCACGCCTTGAGTTTCCGCCTTGCCTTCCCTTGATGATGGACTGTAACCTATAAGCCAAACAGACCACAGACCCTTCAATCTCTCAAATTGCTTTTGGTCATGGCGCTTACCATCACAGCAAGAATGGTAACTAGGACACTGGCTTTTCTCCCTAAATTAGGGTGTGCCAGAATAGTGAAAGGACAAACAAACAGATATGAAAACTGTCACCAGCTCAGTAGTTTTTTTACATCTCTTATCTTGTTATGCCCTTCCAGGTCATTTTACCAACACCCCCGGTCCTTTAAAATTAGGTATACTTTGCAGGCTGTTTCCATGGAAATTGCCTAAACCTTAAGGAAGCAATTCCTATTTTGAGGCTCCACTTCCTCTTGATGAGCAATTACTTAGGAAGCTCCTCTATAAGCCAGGCTTCCGTTGCCACCCGCTCCTGGCTGGGTAACAGGTTGTAGATAGCCTGGGAAGAGCCAGAGTGAGGAAGCCAGTGACCCTGGAAGGACCTGTATCTTCAGGGTGCAAATCTCAAAGACACGAGAAGGCAAGGGCTTCTGTGCTGCGCTGTCTTTAGATGGCTCAAAATTTAACATGCAGCGGACTCTCACTGTCAGAAAAACAAAACAAAGAGCAAAAGGAGCTTGGGATGATGGATCAGTGGTTCAGAGTACACAGATGATGGAACTGAGTTCCTAGTACCCACAGACACCTGCCTGTAACTACTGCAGGAGATGTGTTCTCATTTAGGCTCCCTGATGTGTGAGCACACACACCCCCACACACCCCCACACACACCAAAGAATAAAGGAGGGTGACTTGTGATAAATGCTACAATCCTATTTTGTTTCTATGTGGATGGGTAGACTTCAGGACTGTTGAAACCACTATTATAAGGGTGATGTTTACTAGGTGCTTTGCATGTGTATGCTAATCACGACTTAATCCTTAAAATAACCCTGTGCTCAAAATGTTTTGTCTCAGGCTTCCTCTAGACTTTAAAAAAAAATCACTGAGGACCCCCACACAACTTGTATTTATGTGGGTTATACATATATATTGAAAGTTAACATATTTGAAATTAATTATAAAAATTATAAAAATGTCTTATTGCTACACATTAATTGCACAAAATAATAGGTTTCATAGTGACATCACACACACACACACACACACACTTCATACTGTGAGAGAAAAAGAGTCAAAAGGGCAAGCAAAATTTCAGTCTGTTATGAAAATAATTTTGACTTTGAAGACCTCATGAAAGGATCCTGGAGGACCTTCAGGATCTCTGACCACATTTTATAAGCACTGTTAATAAGTTATGTGCTCTCTCCCCACCTCACAGATGAAGAAGCTCAGGGATCCGTGACAAGTTGCACAGGCAAGTGGAAGAAATTAGGATTCACGAGTTCCATAAAGTCTAGAGCCAGAGTTCTTAATCCTGCCCAACCCCACCTCAGCAGGAGCAGCCGCAGTACTTTCCAGGACTATTTTCCTTAACATCAAACAGAACTTACTAGGCGCCAGGCATTGCATCTGGCTTTCATATGCATTATCTTATCAAATCCTTAGACTCCCATTGCTTACAAGTATGGTTACCCCAGTATATACATAACAATAGGTATGGTGCAGGGAGGTTAAGAAGTGTCTCCAGAGGCCTGGAGAGGTGGCTCAGCAGTTAAGAACACTGACTGCTCTCCCAGAGGATCCAGGTTCGATTTCCAGCACCCACATGGTAGCTCACAACCCTCTGCGACTCCAGTTCTGGGGATTTCATGCCCATTCTGGCCTCGACAGGCACTGGGCACACATGGCGCACAGACACACAGGTAGAAAAAAGCACAGATAACACATAAAATAAAAAGAAATAGATCTTTAGAAGGAAAGGAACTTCTCCAAAGTCACATAGCAATTCCAGCCACGATTAGACCCTGAGTTCCAACCTTTGTCTGGTGGCTTCAGAGCTAAGAAGGAAGGACCACCATCCTTATCTGGATGCCTAAGTGAGAATGACTTCCACTCTCTAATTTGTTGAGAGGAATCCCACGGTGTTGCTGTGCAGGTGTCGGAGCCGGGACTGCTTTCAACTTGACAGCGTGAGTCTGACTTACTAGCAACTTGAACTTGCATGGAGCACACAACCAGAAGTTTACAAAGGGAGAAAATCAGAGACTATTATGTATTTGGCTTCCCTGGCTGGCTTGGTCCTTGTATCAACCGTACAAGGCAGGCAAAGCTGCTTTGATCATTTTCACACTACAGAGGAGCCTGTTGAAGGATTGTAAAAATAATGATAGCAGTTAGTCCAAACTCACAGACTAAATCGAGACTGGTGATTAAAATCCAATCTTTTATTTAAAAATTTGTATGATTTTTATGGTCATTATTAATGTGTTAATGTGTACTTGCACGCGCCTGTGTGTGTGTGTGTGTGTGTGTGTGTGTGTGTGTGTGTGTATGTGCAAGCACACAACTTCCACCCTGCTTTTGAGACAGGGCCTCTTTGTTTCTGCGGTTGTACAATACTCTGAACTAGCTGACCTGTGAGTTTCTGGCCTGTTCTTCTGACTTTACCTCCCATTTCACAGGGGCATGGCACCACATTCAGCTTCTTATGTGGGTCCTGGGGACTGAGCTCCGGTCATCAGTCTTGTGCAGCAAGTGTTTTTACTCTCTGAGTCATCTCGCTGGCCCGACCCCAAATCTCGAAGTAATTGAAAGGCAAATGCCCTTTTCTCATGTGTGTGTGTGTTATGAGAGGGGGGAGGACCATGTAGCTGAGGCTGGCCTTGAACTTTCCATCCTCTTGCCTCTGCTTTTTCTGAGTCTTTGGATTAGTCATGGGCCACCATACCCAGCTGGTCATTTGTTTCTTTCTCTAAGTATAGTTTTAATGAGACATTGTACTCTTTTTTATTTTTGTAGAAGTGTGGCTACAATAGCCACCAAGAACAGTAGCTTCCTATCATATACTATTTCACGTGTACTCATTCATTCTTTTGTTCATTTGTATTCCTACTAGAATCTAAGATTCATATAGGCAGGAACTTGTTCGGTGTAAGTAACTGTAGAATTCAACTTGCTTGGCATGCCATAGATGCACAAGTAACTGCTGAATGAATGAATGCACTAATGAATGAATGAAGTGCATCTTTTGTCAGGTTTCAACCAGTAACAGAGAACCAGTGCTATTCAGGAGCATTCAGCTTCTGGGGCTGCAGATATAGCTCAGTGGCAGAGTGCTTGCCTCACATGGTGAGGCTCTGGCTTTGATTCCCAGAACATAAACAAATGCATCAACTAGACATCTCCTGCCTTTCTGGAATGGTCACAAGGGGCTTTGCTTCCCAGGGAAAGGCTGCTGCTTCTACACAGTGGGGGCCCTGTGTCTGGTGAGGGAATGCACAGGTAGGCAGGATCTCCGGGATGAGAACAATAGTTCTGAACTGGTCCTTTGGTGCCCATTTCTGACTCACTAACAAGCTCATTTTCTAGGCTCAGAGACTGAGGTTCCTGGTAATGATGCCTAGTCTAGACCCCAAGCCTCCCAACTTCTGCCTGGTGTTCACACCCCTACAGATTTGCTTGCAAACAGAACCTGCAGCTTACCATACAGAAACAGAACTATATTTTCAGTAGATACGCAAAGGAGCTAAGTAAGATAGATCAGCATGGCTGAATGTTGTAGGGGGTGGGGGGAAGGCTTATGGAAGCAAGAAGCACCTGCTCCAAGCCACGATGGAGGCAGATGGGTTTGCCATTCTGCCTTACAGTGGGGAAGGATGCCTGCTGGCTTCTTCAGAGGATGTTTGTGAGCCTTCCACATGACACCACATAGGACTGTACCTCTTTATTCTTGTAAGAACTGAAGGATGCATCATGATATGCTGATGTACCATTGTCTGGTTAGTTACATTGAGGCTGTGACATAGAGGCTCTGGGCTTGGAGTCTTAGCTCCATTGTTCATATCTCTGAACTTTAGAATCCTTAGTTATGAATACTAAATGGGGGCAATGATAAACACTCAACTCCCAGGGATTGAGATAATTAATGTAAATTATTGAGTCTTCATGCTCCACCTACTGTGAGGGATCAGAAAATTTAACCTATTATTCTCACTTCTCATATAAAAATTAATATATATTCATTGCTGAAATTTAGAAAAATTTCATCCAGTTTTTGTTGAAGGAATAATACATTGCATAAATATGTAATATAAAGGCAACAACTGAGTAAAATGTATTTATGATATTTAAATTATTAATAGCACAATGTACTATCATACAGTATATCATACATATAATATATAAGCAAAAGCAAATAAATTAGATAAATAATAGATAGAAATAAAGCAATTGCACCACATAGCAGAAGGCACTGTAAACATTTCCCACACATGCCAGTTTAGATTAAACTTTTTAAAAAGTGATTTATTTATTTTCATGATTATTATTCTTTATGTGCATTGGTGTTTTGCCTGCATGTATGTCTCTGTGAGGGTGTTAAATCACCTGGAATTGGAGTTACAGACAGTTATGCGCTGCCATGTAGGTGCTGGGAATTTAACTTGGGTCCTCTGGAAGAGGTTAAATGCCATCTCTTCAGCCCCCACCCCTCTGTGTGCATGTGTATACTTTGTTTCCCACATTGCTTTCCAGGTTGGGGATGCAGAGTTTAAACTATTTGATCAAGATAATGTGTTAATATATAATATAGTAGCTCTCCCTTTATTCATGGGATGTAACTCTCAAGATGACCTCTGGATGCCTGGAACAAATTCAATACACAGTTCGGTTTCCACCACACACTCACCATCACCCCTCCACTTACGCACACAAGGTTGGCCAAGTTGGGTGAAAGGATAGGAAGAAATTACAGCCTTGAGCTGGTAATGGAATGAGTGATGAAGGGAATGTGTAGAAGCTGGAAGAATATTTCAAGTGGCTGTGAGGTTATGAAATTATCCATGCTGAAATTATCCCCCATATAGTGACTGGGTTTTGTCATGAAAATTTTATATTCTGTCTTTTCAGAGAAAGCATTTTGTTATGTTGGGGTAGAGGGTGGCCTCAAATTCACTGTTACTCACTCAGGATGGTCTTGAACTCACAGTCCTCTGCCACAACTGTCCAACTGCTGGGTTTGCAGCTGGCTTATATCATTTTTATATGCTGTTTTTAGGAGTGTCGTAGCAATAGCAACAGCATCGCCTTAGTCACAACAGGCTGGTGTATGCTGCAGTAACAATTAGCCCTTAGATCTCAGCAACTTACGATCACAGGGACCTACTTTTTGCCCTTACAGCAGTATGCCTGTGAGGGATCAGCAAGGAGACGAACCATCATAGGCACTGAAGGACTCAGGTTGACGAAGCAATTACAGAGTTCCTAAGTTTGCCAATTGTTGTGCAACAGGGAAGAGGTCTTTTACAGACAAACGTTTGGCCAGGAAGTGACATGCGTCGTTTTCACTTACAACTCATTGGTCAGAACTAATAGAAAAGTTAGCCACATGGGTTCTTGGAAGTGGTACATCGTGCATGGGAATGTGGACAACCAGAAATATTTGTACTAATACATGGCACCATCAATGACATCAGTTCATAACTGTTGATTTTACATGCATCATTTCATTGAATCAGCACAGAAAAAATCCATATTTTTCTAACCTCTTCATTTTGTAGATACAGAAACTGAGATTTCACTAGCTTAAGTATGTGGCTCAATATCATCTAGCTATTAAGTGATAGAGAAGTATTTACATTTAATACTATGTGGTTCCTGGGTACAGGCTCCTAAAATACTATGCTCAACTATGTGGGGGTTAATTGGTCTTCTACCATTGCGCATTAGGTAACTAGACTTATTTACAATGGAAAATATTGTGCTCTTTTTTTTAAAAAAAACATTACTTTTGTTTGAAATTTTAGGCAGTCTGACAATGGAACAACTATATGAGAAGATTAGTATTATTGGAATTATGCAGTTTATCACTATGCTTATCCTTATTTTACTATTTAAAAAGATAGTCGATTTAAGTGCCAGGATGACAGCTTTAGAAAAACTTGTTAAACCTGGAAAAATTCAGACAGAAGAAATTAACAGTGAAGTTGTTTCAAGTTTAGATCATAAGGTTACAGAAAGAAAGCCTGTTTTCACACAGACACCCTTAATTTATCCGGTAACCATACAGCAGTTGCCTGATCAAATGACTACACAAAATATTTGGGCTCCAATTGAAATGTTGGATTTAAAAAGGTTTAAGGAGGCACTAGTTAGTATCTTATGGCATGCATTCCCCATATGTAAAGCAAATGTTAAACTCTTGGTCAACATGTAATAGGATTGTACCACAGGACTGGCGGGAGCTGGCACAAGCTGTTCTTGAACCCAGCCAGAGGCTGCAATTTCTAATTTGGTTTAAGGATGAAGCTAAAAACAGAAAAACAATGGAGGGATAAAGGAATACAAGTTTGCCAGGATCAGCTTATTGGAGAAGGCCAATATGCTTTAGTACAAACACAATGTTTATATGATGTCCAAACCCTAATTTTATGTAGAACGGCAGCCTTGAATGCATGGGACAGAGTTGAGCAACCAGGAAAAAAACCTGAGTCATTTACAAAGGTTATGCAAGGCCCAAAAGAATCTTTCACAGATTTTTTTTTTTTTTTTTTTTACAAAGACTGGCTTCAGCAGTAAAGAGAATGGTCTCAGATTCAGAAGCTAGTAAGATAATAATTGAATCTTTGGCCTTTGAGAATGCGAATGCAGCATGCAAAAGAATAATCAGGCCGCTAAAGGCAAGATCTGCACCTTTGGAAGATTGGATTAGAGACACAATTAATGTTGAGGCTCATAAGCATGATGATATGTGGGTAGGAGAAGCAATTTCAAAAGGTTTAAGGAGTGTTAGATGTTTTGGATGTGGAAAGCAAGGACATTTGAAAAGGGACTGTAAACAGGTCATTCCTAGAAACAATGTTTCTTCAAGGAACAATGGCAACAGAATGCCCCTTCCGTCTGGAGTATGCAGAAGGTGTGCTAAGGGAAAACACTGGACTAACGAATGTAGATCAACAAAAGACAGACAGGGTAATCCTTTGCCTCAGTTTTCAGGAAACTCCCAGAAGGGCCTCACGCAGGCCCACATAGCAAATCCAGTTCAAACCTTTCCTGCAACCGTAGAGGAAACCCCTGCTCAGAGCAATTAAATAACCAAATGCCTATTGGAATATATCATGCTGGTCAGGATGATGAAACAGAGAGAATAGAAAATTCAGGAGAAAACATAAAGAAAAATTTTTGGCAAACTTCTATTAAGGAACAGACACCAAAATTAACAATAAAAATAAATGGTCAAATAGAGTACTAACTAATTCGAGAAAAAAGGCTTCAATTAGCTGCATATATATGTCTTTGTGTTCGAGTCTCTTATCAGTTTTCTGCAGGAAATCACGGCCAGGCCTAACATCAACTGAAGTCTCCATGAAGAAGATGGAGCCCCACAACAACAACAATTCCACGTGGACAATAATAATATCACTAAGCTGACAAACATCATCTACAGATCAACTTTGAACTACAAGGTCCTCAGAGCAATTTTGAGATGACTAGCTGAGATGATCCAGTCTGAAAGACTACTTGAATAAGGACTTGAGATAAACCCTGAACTTTGGCATTATACACAGACTGGATAATGAAGGATATAGTTACCTTTCCTAGAATTTGACAATTAACCTAAAATTTTTCTTTTAGGATAAAGATAACTTTGCCCATACCCAGCAGGAAGCAATTTTAAGAATACGACGCCCACATTCCCAAGGAGGTGGTATGGGGCAGGTGGTTTTTTGGTCTTTTTAATGGATTTTGGGTCTGGGATAATTTTCATTGTTTAGGGGGGTTGGTTACAAGTTGTTGTCAAGGGTTAGGAAAAAGGCTAAGCAAAGGAGATTAGATTTAAGGTTCTTGTTTAAAAAAAGAAAGAAAAGAAAAGAAAAAGACAATTACTAGTTTTAAATACATTATTACCAACTATTAGGATATAAAGAAATGAAAGTAGTTAGACATTACAATAGAACTTGTAGTCATATTAGATATGTTTTAAAAATTGAGCAAATATATTTTAGACAGGTCATCTTCAAATCCTTCAGAGATCTACAGAATATGGCATTTAAAATGTTTTAATAACTTAGAAATTTTTCTTTTTTGAGACATGTCGGCTCCTGGCAGTACCAATCTACTTCAGAGAAAATATGGGCATTGAAGAAACTGCATATGGAGTTAACTTTCATTGTGGCAAAAGTTAGCTACTGGACAACAAAGTATCCTCAAATCAACAGGACAAAATGAACAGACAGGACACAAAACAAAGGACTACTACTGACTGTTGCCAAAACAAGTGTGGTTATGGCTTTATCAAAAGGCATCTTCTGAGGCCAGGACAATACGGCCCCATCCCTGAAGTGGCCTTTGCAATCTGGAAAAGGTACAGTGCCCTTTTCTTCAAAGGCAGCTGGACAGGCAGTGGGCCGATGGCTTCTGTTGTGCAATGGAACAGCAGCTGAAAGCTCACGCCTCTCAATAGTAGACTGGCATTTAATAGAGGGATGTGGAGAAGAAGGGGATGCTGAGATGAAGCCATATATACTCAGCCAAGAAGAATGGACAGCTGAATTAAAAAACCGTCAACAATTTCCAGAATTTAAAATCCTGAATCATGATATGACACTAGTGGAATTTAGGTGTTTCTGGTACATGGACTGCTCTCAACCAATGTGAGGTTGAACTGTTGACCTTGTGTACATCCTACTTCACAAATGAGTCTGCCAGATACGCTAAGCCTATAGGCTGAAGATGATGCCCCAACACTGCGGAGAAACCTCAGATGACTCTCCAGGCAGCTGGCTGTTTCTGTCAACTCACAAATTTTTTGGAAGTTGCTTGCATGCACTTCCTGTTTTTATTTTTGTTAGCTAATATTATTTCTTTCTTGGGTCTCTGAGGGAGTTGAAGGTTAGTTAGTTATAGTTGAAAATTAATTAGGATAGAAAGTGAATTAGATACATTTTGGACTTACTAAAATAGGATAGATAAGGGAATTATTTTCTCTGATTTGTCAAATACAAATGGGCTAGACATCGTTTAGGTATTTGTTACTTGTATATATTGTATATAGTTATTGTACTTTTGTATATAGTTTTTCTTTTGTTAGTTATAACCTTTTGCCTTTTTTCTTTTTATTAAAATAGAAAAGGGGAAATATAGTGGTATTTTATTTGTACTGAAATGTGATTTTCATTGTATGTTAATAAATAAAGTTGCCCGGGGGTCAGAGCTATTAGAGCCATAGCAAGAGTGTGGTGGTGGTGGTACACACCTTTAATCCCAGCACTTGGTAGAAGAGCTAGGTAGATCTCTGTATGTTCAGGGATACAGCCAGCATTGGAGACATACGCCTTTAAGACCTGGAGGGCGGTACTTATAGGCAGTGACGAGGCAGTCATGTGTTTGGGTTTACAACCAATGAGAAGGCAGAACAGAAAGACTATTTAAAGATAGACACACAGGAAGTAGCTCTCTTTTGGGGAAGCTAGGAGCACTGCAGAAGGTAAGATTTTAGCTCTGAGCTCTGACCTCTCGGCTTTCTCTTTTACATTGGGTCTGTGTTTCTTATTTTAATAAGACGGTTGGTTACATCAACACATTACAGTTATTTTCATAGGATACATTCCTAGATAACTATTTGTTTGGTTGAAATATGCATATGAATTCAAGAGTTAAAATTCTTTACTAGCTAAAAAGGGAAAGCTGGCTGGCTAGATGGTCAGCAAGACAAGACAGCTATTGCCTCACCTGCTGACCTAAGTTCGATCCCTGGGACACTCGGTGACTATTTCAACTTGTCGCCTGACCTTCACATGCACACTGTATCATGCCTGCACTTATGCATATGTACTAGTGATCATGTGCACATAAATAAATGAGTACATACATACACATATACATAAACAAATTTAAAATATTTTAAAAGAGAAAACCTTGGTAAGTATGATAGTCTCTCAAGATGCCCTTTGTCAGCTGGGCAGTGGTGGCACATGCCTTTAATCCCAGCACTCAGGAGGCAAAGTCAGGCAAATCTCTGTGAGTTCGAGGCCAGCCTGGTCTACAAAATGAGTTCCAGAACAGTCTCCAAAGCTACACAGAGAAACCCTCTCTCAAAACAAACGAGTAACAAACAACAAAAAAGAGGTCTTCTGTCAATCTTTCCTTCCCTGTATGGCCTCCTACCCCACCTACATGATCATGAGATGCTAGGATGGTAGCTACTTAACACTACCAAGTCTTTGGGTAACTCATTTTGCAGCAATAGACCTGTGAAGTGAGAGGTATTATCCCTGCATCTTTGCCTACACACATGTATCTGGATACTATTAATCTCCTTGCCAAACTCCCCAGAATGTTCTGTTCAGAGATCACAGAGGAATCCAGCCCATGAGATAAAGGGCCTCCTGCTCGATGCTGCTTGAGCTGGTTACTCTCCTGAGTTAAGCCCTTCCTTGTGTCAGTTTGTTTCTTAACAAACAGATAAACTTGGGTTGAGGAGTCACATACAGGTCTGGATCCTCAGCAGAGGAAAGCTCTTAGATAATATTTATCAAGTATAGATAAACACTGGAGTTAAGCCCCACAGAGCTGCCTGCGAGTTGGCCTGTGAATTCCAGGGACACAGAGCATCTGTGGGTCCTCACTCACCCTGGGCTTGGGCTTTTCAGTAATACAACTATTTTGGGGTCAGTTATGCTTATCTTTAGTTTTTGAAATTAAAATGTAATTATATCATTTTCTTCTTTCCTTTTTTTCTTCCTTCAGCCATTCCTGTGTACCCCATCTTGCTCTCTCTCAAATTCATGGCCTCTATTTCTTTAATTGTTTCAAAAATTTGTTATTCAGTACCAGTGATTAGTCCTTAAATCATACACACGAAAGTAACAGAGGCTGAGCAGGCTGTATTTACATATTTAGGAGTATGTGCGTGTATGTGTGTTTAACAATAGTTATGCGTTTTAGCTAACCCCTCACTATGCTCCTATAAGTAACTCAGATAAACTCATGGGTTCATCCAACTAGACTTGGGTGGAATGGTTTCTTTGGTTTGTCATTGGCGCCTTATCAAGAGCCAATAGATTTCTGGTCACATTTCCCCGGAGAAAGCCACACAATACTCATGTTCCTGCTGTCTGGATGATCGAGAAGATATGTGGTCAGACACCAGAGGGCCCTGGAGCCTCCTTGAGTAGAGTTCTGAGGATGGGTCGTAAAGCTCCAGAGAAAAATGGCTGCTGAGCATGACAGACCATTAGAACCCATGCCTGTTCCGTGGCCGAGTCTGTAAAACGACCTCCTTCCTTCCTATTTCTCCTGTTCTGAACCTAGAGGAGTTTACAAGCACTTTGACCAGTAGTGTGTGGCATTTTAGAACTAATTATGTGAGTTTCAAGACAAAAAAAAAAAAAAGGTCAGTTTGTCTACCGAGACAACTGGGGTCTAGGGTTCACAGCCACTGTGTAAGGAGTCTGACTCCCCGGAGGCTGCCATGCTGTGAGGGCACCTCTGCAAGCAGGGAGGTGCTTCCAAACAGGTGCGAGAGCCGGCAGCCCAGCTGTGGTCCCAGCTGTGGCCCCATCCTGTAACTGTCATCAACTCTCGGACTTGGAAGTGATGATGGATCCAGCTGATTCTGGAGTTCTCCAGTTGCTGAGTCGCTTCTGGGTACTGGGTTTTATGAACGGATGGAGAAGGTTTGTAGAGCAGAGCCAAGTCATCCCCACTGTGTCCTCTCCCTACCCAAGTTCCTGAGCCAAGGAGATAGTGAATGTGATGCTTAGTCTTGATGGCCCACCCAACTGGGTGACTAGACATCCGGGAATGGTGAGCGATGCCGTGTATTTCTGGGGACAATTTCAGAGAGAACTGAATTGTCTCGCAGTGGCTGAGTGGAGGAACCTGCCTTGAATGTGGCTGTCACTTCCCCACTGGCAGCCTGGATGAAAATGAAGCCAGCCAGCGTGTGAGTGCCTGCAAGGCTCCTTTCTTTGCCTCTGTCACGGCTGCTGTTGTTAGCTGGTGTCAGACGCCAGCTTCATCGGCCTTTCCACCAGAATCCAGGGCAAGCCGTTCTCCAGGGAGCTCCCAGACATAAGCACTGGTGAGGACTGCTGGGGCATCATCTTCCTGGATCCAACATCTTAGATTGAGCAGCTGCTTGGATTATCTATCTCCTACCACATAAACCAATCCAGCGGACCCCCTTGTATCATGCCTGCATTCTATTCCTTCTCTAGAGAACCAAATAGGCATGACAACATGGGAGTTCATGCTCAAATAGTAACCTGTGATAGGAAGGGGAGTGTAGGATGATCCCAAGTGCCATTCGTGGTATGGGGACAGAATAATGTCCTCCACCACAGGGAGGTCTACATCTTAATCTTTGGCACCTGTGAGCATCCCCATATAAGACAAAGGGGACTTCAGAGATATGATTAAGGATCTTGAGGTGGCAGATTATCCTGTAACATCAGGGTGAGTTAACGCCTGTATAAAATTTTTTTAATGAGGAGATAAAAAGGTTAGAGGTAGCAGAGCTAAGAGGTTACAGCGATGCCCACAGCCCCTAGAAATAAGAAAAGGCAAGATATCAGACTCTTCACTGGTGCTTCCATCCAAGGGCAGCTCTGCCAAAACCTTGGTGTGGGTCTGGGAGACCCATATCAGACGTCTAAACTCTGAGAAGGGCAAGCTCTGCGTTGTTTTGCGGCACTAGCTTGTGGTAATGAGTTACAGCACCCATAGGACATGGGTGTAGATGGTGTCGAGGAGGTGAGGCCAGTGTAAGGAGGCCTTGCAGGGGGAGCCTAGGCATAACTCAGGGTCTGCAGGGGCAAGTGACTGAGAGAGAAAGGGGTGGTGGTTCCTCAGGAGACTGTGGTGTGGGCAGATGATGCTGAGGGGAAGAGGACACTGTCTCTTCTCTTAACACACAGTAATCCAGGCTCTACATGTGTTTCCCAGAACTTGTCCTCTCTCCTTAGGGAAAGGAGTGAAGGGTGGAAGCCGAACCACCCATGATTGTTGCTCCCACATGGGCTGAATGGGAGCACGAAATACAAAGTGCAATTGCGTTACAGAAACTGATGAAATGCGAAGTCTTGCACATATGAGTTACAGACTTTGATTCCTGTCTGATATACACTTAGTGGGATACACCCTTCCAAGTGCAATGCATGTTGCTTCATGGTAATCATGTTGCAGCCCAGGTACAAGAATAAAAATTTGTCTGTGACCGTTTGAGAATTGATTGAAGGTAGCCAGGCATGGTGGCACCTTCTGTAATCCTAGCATTCAGAAAGCAGATGCAGATGGAGGCCAGTCTGAGCTCCATGAGACCCTATTTAAAAAGAGAAGGGGAGAGGAGCAGAATTGATTAATAGGAAGAAAATAATAGTATTAAATGTTTTTTGAAAATTACAAGGGATTGCCCTGGGCTCTGAGGAAGAAGCATGTTCCTGCCCGGCACCATGACAGACTCAGCAGAGCAAAGACCCACAAGCAGACCTAGGGCTGACCTCCTTGGGCTCTGAGGAGGAAACATGGGCCCTCCCGGTGCCTTGTGATGCTGAGCAGACAGGACACTATTATGGTGAGCAAGCGTACGATGTAGTATGGGAGGGAGAGAGACAGAATGGTTCATTTCCTGTGGACAGAGGAATATCCAAAGAGGTAAAAGCAGTGAGGAGCAGGCTGAGGTGGGTGGCTTGATTACTACCCAGAGCCATGATGATATCTGGGCCTTGGCTGCTGCTAGGGCCCATGTCTGGGTTCGTGGCTCTGATGGAGTCACAGTCTGTGTTGATGCCCGAGACTCCTGATACCACCAAAGGCCCAGGAAGGCCAAGAGACAAGGGCTGAACAGAATTGGCCTCGCCCCTTACTGGCTGCAATACTAGGGAGAACTGGTCCAGCCCCTCACTGGCAGAAGCACAGTGGTGGGGTGAGCTGGCCCTGAGGGAGTGAGAACGGGAGAGCAGGTCTTGCCCCTCTCATCTGCCATGTGGTGGCATGGCTGAGGGAAAGATGCCCTCCTCTCCTGGCCTCTCTGTAACAGGCTTTCTTTTAAGCCTCCAACAAGTTCCCAAATCATGACACAGAGACTTAATATTAGTTAAGAATGCTTAGCCCTATCTTAAGCTTGTCTCACTAGCTCTTTTATCTTAAATTATCCTGTTTCTTTTCATCTGTATTTTGCCTTGGGGCTTTTTACTTCTCTTTCTTTCTGTATTTCTATCCTGTGTCTGTCTGGCTAGTGGCTACCTGGCTTCTGGCACCAGGCATCTCCCTCTGCCTGCTTTTCTTCTCCTTCCTTAATTCCTCCTCCTATTTATTCTCTCTGCCTGCCAGCCCCACCAATTCCTCTCCTGCCTAGCTAATGACCGGTCAGCTTTTTATTAGACCGATCAGGTGCCTTTAGGCAGGCAAGGTGAAGCAAGTGTAACACATCTCTACATTATTAACAAAGGCAGCAGAAACAAATGTAACACACCTTCACAGAGTTAAAGTAACATTCCACAGCATAAACAAATAAAACACATCTTTGCCTAGTTAAAATAATATTCCACAATACCCCTTAACACCTGCAGGAGGTGAGGGAACTGACCAATCCCTCAACGGCTGCAGCACTCAGGAGAATGGGTCCTGTGACTGGTCTGGACAGCACAGTAGAGTTAACCCTGTGGACAGGGGGCCCAGGTGAGCCTGAGGGTGTGAGAGGGGGCACAGCCGGTCCTGTCTCCCTCATCTGCAGTGTGGTGGTGGGGGGTGAGGGAAAGATGCGCCCCCCTTGCCCCTACTGCATCTAGCTGGCAAGAGAGCTGAACCTCCTCTTTATCAGCTGCAACACTTGGGAAAGTGACCCCTGCAACCTCATCTGGGAAGCACAAAGGAGCTGACCTTGTTGGTGGGGGTTGCAGGTGAGCCGGCCCCCCAAAAAACGGGAGTATGGGAGATCTGATCCCATCTCTCATCTGCCACATAGCATCGGTGGCAGGGTGGGGGGGCAGGGGAGAGAGATGCCTCCCCTTCAATGCCTGAGGCAGGTGGGAGAGCTGGTCTTGAGGCCATAAGAGCAGGAGAGCTGCCCCTCCCCCCCCACCATCGGCAGTTTGCCTGGGCAGCACAGCACAGTAGAGCCGACTGTTGGCAGAGGTGAGGGTGAGCTGGCCCTGAGGGTGTGAGAGTGGGATAGCTGGCCATCCCCCCACCCCACCCCCTGTCTGCCATGTGGTGGTGAAGATGAGGGAAAGATGCCCTCCCCCCCCCTTGCCCCGTCACCTGTGGTGGGCAAGGAAGCTGACCCTCCCCCTTACCAGCTACAGCACTCGGGAAAGTGGACCCTGCACCTCACCTGGTCGGCACAGAAGAGCTGACCCCATTGACCAATGAACCGCCCCGAAAATGTGAGCAGGGGAGATCTGGCCCCATCCCTCACCTGCCATATGGTGTTGTAGTCAAGGGAGAGATGCCCTCTTCCCTGTCCCCCACTGTCTGTGGCAGGTGGGAGAGATGGCTCTGAGGTCATACGAATGGGAGCACTGTCCCTGCCCGTGACCAGTTCCAGCACACAAGAGAGTGGCCCCTACACCTTGCCTGGGCAACACAGTAGAGCTAGCCTTGAAGATGTAGGTGTGGGAGCGCCCACCTTGAGCATGTGAAAGCTGGAGAACTGTCACCACCCCTTGCTCATCTCTGCGAGGGGTGAACTAGTCAGGGCGATGCTAGAGAGTTCACCTGGTGAAGACAGGAGAGAGCTGGTGGGCTGACAACTACCCATGCCGCCCAGTACCAGGGTTATGAGTTGGCCCACCCAACATCCACCCATTTATGATCTGCTAGAGGACCTGAAGGGGCCGGTCCTGCAGACCCAAAGCTGAGGGATCTCTACGACACAGGGCAACAACCTCAGGATATCCGAGAGGAGTCCTAGTGAGAGCCCAGCATTGGTAAGTGTAGCAGAAACCAGAGACCTTGAACCAGACCACTGACTCTTGCATGTAAAAATATATGGATAAAAGGATTTACTCCGTGATTCACTATGTCACACTACAGCTTCCAAGATGATTTTTTTTCCATTTTCTTTTCATTTTCCTTTCTCCTAAATTTTTTTTTGAGGGGGGTGGTTTGCAAGGGCAAAAGGCAGATATGAAGGGATAGGAAATGAATGGGAT
Source organism: Peromyscus leucopus (assembly GCF_004664715.2). Classification (NCBI taxonomy): domain Eukaryota; kingdom Metazoa; phylum Chordata; class Mammalia; order Rodentia; family Cricetidae; genus Peromyscus; species Peromyscus leucopus. The sequence continues at coordinate 63,768,518 of NC_051080.1, read as the reverse complement.
CGAGATGCATGATGTGAAAGATACAAAATATAAATAAAAAGAAAGTTAAATAATATAAATAAATAAATAAATAAATAAATAAATAAATAAATAAATAAATAAAAGAAAATTATAACCTGAAGAAAATTTGGAACCTGGGAGATGGCTTATTAAGTAAAAGAACTTGCTATGTAAGCAAGAAGGTTTGAGTTCAAATCCTTATGCCGACATGAGATCTTGACATGGCCACCATGTCTGTAGCCCCCCCCCCCATGTTGGAAAGCAGAGACACATGAATCTGGAAGCCTGGTGGCCAGCTAGCCTAACTGAAATAGAAATCTTCAAGTTCAGTGAGAGACCCTGCCTCAAAAAATTAGGTGGAAAATGACAGAGAAAGAGGTCTGATATTCTACTCTGGCCTCCATATGCACATAGGGCATGGGCACCCAAGCACACATGTGCATATACACCAAATACATATTCATACACATACAGACACAAAGATTACAAATTTTGATCCAGAAATAATTTGGCTCACAAGAAGTCACAAAAATAGTAGTACCTAGAGATCTTATGCACTCTCCCCCATTGCCCTGATGACAACCAGCTTGTAGAGTTGCAAATTAGTGTTGCTACAAGACTGACAGAAGCTTTATTTGGATTTGATCAGTTTTTGCATGCACTGTTTATGTCTATGGAATCTAATGATTCCTCTTGTAGTTTCTCCAAGTTAATTGTAGAGTCACAGCAGAGGGTCCCTTGGGTAGCCCCTTTATAGGCTGACTTCCATCTCTCTCATCAATGTCTTCTTTTAATCACTATCTCTGTTTATTTCATCATTTCAAGAATCATCTGTAAATGGAATCATACAATCCATGACCTTCTGGGGGATTGACCTTTTCTATCTGGAGTCACTTTCTGTGGTCTCATCCCACTTGTCCCATGGGCCAGTGGTTTATTTCTTTTTATTCTTAGGTACTGTTCTTTGATATAGACTTATAATGTTGGTGGAGAACTAAGTTGGTTTTCTCTTTTGGATATTATGAATAAAAAGGTGATAAATGTTCATGTACACATTTTTTTTCTATGATAAAATGAAATGTTTGTTCCTGCAGTGGCTTGTTCACAGAGTAACTTCATGTTTGGTTTTCTAAGAAAGTGCCCAGCTATTTTTCAACCTAGACAGCAATGTTTGGGTAGCCCACCTTGTCTGCATCCTAAATAGCTTTTGGTGATTGTCTTGGCTGGCTTTAAATACCAACTTGACACAGCCTTGTTGTCTGAGAGGGAAGCCTGGTTTGAAGAATTACCTAGACCAGATAGGTCTGTGGGCATGGCTTTGGCAGACTGTCTTGATGATTAATTGATGCAGGAGGGCCAGCCATGGGCAGTACCATTCCCTGGGCAGGTGGTTCTGGGCTCTATAAGAAAGCTAGCAAAGCACAGGCGATGAGCGATCCATCAGACAGGGTTCCCTCCCTGGTTTCCGCTTCAAACTTCTGCTCTGAATTCAGTGGTGGACTGTGACTTCAAAGTCTAAGCTGAAATTAACCTTTTCTTTCCTAAGTTGATTTTGGTCAGAGTGCTGTATCTCAACAACATAGAGGAACAGGGGACACTGATGAAAATACTTTTTATTTCAGCCTTTCTTATAGGTATGCTGCGACAGTTCATTGAGGCTTTAGTTCACATCAGTCTAATTGCTGACGATATTAAACACTCTTGCATTGCTTATTGGCCAAACATGAAAAAGTGTATTTCCTTACTGTATTATTTAATTTTATACTACTGAGTTTAGGGGTGCTTCACATACTCTGGATGCCATTCCTCCTGGATATGCCAACTGCTAAAGCTGCCCCACTTTGTAGTTGAGTTTTCCATATACCTGACAAGGTGTTTCCCAGAGTAAAGTTTTTAATTTTGTTGAGATACAATTTTTTAAATTTTTTTTGTCTTTGTGGGTCACCTTTGGTGTTGAGTCTATGAGTTCCTTGTCTAGTCTTAGATCTCCCAAGTTTTCTCTTATGCCTTATTTTGACACTGTTATAATTTGTGTTTGCTTGTGATCTATTTTGAGTTAATTTTTCTTTCAACTCTGAGATTTACAATGAGATTATTTCCCCATTCTGGGTGGAAATTTGTTTGAAATGCCACATACCATCTTTTTCTTCACTGAGTTACTTTAAAATTATGATTACAGTCGTTGGGTAATGTGCAGGAGGAGTGTGTATGGCTTGGCACAAATGGGTAGGCCAGGGGAGGACTTTCAGGAGTTGGTTCTCTCTTTTGCTGTGGGACTTAGGGATAGAACTCAGTTTATCACACTTCTGTGGCAAGAAGCAATTCTACCAATTTAGCCATAACCCTAACTCTAGGTGTTTTATCTTCAGTAGAGTCTTTGTCTGTGGTTAGTATGACAGTAATGCAATCTTTATTAAATAAATAGGGGGATGTCTTTCCTTTTTCAGAGAGACATTGTACAGAATTGTGCTAGTTTCTCTTTAAGCATTTGGTAGATTCTCCAGTGAGGACCTGTACACCTGGAAATTCAATTTCTTCTTCTTTTTTTAAAGTTTAAAATTATTAATTCAGTTTTCTTAGAAGCTATACAGATGTTCAAGATATTTCATAATAAAAGAATGATGGCCTGTTGTAGAATAATAGTTAAAGATGGGTTACATTTGTTTATGCTGTAGAATACTTGTTTAATGATGCAAAGATGTGTTGCATTTGTTTAACTCTGTGAGGCTGTGTTACGTTGCCTGTCTAAAACACCCGATGGGTCTAGTAAAGATCTGAATGGTGAGTAGCAAGGCAGGAAAAAGGATAGGTGGGGCTGCCAGGCAGAGAGAATCAATAGTAGGAGAAAAAGAGAAGGAGGAGGAAAAAAAGCAGAAGAAGAGGAGGATGTCAGGGGCCAGCCATCCAGCCACACAACCAGACACAGATTAAGAAGGAAAGAAGAGATATACAGAAATAGAGAAAGGAAAAAGCCTAGAGGCAACAGGTAGATGGGATAATTTAAGTTAAGAAAAGTGGGCTAGAAAAAAGGCTAAGCTAAGGCCGGGCACTCATAAGAAAGAACAAGTCTCTGCATATTTCTTTGGGAGCTGGGTGTTGGGTCCCCAAAGAGTGAAGAGCAAAGAATAAAGACACCAACTAGAGGGACTTGTGTTTTGAAAGGGACTCACTCACTGAGTCAAGGTGCTACATGTATGTGTGTAGAGCTCATGTTAGTAACTTTTTGATGCTTTCTGAGTCCATAGTATCACTTTCTTTCTTCCTGATATGCTGATAATTTGTATCCTCTCTTTTCTTCTTTGTTAATCTTCTTTGTTATTTTCATAATTCCAAAGAATTTTTGTTCTGTTTTTTTTTTCTGATACCTTTTTGGTTGGAATTTTATTAATTGCTGGTTCTGCATTAAAATATAATTACTTCTTGCTTTATTTATCTTATTTTTCTAGGTTCTCGATATGGGAGGAGCTTAAGTTATTTTTTTATTCTCTCATATATTCCATCCCTTCTGCAGTAACTGGAAAAATCCATAATGATATCTGAAGAATTCAACAACATCTTTTCAACAATCAGTAACATAGCAATTCTCTCTCTCTCTCTCTCTCTCTCTCTCTCTCTCTCTCTCTCTCTCTCTCTCTCTCCAATTGTAATTCTTTGCTTTTTTCTTCTGAGTCAGAGTCCTACTGTGCAAGGCCAGGTTGGTCTTGAACTTAGACTCCTCATGCCTCAGCCTTGAGAAGTCTGGTATTATGGATATATGATGGCACATCTGGTCTTCTCTTTACATTTTTAAAGAATTAACTATAGTTACTGTGGTGTGTAGTACATCTCTTGAACACTTTCCTCTTAGCTGTGATTAGAAGTTCTTTCACCTCTCCATGCTTCCTCTTCTCAATCACTGTACCTTCTGATAACCAGTCTTTGACTCTACCTCTGTGAGATAAACCTTTAAGAGTTCACATATGAGGAAAAAAACATGTGATAGTTTCGTGCCTGGCTTATTTCACTTAGCATAATGTTTTCTTGTTTATCCATATAGTCACAAATAATAGGATTTCATTCTTTTTTTAAATGGATGGGTCATATTTCATTGTGTACATATACATTTTCTTCACCTGTTTGCTGATAGTCACCAGGTTGATCTATATTTTGGTTATTATAAATACTGTGAAAATGAACAGAAACAACAGACACAAATATTAAGAAAATTAACCTCAATGTTAGTTACACTTTAAAATTTTTGCCATAACAATATTTTGAATATTTCTATATTATGCATTCCTTTACAAACTTTTATAGCTATTATTTTAATAGTTGTATTATCTTTTAACTTTCACATATTATTAAAATGTTTTGAATTTGACTGTGTGCTAAGGGGTTTTTTTTTTGTGTATGTTTTGCTTTTTTGAGACAGGCACACTATGTAGCTCTAGATGTCCTGAAATTCACTATGTAGAGCAGGCTGGCCTTGAATCCACAGAGATCCATCTGCCTCTGCCTTCTAAGGGCTGGCACTAAAGGTGTGTACCACTATGCTTTGCCTACCTGTAGACTTGTACTTTTAGATGTTTTTGTACACTCATTAGCATTATTTTCTCTGGCTTAAAGGATTCTCTTCAGCAATGGTGATAAGCTAAGCTATCCCAGTGGGTTTTTGTTTGTTTGTTTTGTCTAGAAGTTTTTATCACTCTTTCATCTCAGAAGGGAAGATTTTCTAGGCATATGATTCCTAGTTGGGAGATTTTATTATTATTTTTCTTTACCTTGAGTGTATCATCCCATCAAACCAAGTCTTCTGGTTTTTAAGTTTTCTGCCGAGAATTTCATATCAAGATCCCTCTTTTCCTTGCTGTCTTTTGGACAGGGTCTCAGTAACTGGTCTGTAGTTCTCTCTGTAGACCACGTAGAACTGGCTCAGACCCACAAAGACCCATCTGTCTCTGCCTCCCACGTGCTGGCATCAAAGGTGTGCATCATTATGCCCACCATTGATACTCTTAAGATTTCCTCTTCATCTTGATCTCTGAGTGTTTTTTTGTAAAACATGAAGAGATAGTCTTATTTCAGTTGATGCTTTGACAGTCTACTACCTAGATCTGTGGTTCTCAACCCCTTTGTGGGTCAAACAACCCTTTCACAGGGATCACAGGGATCAGAAAACATAGATATTTACATTAAGATTCATGACAGTAGCAAAATTACAGTTATGAAGTAGAAATGAAAATAATTTTATGGTTAGGGGCTACTACAACATAAGGAACTATATTAAAGGGTCACAGTGTTAGGAAGGTTGACAACTACTGCCCTAGATGATTATACATTCCTCTGTAGGAAATTTTCTTTATTGTCTTAAACAATATGCTGTCTATTCCTTTATTTCATTTCTCCACTGTGCTATGGATGTCAATGGGTTATGCTTTTGCTCCTTTTGACTATTACTTCTAAAGAGGGCTGGACATACAGGGTTCCCATGTTGTTTCCACTGGTACCATGATGCTTGAAGTAAACAGATGAATGGTCCACGCTGAAACTCTTGGCTTCCTACTGGGTCTCTTGACATCACTCTGGTGGGAGGGGAAGACTGCTGGGAAAAAGTAAAAGTTCACTTTCCTTGTGGACTATTCTGAGATGGTGTTGAAAATCTTGGCTCCCTTGTAGGAGCCTTTTATGACTTCTCAGTAGTGGAAATCTCCATTTTCATTAGGTATGGCCATGGATGGGGCTGGACTGATGTTTTCTTTGTGGTGCTTGTTTGGAGTAGGGCTGTTATTGTCTAAAAGTTCCTTGTCTTGTAACAGAAAAGAGTCAGATGTGAATAAGTTCCACCATACTCTTAATTTTTTTTCTGCTCCCATTAGTATTTGCAGGTATATAAAGCCTATAAAAACTTAGAGTGGGGGTCCCTGCATCCCATTGTTCTTCAGGTCCTAAGGTCCTTCAGTGGTCTTCTTTTCTTCACCTTTGAAGTCTTTCAGAGTTTATTTCACAGATAATGCTCAGGGTTTTTAATTGTATGTAGGAGGCAGAATCCTGAAACAATGGCATTAGAAGGCCAGTTCCCTAGGATTATCATGAACACACCTAGGAACACATGTAGTCTGTGTGATGGTCATGGTATGACTGTCTTCTAAAAGCTGCTTAATGGCTCTTCCATGGGGACATCCTCACCAAGAGAACTGCCTTTGATAGACCTTGGGTCCATAAAGGATTACAAATCAACTCTTCCAGAGAGATAAAAACCAAACCAAACCAAACCAAACCAAACCAAACCAAACCAAACCATGAGCACACAACCCCAGCCCTTTCATGAACATTTGAAACTCTTAAGTATGAAGCAGGTGTTGGATCTCTGAATAAGGTAGTCAGAGGGTGTCCTAGGGAACCAACTTTCTAAGCCCCTGTTTGGAAAGGATGTGGACGGACCAAATCTGGGTTTCCAAACTTTAGCCATGACTACAGCCCCAGGCTGTGTTTTTCATGGCAATGTCGCCTACTTCTGTATTTACTGAATACTTTTCCTCCAATATGACTCATTTTCAAGAGGAAACTTTGTGTTGCTGTGGGATGTGTGCCCCCTGGCAGGAGGGTGGCTATACCAGCTTAGGGCATACAAGGCCAGCTAGTAATTATGGGGTCCCCTGAGGTCTGGACCCCAGCTTGAGAGAAATGGGCACCAGTGCTTATGAATAAATATACCGTCTATACGCTAACACACGTTGTGAGGAAGATCTTCTCCTGGCAGCAGTCCAGTTGTGGGGAATCTACACAGCTGCCATGTGATCCACTTGGTTTGGTGGCAGGTTACCCTTTCTGGGTAGGAGATGGGAAACCCGTTGTTGGTTCATTTGAAAATTTCCAACCGCGCCCTTCCTCCTTCTCATTCTGAGGTACTTAACTGAAAAGAAAGAGCACCTCCTTATTCGCAAACATTTTGGAGCAGACATTTAGCATCTTTATGCTGCCTTTAACACCCCTTCTGTTCCTTCACTCTGTGACGAAATGTTGCTTGCCAACACAGTTTCCTCTTGGAACTGGGGTGAATTGAAATTCATTTTTGTGGGAGCAGTCGGGAGACCTCCTTTTGTGATCAGTACAGAACTCCTGGGGGTTCAGCACAGTGGAGATCAGCTCCACAACACCAAATATGCAGTGCCCTGGAAGGTGGCAGCTCCTGGGAGGCGGTTCTGAGAAACCTGTGTTGGTGATTTCCTGTTGCTGCTAGCTGGAGGACCAGAGGGCAGTTAGCACATCCTTGTTTGGAAGACGGCATGGTCCCTTTTAACTGACCACCATTTGTCTAGATCTGTCAGCTCCACTTTCTTGAGGTGTTCTTATCTTAAGATAGGACTTCTGCCTTTTCTATTCACCAAACACGTAGACTTTTCCTCCCTCCCTCCCTCCCTCTCTCCTTCCCTCCCTCCCTCCCTTCTTTTTCCCCTCCCTCCCTCCCTGCCTTCTTTCCCTCCCTCCCTCCCTTCTTTTTCCCCTCCCTCCCTCCCTCCCTCCCTCCCTCCCTTCCTCCCTCCTTTCCTTCCTACCTTCTTTCCCTCCCTCCCTCCCTCCCTCCCTTCCTTCCTCCCTTCTTTCCCTCCCTCCCTTCCACATTAATCCATTATTCTGTCTAGTGTATGTGTGGCAGGGAGTGCATGTGGAGGTCAGAGGACAACCTGCAGGAGTCAGCTTCCTCTTCCCACCATGTGGGGCCTGGGAACTCAGGTTCTCTGGGTTACCAGCGAGAACATTTACCCATGGAGCCTCTCAGCATCCTCAAACACTCAGACTCACATCTGTCTCCAGGATGTAGCAGATGCTCAGTAACGGTTGAATGAACCTGTTCTGTCATCTTCCTTATTGAACTCTAAACTCCGCTGGGCAAAGACGATTTCAGTCATTGGATTGTCAAGTCTTAATACAACATCGTGCACATATTTATAGTAGATAACTATCAATTAAATCACATTGGCCCTGGGATATCCCTTGTGATTCTCAGGGCAGCTTTGTGACATCCATGGCTAGGAGCAGGGGTTTGGAGAGAGACATTTATATGGACTCAACCATTTTCTTTCTGGGGAGCTTGTGGTATGTACTTCAACTCTCAGTTTCCTATGCAAAAGAGGGATAATGGCACCTAATAACTTAATTCATTCAGAACCATTGAGAGGATTAAGTTGAAGGTGTTTAAGGTCTAATGGGTATTATTATTGTTAACATCATGTCTGATTTCTGTTTCTCATGCAGATAAGTGTGCCCATAGTACTTGGTTAGGTTGTTGTTGTTGTTGTTTTTTGTTTTTTTTTTTGTATCCACCCCTGGACCCTGGAGAGTGGGAGACTTTGGAGCCCTCACTTCTAAATGAGTTATCTTCATCAAACCCCTCCCCTCAATGTTTAGGGATCAAAGCAGAGGCAGAAGAGGAGTTGGAAAGATTGTAAGAGCCCAAGGTGATGAATGATTCCAAGGAAACAGTGTCTTCCAGACACAACAGAGACTGTGGCTGTACATACAGGGCCTGCACAGGTCCAGGCCAGACAGGGTCCCAGCACTGAGGGGGAAGTGGACATCATCTCCTACCCCTAACCAAGAGCCTGTCTGCAGATGGTACCCGATGGCAAAGGAAAAATCAGTTTTCTCCCATGGAGTCTCACTGGGTATGCTAATCACCCCCCAGGGCAGCCCCATGCCCCCAGGTGGCTGGCTAACACCAAATAAACTCAGTGGTGTTTTTATAGACTTTCTATCCCATTTTGCTTTCTTTGAGTATTTTTTGTCTTATCAGCCTTTGGCTTATTTATTTTGATTTCCATTTTTGTGGGGTTTTTTTTGTTTCTTATTTTTGTTTGTTTTAAAGAGAGGAAGAGAGAAAAAGAATATAAAGTTGGGTGGGTAGAGGGGGTGGGAAACCTCTGGGAGGAATTGGGGGGAGGGGAAAACATGATCAAAATACATTGCCTGAAAAAAAATTTTAAAAGGAAAAAATATGTTTTCATTTTTTTTTTTGTTTTGTTTTTGTTACAGAGTTTCACTGTGTATCTCATACCATCAACTCCTGATCCTCCTGCTTTGAGTGCTGGGATCAGAAGCATGAGCCATCGTGCCTGGCTTGGCTGGTGTGGTGGTGTGAATGGGAATGGCCCCCAGAGACTCATGTGTTTGAATGCTTGGCCCATAGGGAGTGGCTCTACTAGGAGGTGTGGCCTTGTTGGAGGAAGTGTGTCACTGTGGAGGCGGGCTTTATATATATGCTCAAGCCATGCCCAGTGTAACAGTTCACCTTCTGTTGCCTGTAGATCAAGATAATAAAACCCTTGCCTCCTTCTCCAGCCTATGTGTCCCAGTTAGGGTTTCTATTGCCGTGAAGAGACACGATGAGCATGGCAACTCTTATAAAGGAAAACATTTAGTTGTGGTGACTTACAGTTCAGAGGTTCAGTCTGTCTTGGAAGGGAGCATGGCGGCATGCAGGCAGGCACGGTGCTGGAGAAGTAGCTGAGTGTCCTATGTCTTGCAGGCATCAGGATTGACACACTGGGTGGTATCCTGAGCATATGAAACCTCAAAGCCTGCCCCCACAATGATGCACTTCCTCCAACAAGGCCAGATCTCCTAATAATGCCACTCCCTTTGGGAGTCGTTTTCTTTTCAACCACCACACCGTGTCTGGCTGCATGTGGCCATGCTTCCCTCCATGATGATAATGAACTAAACCTCTGACCTGTAAGCCAGCCCCAATTAAATGTTTTCCTTTATATAAGAGTCGCTATGGTCATGGTGTCTCTTTACAGAAGTAGAAACCCTAACTAAGATAGCTGGGTTTTAAGTGGAAAAGATGAGCTGGTGCAATAGTACTTACCAGGAGCTGGAGAGGGCCTGAGCTTTCTGGGCTGGGAGTTCCATCTAGAAGCCACATAAATGTGCTCAGTGTGTACTGTGAGACCACACTGTTTGTGGATGTTGGTGTTTGTGGGGCACTCATGGTACATGCAGATGGGTCAGAATGGCAGGCTACATATGACTGTAGGAAAGCAGCAAATAGATCACTGCATAATAAGTGCCTTATACACAGAGCCTTTCCATGCCTAGGGCTCTCAACATTGTTGCTAAATTCCCCCAGTTTTTGCTTGTTCCCTCGGTTAGCACATACATATAGGAAAGCACAGAGGCCAAATTTAAGCACTCTTTCCCCAGATTTGGAATGAAATCACTAGTTGTACTGCCCTGGGTAAGTTACCTCTCTGCTCCTCCTTGTCCTCTATTAAGCAGAGATGATAATGACCATTACTTAACAATGTTGACTATAAGGATTCACAAAAGAGCCCAAAGCAATCCCTGGTGCCCAGGGGCAGCCTGGTCCGTGGTGCCTACTGCATTAATTACTTTCACATCACTGTGACCCCAATACCTGACAGAAACAACTCCTGGTTTCAGAGGCTCATCGTGTGTGTGTGTGTGTGTGTGTGTGTGTGTCTGTGTGTGTCTGTGTGTATGTGTGTGTCTGTGTGTCTGTTAGAGTTCATGGCAATGAGGACATTTGGCAAAGGCTGCTCATATAATAATGGATCGGGAAACATAGTAAAGTCAGATCCAGGGGTGAGAATAACCTTCAAATGCCTACCCTAGCAACCTCTTTCTGCCAGTTAGGCTCCACCTCCTAAAAGCTCCACAGTCCCTCATAACAAAGGGCACCAGCTGGGCGACAAGCATTGAAAGCATGATCTGGTGGGAGATGTTTCAGATCCAAATCATAACACCCAGTATGTCTGGACGCTCCAGGTTGGTCTTTTCCACAGACGTTCTGCACTCCATGCTCTGGCTTCCCTCTCCATGGAGTCCTACTCCATGCTCTCCTGTCCCAGCACTTGTCTGGGCCTGCTGTGACAGTGCCGGGGAAGATGACCTCAGCCAGGGGAGTGCTTCCTGATGACGCTGACTTCTATTTATAGTCACGGCTCAGGGTTTGCATAGAGGGTGCCAGCATTAGAGATCTGCCATGTCATCAGCCTGACAGTCAGCAGCGTCTGAAGTCATCCTCTGCTGTTACCATAAAGGGTCCCAGAATGCTAGGACGTTAGAGCTGACATCACAACCGAGAAAACCCCTTGAATGTTACAGAGAACAACTGTCACAGCTGGTTCTAATGTAGGAAACATCATAAGGGCCTTTGTTACCCTTGAATGTGCTTAAGACCGTCCCACCAAGTTTCTTTGCTGGCTCCTTTCCCCTCTTTTTTATTTACAAAAACATTCATAAATCATCAAATACAGTTTTTCATTTGATCTAAAAATAACATTTGGGGCCAGTGAGATGGTTCAGCAGTGAACTTTCTGGGGAGGCTTGATCCCTGGAGCTCCCATGGTGGAAGAAGAAAATTGACTGTTTTTGTGAGTCGTCCTCTGACCTACACACACACACACACACACACACACACACACACACACACACACACACACACGCTGTGGCACACACACATATACAAAATCAACAAGTAAATGTGATGAATAGATAACAGTGTTAAAACCGTTCTTGTGAGTAATACAAAACAGGGAGTGGGTCAGATTTAGTCATTCTTGATCTAGAGCAATAAATAGTTCAGAAACAGAGCTGGCCTTTCACATCCATAGAGCGAACCAACAGCAGATCAGAAATATTTTAAAAAATGGTGCTGAGAGCAGTGGCCATGTTTTTCATGTCACCATAAGTCCAACGACTACACAGTGTGATGTTCTGCGAGGCACCACACTTGACCTAAGGTGATTTAACCTATGCAAGAGGATTTGCGCAGCACAAGCCAATACTATGCTATTTTCTTTTAAATTTTTATTTTATTTTATGTTTTTTTGCAGCTGTGTATTGTGTATGTACTATACCTACTTGTGTGTGTGAATGTGTTCACATGTATGTGCACAGGTGTGTAGAGGTCGGAGGTTGATGTCAGGATGTCTTTCTCAATTGCTTTCTACCTTATTTTTTTTAACATACAGCGTTTTCATACATGTGTACAGTATATTTTGATTATATTTAACCCCCTGTTCCTCCCCCAGCTTCTCTCTACCTCAACCCTCCCAACTTAGTGTCTTTTTTTTTTTTTTTTTAACCCACTGAGTCCAATTTGTGGTGTGCATAGACTCCTGAGTGTGGAGTCAACTATTAGGACATGTTTGAACTTCCAGGGGCCATTCTGTTACCCCAGAAGCCACCAACTGTTAGTAGCTCCTCGGCTAGGGGTGAGGACTTATGAACCCCTCCCCTTCCATCCTGGAGTATCGACTGGACTGATCTTGCACAGGTCTTGTGCAGGCAACCACGGCTGCTGTGAGTACATCCATGCAGCTGTCCTGTCAAGTCCAGAAGACACTGTTTCTCCCCAGTCCTTCCTGACCTCAGAGTCTCACAGTCCTTCTGTCTCCTCTTCTATAACAGTCCCTGAGCTTTGTCCTCTGCCTCACTTTTAAAGACAGACTCTGTCACTAAACCTGTAGCTCACTAATTTGTCTAGGCTGGCTAGTTAGTGAGCTCTCAGTATTCACCTGGCTCCACCACGCCCCCCAGCGCTGGGATAACAGATGTGTGCTCACTTGGCTTTTCACGTGAGTGCTGGAAACCCCAAATCAGGGATTCATCTTGCAGAGCAAACACTTTACCAATTGAGCTGTCTCTCCAGCCCCCTATGCCATTTTCTATAAAGGACCATGGATTTTAGAATATGTGTGTCTTAAAACCAATTTCCTGTTGATACCGAGGGAGCACAGTACACTCCCTTTATCACTGTGGTGTTGCCGTGAATTCATCCTTTGGGAGGGCCTGAGCCGTGGGCTTTTCCCAGGGTGCACTGAGACATCAAAGCAGCCTTTCCAGAAGCACGGTTTAACCCCCATGGGGAGACAAAGAGCTGGAGGCGCTCAGGAGGAGGAGATGGGAAAGCCGGAATCAGAGCCAGGGATGTCAGAACCAGGGTTTGTCTGAGTCTGTTCTCCAGTCCAACTCACTATTCTCTCCCCTGGGAAGTGAAAGACTCCTTGCTTCCTGCTGTGTGTGGAAGACATTCCAGGTTCCTCACCATGGGTCCTGGGGGTTTGGGATGCTCACACACCCCCTTAGACTCCTACTCTTCCTCCTCTCACTGTTCCTTAGCTATTTTGGGCCTTTTTGGTTCCTTGCCCTCTGGGTTTACTTCTGGTTCAACACTTTCACACCATAATGTATGTATCTAACCTTTCTTCCTTCCTTCCTTCCTTCCTTCCTTCCTTCCTTCCTTCCTTCCTCCCTCCCTCCCTCCCTCCCTCCCTCCCTCCCTCTCTCTCTCTCTCTCTCTCTTTCTTTTTTTCCAAATCTGTTTAATCTGTTCAGCGTGAGCTTACATGTCACTTCTCAAGCAGGCAGCATATACCATGTGATTGAAGATCAGTATCTGCACATAGCAGTGCACGCTTGTAATCTTAGAGTGGGGGATGCAGGAGAGACAGATGCCTGGGATTTGTTGGCTGGCAAGTGTAATCTGCTTGGTGAGCTCCAGGCCAGTGAAGTCATTTGTCTTTAAAAAAAAAAAAAAAGTGGAAGTTTTCTCATGAATAACACATCAGAGTTGACCTCTGGCCCTCACACACGTATGCATATGCACATACACATGTAAACACACACACACACACACACACACACACACACACACACACACACACACACACACAGAGAGAGAGAGAGAGAGAGAGAGAGAGAGAGAGAGAGAGAGAGAGAGAGATCAAGCAGTGTTCTCTGTCCCATATATAGCCACTTCTGCTATAGCACTTAGGATATCACGAGGCTGCAAGGCTATAGACCGAGTCATTGAATATCCATGTTCTCCATGCTGCTGTGTGCTCATGACACATGCTGTGGGAGCAGGTCTACTGGATTCACCTTGGTAAAACATGATACTGATCCAGGCCTGGTTTACAGCAAGTACTTAACAAATATCCTAGGGCTGTGGCTGTAGCTCAATTGTAGAGAGCTTGTCTAGCATGCGCAATGTCCTGAGTTCAATCTCAAGCATAAAAAAAAAAAAAAGCCCAAACGTTAGCAAGAACAAACAAGTACATCTTGTCTCCTAATCTTCTTGACAGCCTTGGGAAAGCATTTTCACTCCCCAACCCCACACTCCAAAACTGAAGAAATCTAGACTCATAAATGTCAAGTAGTTTCTGAAGTGTCAGAAACAACAGTCGAACTCAGGGTCTCTGATACTCTTTCTACCGTCTTTGTAAATATACCACAGGATTGGCTATTTATGTACATGGGTACAAATTCATCTTGGTATAGGTGACCAAAGAAAGAAGGTTCATAATGGGATGCCGCAGAAGTCTATGTTAGCTTGTCTCTGAGTCACAGGTCTCTTTCTGAAAGCAAACAGAGTACCACCAGTTTCTTACACATCCATCTAAAGGTCATCTACACACATTTAAGGACACACAAGCATTCCTTGTCCTCTCCTGATGGGATACAAATGGCAGCATGGTACACATGCTGTCTCTCCCTTCTGTACTTAGCTATGTGTACACATGCATGGTACACACATCCTGTCTTCTCTTCTGTACTTAGCTATGTGTACATGCAGGGTACACATGCTGTCTCTCCCTTCTGTACTTAGCTATGTGTACACATGCATGGTACACACATCCTGTCTTCTCTTCTGTACTTAGCTATGTGTACATGCAGGGTACACATGCTGTCTCTCCCTTCTGTACTTAGCTATGTGTACACATGCATGGTACACATGCTGTCTTCCCTTCTGTACTTAGCTATGTGTACATGCATGGTACACATCCTGTCTCTCCTTCTGTACTTAGCTATGTGTACATGCATGGTACACATTCTGTCTCTCCTTCTGTACTTAGCTATGTGTACATGCATGGTACACATCCTGTCTTCCTTCTGTACTTAGCTATGTGTACACATGCATGGTACACATCCTGTCTTCCTTCTGTACTTAGCTATGTGTACATGCATGGTACACATGCTGTCTTCCTTCTGTACTTAGCTATGTGTACACATGCATGGTACACATCCTGTCTTCCTTCTGTACTTAGCTATGTGTACACATGCATGGTACACATCCTGTCTTCCTTCTGTACTTAGCTATGTGTACATGCATGGTACACATCCTGTCTTTCCCTCTGTACTTAGCTATGTGTACATGCATGGTACACATGCTGTCTTCCTTCTGTACTTAGCTATGTGTACACATGCATGGTACACATCCTGTCTTCCCTTCTGTACTTAGCTATGTGCTCTAGTGACACACTTCTACATCTTTCCTTCACATTCCTAGAAGCAGAACTTCCTTATTTATTCTTAGGGCTGAAGAGTATGTCATCATACACATTTCCACAACTTCTTAAATTATCCTCTGGTGATAGACATTTGAGGTGCTCCCATTGTATTTGCTGCCATCAATTATGAGAAACTTGGTGCTTATGCTAACTCATATGTGTTCAGCTACATTTGAAGGACAGAATTCTGGATGCAGGGGCTAGGGAGATGGCTCAGTCAGTGAAGTTTTTGCCTTGAAAGCACAAGGACCTGAGTTCAGTCCCCAGAACTCGTACTTTAAAAATCTGGGTGTGGTGGTATGCACTTGCCATCCTAGTGCTGGGGAGATGGAGCCAGGTGAATTCCTGGGTCTTGATGGCCACTAGTCGAGGCCTATTTGGTTAGTTCTAGGCCAATGAGAGACCCTGCCTCAAAACTGAAGATGGACAGCATCTAAAGAATGACGCTTGAAGTGGATCTCTGGCCTCCATATGCATGCAAAGACACACTTCACACATACACACCCCACCACACACACATACACACACACACACACACACCACATATCACACACACACACCACATATCACACACACACATACCAAAGACACACTTCACACATACACACCCCACCACACACACATACACACACACACCACATATCACACACACACATACCAAAGACACACTTCACACATACACACCCCACCACACACACATACACACACACATATATACACACACACACCACATATCACACACACACACACACCACATATCACACACATATACACCCACATACACACATGCACACAGACATACTCTATACACACACATACACACCACACACAGAGACACACACATACATACCTATATACCACACACACATGCACACATGTATCCTCTAGACACACACACACACCACACACACACACACATACACACACACCACACACACATAGCACAGACACATACACACACTGCAGACATATACACATAGCACAGACACACACACCATACACACAAACACCACATACCACACACACACATACACACCACAGACACACACATATACTTACACACACACACACCAAAGATACACACACAACATACACACACCACACACACATCACACACACACCATAGACACATACCACGCGCACACATCATAGACACACACACCACAGACATACTACACACACACACACACACACAATTCCAGCTGTGGGATTGCTACTCTTAAGGGTATGCTACAATATTTTAAGATCTATCTTTTTAGAAGCATGCTTAAGGACTTGGAGCTGATACACTAAATTTTATGAGCTCTAGAGTGACCATGATAGGTAGACAATGCCAATGTCAGCTCAATATCTATGGAAGCCTCTCTAGGGGGACCTGAGAATCAGTCACATCATCTCCCAGTAGTTTGACTACTATCCTGCTGTGGTGTGACTCTTCCTGGGGAGACTATTTCTATTCCCCTCAGATAGAGAGCGCAAAGGCAGAACGGAGACAGTTCCATCCAGGTCCAGTGTCATGAACCAGAGATTTTACTGGGGTTTCCTGCAGAAACATGAGGAAAGGTTATTTACAGGATGGGTGATCCAGGAGCTGCATTGCCCAAAAGTTCATTCCTTGATGGGTGAGGACTGAATTATGGAGTCCTCAGAACAACCGGAGGGCAGTTACACAAGTCCCACAGCGGTGGCTGACTACTTTTGTCACTTAGGGGGAGGACCCCAAAGCCCTGTAAGTTTTATGAGCTTCCAGAATCTTTCGAGTTTCATGAGTTGAGTTTCCTGAACCTCTCTCCTTCAAGAAGGAACTTTCCTTGTAGTATCTGTCTCTTCCACACTTTTGTTCCTAGCCCTTGCAAGCAGGTAGCATGCATGGTGTCATAGACATTCTGACTTCCAATACCAGGGATCAAGTACACCTCACATCTGGGCTTTGCAAAATCTGGAGCATGAAATCCTCACAGACAATGTTGTAAAAACATGTTCAAAGAGCAGATGTCAGAAGCAAGATGTGGGGAAAGGGAAGGGAAGGGAAAGGAGGGGAGGAGAGGGAAGGGAAGGGGAAGGGAAGGGGAAGGGAAGGGACAGGAGGGAAGGGGAAGGGAAGGGAGGGGAGGAGAGGGAAGGGAAGGGAAGGGGAGGGAAGGGAAGGGAAGGGAAGGAGAAGGGAAGGGAGGGGAGGAGAGGGAAGGGGAAGGACAGGAGGGAAGGGGAAGGGAAGGGAAGGAAAGGGAAGGGAAGGGAGGGGAGGAGAGGGAAGGGGAAGGGAAGGGGAAGGGAAGGGACAGGAGGGAAGGGGAAGGGAAGGGAGGGGAGGGGAGGGAAGGGAAGGGACATAAGCTTATGGTCAGGCAGCATGTTACTGTACACATGTGTATGTCAGCACAAGTAACTGCATGCATGGGATGTTTTTGGTGACACTGGGGATTGAACCCAGGGTTTTGTGCACCTTAGGCAAGTGTTCTTCCACTTAGCTATGCCTTCGGTCTCACAGGATCTCTCTAGAGTCCAGTTTTGTCTATTTCCCCATCCTCCCCGCCACCATCTATTGTGGGAATCCATATCAGAGCAGTTAAGTGTAGGTCGGGAGTTCAAATCCTATCTGTATTGTCGGTTATCGGAGGACTTGAGGCAATTTGTTTGGTAGTTCTGAGCCTGAGTTTCCTCACCTGTAAACCAGGGATGATGATTATATTCCTCTGGGGTCTTCTGTGAGATAAATCCATATAGTATATTTTACGGGGCTTGCAGTATAAATCTGAATAAAAATGTAGCATTTCGTTTCTAAGCATGTCTTATTAGGGACTGAATATTCTCTGCTGACGTCTTCTGTAACATGCCTGAGGATGAGGCTGGGGGACTTCTGACCCAATTAGCTTTACCTTGTCCTCCTACTGATCTAACCCAAGAAATCTCACTCTGCCTGTGAGAGTCACGTGGACAGAGGGCCAACCCCTCAGCCTACTGGCTGAGCCTCATGCTGGGGATGTCAGCTGCCTTGCTGAGGCTCTCCCTGCTCTTGGCTTCAGAATATCCAATCTAATAACTTGGCCTGGTGACCTCAAATTTTGCTGTGAGAGTGTATTTTGCAGGCTTTTCCCAGCTGAGCTCTCACAGATTGTTCTCGGGCCAGGAAAAGTCTTTCCTTTCTTCTCTAATGCCTAGCACCTGCCACACACCTATAGAAGGTGGAGAAAGTGATATCACAGTTGAGTCTGTATTTAGTCATTGCTAAAAGCCTTGGCCATCCCCCGGAGGGGGCAGTTTAATGTGCATCCTGGATGCTCCTGCACTTGGCAGGTGGGACTGGAGGATAGGTAGGTCCCACTGGGTCCCTGCCATTCCAAGGCACTTTCCAGGAGAGGAGTTTAGCACATGAACCCTGATGTGGCAGGATTCTCCCCCTCCTTCACAAGGGAGAAAGGAGACCTTAGAAGACATGGAGAGATCCCCTGCTCCCTGACACTGTTCTCTGAAGGGCAAATTTCCTGGATCTACCTCCTACCAGCAGCAACCAGGTTGTGACTGAGCTTGTCTATGGGACTCACCTAGCTCGGAAGACCCTGTTTCTTTTGCCTCCTTGCTGGTTTTATCCTATGAGAAACAGTTTAGTCTGTTGGTGAGATACTCCGGGTTTGGAGTCTGCACGAACCAGGCTTGAATCTAGGCCCTACCTAGTATTTATTACTCATGGGACTTAGGCAAAGTGACGTTACATCGCCGAGCTTCTGCGCATGTGCAAGGGAAAGATAAGAACATCCACTTTGTAAGTTTGTGTGATGGATGAAGTGAGATGACGTGAGGCTGGTGTAAACAGTTGACTGTGGCACTGCTTGTTAAAGCTGTCTGGTGTGATGTTTTAAACTTACTCAGACACTGAAGAGAAAATAAACTAGGTGTTTGCGAATGACAGAAGTCACAACATGGGAGAAACTGAAAGCAGGTTAGCAAACCCTGTCTTTACAGCCCTGTGTAGAGGTGGGTCTGGGGTTAACTGTTCATCGTCCAGAATGCTGCCGAAAAAGACACAGACGGCTCTGGTCTTGCTCTGCTGTTGCCAGGCTGCTTCAGGGCCTGGGATTCGTTTCCTCATGTTCCATCCATCCATCCTTGCTCATGGAGGAGGCCAAAGCTGTTACTTTGTTGCATCAGCTGAAGTAAAAACGTTACAGGGAATTCTTGGCCTCTCCGTCCTGTAATTCCAAACATCAGAGGACAGAGACTTCCTTAGTGCCGTGGCTGTAGCAACAGCAAACTCTGTTGCTGTTGGCTACGGACAGATTCCAGGGCTGGCTGCACAGACCTCAGTTCTGCTGAGTCCCTGCTCCAGGGCTCCGGGGATTTTGCTGGAGCTCTTTTGTCTGTTTTAATTGTTTTCAAAGAACATGTTAGTATTGAAATCATTACAGATGCACAGGAAGTTGCAAAGGTCACTCAGAGAGGACCACGTGACTTTCATCAGCCTCCTCAGTGATTATATTTTGCATACCTACTCTACAGCACTGAAATCAGGAAATGGACACGGCTCTAGCCTGGTATTATAGGTTTGTGTAACCACCGCAGTGAAGATGTACACTGTCCCATCATCTCCCTCTTCCTGGCCCTTTATTGTTACACTCAACCCTCTGCCCACACCATTCCTGCCCTTGGCTTTCTAACCTGGGGTACTGGGTAGGGTGAAAGGATGTCATCGGCCAGAAGTTATTACTCAGGGACTCAGAGTGTGCACGGGGACATTTGAGCTCCTAATTAAATGTCTGATTTGGATGGTGGGGAGTGGTGGAATGTGTGGCTGGGGGTGGGCTAGGGAGTGAGGCTCCCAATTAAGACCTTCAGCTGTCTGAGGGGGAAAGGCCTGCCAAGGGCTGTCTGGGAGATGTTCCCTTCGGTCTGTGGGAGTTTGCCCTGCTATCTAGTGCACATCCTCAGCATCCAATCACCGTATGCTCACTCCCACTCCTGGGAACACCTTCCTTCTGCCTTATGCTATCCACTGGATCACACCATAGATCACAGTAACTGGAGCCACCTCTGATACGTCATTTCAGGGCATTTCTTCCAGGCTTTACACACAATTTCATCTGAGCTTTTCTCCCTGAGCTGGTCTGATGATCTTCAGCATCCTGTCTGCACTTGGCTTGCATAATGAGGTCAGTGCTCCAATGATCAACTTGTAGGTAAACCCCAAGAGTTTTGACTTGCCAAAAGGGTCAGGAAATGCTCGCTGGTGCTTCAGTTTGCTTCTTGCATGCTCGATGGATGCTATATTCAGATAGGAGTGCCATGTTGGGAGATGTTCTCTGTCACTCTGAAGTGACTGTGTTCTGTTTGTTCTTTCCTTTTGCATGTTTCATTTCAGCTCCCCTGTTGCCTCACTGATTTTTTTTTTTTATTGTCTGGTATTTCGATGTGGTTTTCCAAGAGGAGTGTCCTAGACAGCAGGTGGTTATGATGAATGTGTCTGTGTAGGCACTGGGTGGCTAGGATCCTTGAAATTTTTAGTGACAGCTTTGGAAGCCACATTCTTTGTGGAAGTATTTCTACTTTCCAAATTAGAAAATTTTGTCAGCTCTTCCAGAATTCTAAATTCTTCTCTTTGGCTTGTTTTCACGCTACCTTATGTGATAGGTCACCGACACTGGCATGCCTTTCCTATGACAGAGCCTCACGGGAAGATTTGTAAAGATAATATTGGTGTGATCCCAGGCGAGTCACTGTCCCTTCTCTGGTCAACCTCAGTTTCTGCACTTTTGAAATGAGGGACTATACAGTGATAATCTTTTTTTTTTCTTCTTTTGCCTGCTCCCCTAAGGAACAGTGGGGCCTTGTGAGCCCCTACCCATTTCCATGTGGGGATCTCACTGGGACTAATCTCATACAGGTCATTTGAAGGTAACAATCATAGCTTCTATGAGTTCACAAACAGGTTAATCTTTATAATTCCTTTCAACTCAAGATTTCTTCAAAGCACACAGGAAACTCCCTTGCTGGCTCTCCCCCTTCTAGAACTGCTACTTGGAAGCAGGCCAGTTCCTCCCTAGCTTCTAGCTTGCCCTGAGAGAGTTGTGAAGCAGGCTTCTGGAATGCTGCTGGCCCTCCAGCTTGTACTGACACAGGCATGCATAGTCTTCCAAAAATTCAATTATATAAAGCTTCTGGACAAACCAACCAAACCAAGCATGCACATAGATCTACGTGCGGTACAAACACACAAGCTGTGTTCGTTCAAAAGGAAAGATTGTTCTACCTACGGAGGAATGATGAGTAAGGAGGTAAGAGAAGAAGCCAGCACACTAGTGAGTGTGAACGTGTGAGTGGGGCGTGTGTGAACGGGTGTTATCATGTGTTAGAGTGTTGAGTGTATCTATTGGTGTTCCCTGCTTTGTATCCTCGACTCTTTCCGAACGTTAGTTTAACTCTTTCTTTGTAGATTTCCCCCTTTGGTTATTATTTATCATCATGAACATAACTGGATTGCTTAGGTGCAAGAAATTTTCTATTAAAATTTGGTACAGAAGAACCTTAGGATGATAAACTTGTTTGCATTTTACTTCCTGAAAAAAGGGGAAAAAAAAGAAAAGACATACTGTTCCTCCAACAACATCCCACAGTCTTTCTAAAATAAAGCTTTTTTTTTCTCTTAATTATTCCTGAATGGACATCTTGATCTGTTTCATATGCATGTAAAAGTGTTGATACTAATTACAGAAAAAGAAAAACACAAGTAATTAGGAAGAATATTAAAAGTCTTTTTATGTTTGTATAAAGCCTCAGTGGTTAAAAAAAATGTTTCACCATGAGTGATTTTATTTAGAGATTAAAACAACTCCTTGGAAGAATTGTATTGTATCATGGCCCACATCTTATGGAGGAGAAAACTGGGGCTCAGAGAGATTAAGTTATGCTGAGCTCACCTAGAACTTACCGTTATCATTATTAAGGTTTTGGTGTGGTGCTGAGGGTACACTCCAGGGCCTTGTACACCCAACAAATTGCCTTACTACACCCCCAGCCATAGCCCATTTTTTTAAAAAAACTTTAAATGTAATGCTCTGTGATGTGTGGAATTCTTTTGTTGTTGTTGTTATTGTTGTTTTGCTTTATTTATTTTAAATTAAAAATATTTTTTCCATACAATACATTCTGATCCCCCCCAATCTCCTCCCATCTCCTCCCCACCTTCTCACATCTCCTACTCCACACATTCTTTCTCTCTATTTAGAAAACAACCAGGCAAAACAAACAAACGTAAGTCCAAGAAACACACACACACACACACACACATAAAACCACGAAGTCAGAAACCGTAATATACAAGTAAAAGACCAATAAGATTAAAAAAAAAAAATACCCGAACAAAGCCATGCCAGACAGAACAATCTTCAACAATACCGCTGAGTTCATTTTGTGTTGGCTGTCTAATGCCGGGCATGGGGCCTACCCTAAAGTGTGGTTTATATACTCAGTGAGACTCCGTCGGTGAAAATTAATTTTTCCTTTGTAAGTTGTGGTCGTTTGGATCTAGCTTCTGGGTTAGGGATGGAAACTCATGCCCAGTGTCCCCTCTCAGTGCTGAGACTCCATGTGGCTTCGACCTATGCAGGCCATGTCTGCGCTGCCACGGTCTCTGTGAGTTCACCTGGGAGTCAGTCCTGCATCTGGAAGACACCGTTTCCTCGGTGTTCTCCATTCAGTTTTTAGTATTTATGATGTCAGGAACAATCTTTGTGTTCAAGTCTGTAGCTCTCTGGTAGATAAAATAAACTTTTCTTCTCCCGTAGACAATCCTGGTAAAATTCATGGGTCTCAAAAAGAAGACAACACTGTGCCAGAGAGACTTGTGTGTGAGGTGGGAGGAATAAGGGTGGGAGGGAGACTGGAGAGGAAAGGACAGTACCCAGAATTCACTTTATGCTTGTACTAAATAGCCAAAGAACAAATTCAGTAAAAGTTGTAAAAATCAAGCTTCATTTCACCTGATGAAAAGTTATTGTTCCCATCTTCCTTAGGTAGCGGTTTTGGTAAGTCTGTGGATTTGTCAAATCTAGGTCCTCCTGTGCCGCTGGCTGTGAGTGATGTCATGCTGTGCTCGGTGCATGTGTACAGGTCAGAGGACAACCGTGGGTGTCCGTTCGAACCTTCCACTTTGTTTGAGACAGGTTGTTTGCCTCTGTGTGGTTTGGCTACATACTCCAGTCTTGCTGTTCCATGAACTCCAGGGGAGTCTCTTGTCTCTGCCTCCGCTGTCTCTGTAGGAGCACTAGGGTTATAGCATCTGGCTTTCCCGGGGTTCTAAAGCTCTGACCCGAGGTTCTCATGCTTGCCTGGCAAGGGCGTTATTCACTGAGCCATCTCCTCAGCACCAGGTATCCATTTCAGTGGCTGTTGTGGCCATTTCCCGGCACAGCCCAGTCTCCTTACCCAAATTCACCAGAGAATGGTGTTTGGAGGAATAATAATGTCTTCCCGCACGTGGTCCCGTGAGCCAGCCTGACAGGTAAAGGTCACTGCTGCAGTGAGGGAGTTCCCATCTGTTGATACACAAATTCTTCAGCCAACCACTCCAAAATTGAAATGCATATTTAATAAGCTGACTCTCTGCAACAAAGCAATTTAATTCACAGATAATTATGCAGATCCACTTCGCTCTCAGGATGCCAGCTTCAATCACAGTGTCCTCAATTTGGCATATTGAAACCCCCTACAGCTGTCTCCAGCATTGACATTCCCAGAGATACGATCATTATTTTGGAAATGTCAGGGATCTGGAGTCAGGTGAGAACATCACCTTCTCACTGGGTTGGCAGTTAAGATGCAGGATGCCCAGTTAAACTTGAACTCCATAGAATTCGATGCAAAACATTTTAATGTCTGTCCCAAGCATCTCATCGAATACACTTTTGCTAATCATTTCACGAATACTAAAGCTTAATTGGTTATCTTGTATTTTTATTTAACAAATCTGGCAGTAGTACTTTCCACAGAGAACTTTGATTTCTAATTGGTCACAGATTTTGGCTGAATCCTTCACTGTGGGAGAAGGAGCCTCGATGATATGTTACCACTCTGGCATGTATGGCAAGAACCACACATTTCACGAATAAAAGTCTAGTTTATACGGCCCTCCATTTTTGGTAATTATGTGTCTTAGTTAGGCTTTCTATTGCTGTGAAGAGACACCATGACTTCGGCAACTCTTTTTTTTTTCGAGACAGGGTTTCTCTGTGTAGCTTTGCGCCTTTCCTGGATCTCACTCTGTAGACCAGGCTGGCCTCGAACTCACAAAGATCCACATGGCTCTGCCTCCTGAGTGCTGGGATTAAAGGCATGCGCCACCACCGCCCAGCGTCTCGGCAACTCTTATAAGGAAAACATTTAAATGGGGTAGCTTACTCAGTTTCAGAGGTTCAGTCCATCATCATCATGGTGGAGAGCATGGTGGTGTGTGAGCAGACATGTTGCTGCAGCTGTAGCTGAGAGTCCTACATCTTGCAGGCAACAGAAAGTTGACTGAGACCCTGGGTGCTATCCTGAGCATAGGAAACCTCAAAGCCCACCCCTACATGACACACTTCCTCCAACAAGGCCATACCCACTCCAACAATGCCACACCTCCTAATAGTGCCATTCCACTTGAGATTATGGGGTCCAATTACACTCAAACTACCACATTCCACTCCCTGGCCCCCATAAGCTTATAACACCATCATAATGCAAAATGCATTAGTCCAACTTCAAAAGTTCCCAAAGTCTATCACAGTCTTAACAATGTTTTAAAGTCCAAAGTTCAAAGTCTCTTCTGAGATTCATATAATCTCTTAACTGTAATCACCTGTAAAAATCAAAATAAAAAAGCAGAACACATACTTCCAACATATAATGACCCAGGAGATACATTACCATTCCAAAACACAGGGAAGGGAGCATAGTCAGGAAATGCTGGACCAAAGCAAGACTGAAAACCAGCTGGGCAAACTGCAAACTCTATCTCCTTGCCTGATGTCAAAACGCTCTTCAGGTCTTCAGCTCTGTTCAGCTTTGCTGACTGCAACACACTTCTTTCTCTTGGGCTCATTCCACTCCCTGTTAGCGGCTCTTCTTGGCAGGTATCCCATGACTCTGGCATCTTGGGTTCTCCAGGGCAATCCAGGCTTCAACTTCACAGCTTCACACAATGGCCCCTCTTCCAGGCCTCCGTTCAGGAACACCCCTGACACATGCCTGGCCTCAGTGGCTTTCTTTAGGAGCAGAAGCAAATCCCACAACTTATTCCACAACTTGTTTTTTCTATCCTTAACTCTCAAGTCAAAATTATGCAAAGCAGCTGTGCTTGTTCTATAGGACACAGGCTCTCTGAAAGTTTTGCCTGACTGAGGTGGAACATGTAAGTTAAGCTGGGCCAAGCAGATCTGTTTCTGAGGCCTGTTAATTTTTGGGAGTGTTTGAAATTGAGATTGATTGGCAAAGCACCTTCTGATCTCTTCCACAGAAGTAAGGATGAAAATAAGATGAAGAGGTGGAGGAAGAAGAGGAAAAGGGAGAGAAAGGAGGAGGAGGAGGAAGAGGAGAAGGAGGAGGGGGAGGAGGAGGAGGACACTGCTTATTTTCACTTACAGTTCTGGCTTAAGGTTGAAGAATTGCATCTGGTAATGGCCTTTTTGCAGAGTCTGAGACTGGACCAGATGTCACCTGGCAAGTGAGTGCATGGGAGACTTAACTAAATTAAGTTCATAGCAGACCCAGCCTTGAGATAACTCCCTAGCCTATAAATCCATGACTTCTGTAGTCATGAATAGATCAATCCATTAGTAAGAGCAGAGGCTTAACCATATCGTAATGGTATCACAATGTGTCAATGTGGATCGATTTCAATGGAGTCTTGGAGAAGGCAAACCATATTGAGACTGTATGCTGTCACTTTCTCTGAGCTTACCTGAGTTGGCTTTGGTACTTGAAACTAAATGAAATATATTTGAGAAAGGGTGCTAAGTGGAGACAACATTTAACAGCAACATAAAGGAATTATTTTTTGGAATAACAGTACCCTCCTCTCGGCACAAATCCACATCCTATTCCTTACTCAAGACCAGGTAACTACTATTGTCTCTGTCTCTGTCCTGGTTAGTGACTTAGGACATTAAAAAAATATTCTGATTTTCATTACAAAGGGGTTTTTCAACCATGGCAGCCCATCATTTTTTTTTTTTTTTTTTTTTTTTTTTTTTTTTTTTTTTTAACCAGAGGAGGAGGATTCTTCCAGGATGCTTCCTACAGACAGCAGGACAAAGAGCATGGCCTCTGATGCAGTCATTAGCTGTCTGGCTGACTTCCTCATCTCCATTCTGTGCACAAGTCACTCTCGATACAGTTTTTTTACTGCTCCCTGCTTTGGCCTGAGTTGCGGTCTGAGCAGACAGACTCTCAATGCATTCCTGTTAGAGCTCAGATGTTACCTGTAGACTCATGGTTTTGAATGCGTGGTGGCCAGCTGGTGGCACTGTTTCAGTAGTTTGTGGCACCTTTGGGAGGGCCTCACAGGAGTAAGTGTGTCTTGAGGTGACAGCCTGGCCCACTTCCGGTCTATTCTCTGCTTTCCATCTACTGAGATGGAGAGTCTTATTGCAAGCTCCTGCCACCACTGACTGAGAAACCTCAGCTAAAGTAATAATGGGGATGATGCCATTTATAGTAACAGCATCATCACTTATTGAATACTTACTGTCTACCAAGTATGAGATGGGCTCTTCATGATGAATGAACATACTTACAAAGCCAAGAAGGCATGTAGTATTTACTATTTTTCCTTAAAGATGAGGTAATCAGATCATAGGCAGGGCAATGAACTTGTCCCAGACGTGTATTAGAAAGCAGTGGAAGAGGAATCTGTACCTTAGTCGGGCACATTCGGGCTGAAGCTTTCGTGAGGAGAGTGTGGGGTGTCAGCCAGGTGATGATGGGGGAACAGGAACAAAGGCATGCTGGGAAACAGTGGGGCTGGCAGATGAAGGGGAGTGTACATGCTAGGAAGGGTCTTTATGTAGCAGGACATGGAAAGCTGCAGTGTTTGGCTGGAACCAGGCTGGGGTGCAGTTCATTTACCTGCTGGGAACTTTATTTGGGCGTATAGTAACTGATTATAGTACTGTTAAGCACAGACATGGCATGCTCAGACCCACATGATAGAAGAAGTGGGAGGGGGGATCCAGCTTGTGATCATGGCGTGATGCTTGGCCTCCATCCTGCAATGCTGCTCACTTCTTCAGTGGGGATGGATCTGGGCTGGCTGTTAAGTGAGCAAAGCTGCTCTCAAGGGATTACGTTTCTCAGCGACTGGCTGCTCTTCCTATAGATAAGCCAAGTTTGCCAAGCAGCCCACAGACTGTCCCGATCTATAAATAAGCCGTCTGTCTCCATTTACCCCACCTCCTCTCTGCTTCAGGTGCAGCCTTTTCTAGAATGTAGACAGCCAGGGAGATGGCCCGAAGCCCCTGTGGGTGTGAGGGGCTGGGGGGGAAGCTCAACTGTGGTAGGGATGGGTACTGATGTTTTTGGAGGGTGGTGGTGATGGATTTCAGTGTTCAAGTTGGCCAAGATCTAGGAAGAGGAAGCTTGAATGGTGTGGGGAAACTGAGGTCTGGAGATGAGGTCCTGGGAATACTGACTCATTATTGCAAGGTCCCACTTTAGGCCCCTTGCTTAGCTATTTCTTTTGCTTCAACGTATTTATCCAGTGACTCACTCGGGCTCTCTGGATCCCTTTAAGAGTCTGCTTCAAACCTTTCCTTCCGCTTGAGCCCAACTAAGTCGTAATTTATCAGTGCAAACTGCTCCTGCTTACATCTCCCTCCCTGCCCTGCTCCATAAGTCTTTGTTGGGGTTTTTAACCTGTGTTCATGTTCATGTGTGTGCCCATATGTAGGTGCATTTGCACATAGTATATGCGCACACAGGCATGTACGTGTGTGTGTGTGTGGGGGGGGGCTCAATTTCAAGTGTCTTCCCCGGTTGCTCCCCAGCCTTAATTTTTTGAGACACAGTCTCTCACTGATCCTAGCTTACTGATTCAGGTAGACTGGCCAACCCCGTGTGCCCCCGCAATCCTCCTTTCTGCCTCCGCAGTGCTGGTATCACACTTGTGTTCTGCCATGCCCTGGCTTTTTACCTGGGTGCCGGAGATCTGAGCTCAGGTTCCCATGCTTGCACACCAAGCACCTTACTGCCTGAGCCATCGTTCCAGGCCCTCAGTAAGTATTTAATGTGTGTCTTTCTGTCATCATAGAGGACTTTTAATGAAAAGTTTCCACTAGTTTCAGAGAAAACAGACCATTCAAAGAAATGTGTATATATGAAAAAAAACTGCTGCTGCTGGTAATTTTTGTTGTTCATGTTTGTTAATGTTTCATTACATTTATTGATATATTTATTTGTGTGTGTATATATGACAGAGAGAGAGAGAGAGAGAGAGAGAGCGCGCGAGCGCATTGTGCTATAGTGTATGTGTGAGGTCAGAGGACAACTTATAGAAGTCAGTTCTTTCTTTCTACCACACGGTCCCTGGGATTGAACTCAGGTCACCAGCCTTGGTGGCAGGCACCTTTACTCACTGAGTCCTCTCACTGGCCCCTTTGTTGTTCTGAGACAGGTTTTCATTCTGTAGCTCAAACTCTCAGAGACTGTCCCGCCTCAGTCTCCCACGCCCTGAGATCCTGTGTGACCCAGGACACGGAGCTGCTGCCGCTGCTGCTAATTTTTAACAAAGGGCCACAATCAAAATACAAGGAAGAACCCACGAGCTTGGACATTCATTCTCATACACTGGAGGAGTTGTCTTTCTGAAGACATTGGTGTTGCTGGGTGATGGTGGTGCACACCTTTAATCCTAGCACCCAGGAAGCAGAGGCAGGCAGACCTCTGAGTTTGAAGCCAGCCTGGTCAACAGAGTGAGTTCCAGGACAGTTCTACACAGAGAAACCCCGTCTAAGAAAAGCAAAAACAAAAACAAAAAGACACCAGTGTCTACACTAGGCAGCTCTGTTCTCTAGACACTTGTCATGAGGTCACAGTGACCTTTTTCAATTTTTAATAGCAAAAACAAAGAGGGAAACTATTTTACTTTCTTTTTTTATTTTACCTTAAAATGAACTTTACTTCATCATATTCAGACATGGTTTTAGCATGTAAACATGATTAGAGAGGTATTTTCTATATTTTTCTACCCAATTCTTAGAACTCTATGTGCGTTGTACACTTGATTTGGTCTAGCTACATTAAAAATTTATTTTTACTTCATGTGTATGGATGTTGTATCTGCACGTGTGTTCGGTGCCCATGGAGGCCAGTAGAGGGCATTGGATACCCCGGAACTGGAGTTATGGGCAGTAGTGAGGCATCATGTGGGTGGTAGGCATCAGACCTGGAAGAGCAGTTAGCACTTTTACAACCATCAAGCGTCTCTCCGGCTCTTGGTCTAGTCTCATTCCAAGTACTCAGTAGTCACAGGCACTAGCAGAAACAATGCAGCCAAGGCAGTTATAGAAGGGAAGACTTGGGCTGGGTGGTGGTGGTGGTGGTGGTGGTGATGCATGCCTTTAATCCCAGCGCTTGGGAGGCAGAGCCAGGAGGATCTTTGTGACTTTGAGGCCAGCCTGGTCTACAGAGTGAGTTCCAGGACAGGCACCAAAACTACACAGAGAAACCCTGTCTCGAAAACAACAACAACAACAACAACAACAACAACAACAAAGGGAAGACTTGGGTATTTGTTTTCTTTTTCTTTAGGCGCTTCTGTGTGACTCAGTGACCAGGACAATATGGTGAGTCCAGGAAGAGAGAGAAGATAAAGGAGGCCGGAGCATGTGTGATTAGCTGGTTTAACCGGGTGAAACCAGCAAAGGCATGAAAAAGTCTTGTCAGAGAATATGTATTTGGCAAATAAATATGGGCATGCGTTTAACTTTCTCTGCTGTCAAAGAAATGAGTAAACTTAATACTGAAGTTTTATTTTATGTAATTGCATTACTGAACATGTAAGCGAGGTTAGTTCACCCTTGAACGGATAGTTGCCATGAGAGGCCTGCAGCGCCTTTTGGAAAGTCTTTTGAAGAAGATCTCTCAAGCACTGTAGAAGCCTTAATGGTCTGTTTTCTGTAGTTGTACTA
This sequence comes from Peromyscus leucopus, assembly GCF_004664715.2. NCBI lineage: Eukaryota > Metazoa > Chordata > Mammalia > Rodentia > Cricetidae > Peromyscus > Peromyscus leucopus. The sequence continues at coordinate 63,738,067 of NC_051080.1, read as the reverse complement.
CTAGACATTTATGTTTTAAAAATCAACTAAAATTAAGGGGAAAGGATACTACAACTAACATGCTCTTTTTCACAGTACTTATAAAGCAAAAGCTGGAATTCACTTAAATGAACAATGAAAGAATTGTATCCACTTAGAAGAATTTTCCAAAGGAATTGTATCAACACGAGAAATGCTATTGTTTCAAAGATAAGGGAAAAGGAGTTGGATATCTTTTTTTTTTTTTTTGCTTGCAATTCCATAAACATCCTAAGAAAAACAGTGCCAACCCAGAATGACATTTTTTCAATGTGGCAATATCCTGGTCTTAAAAATTTTCCATTTTAATGTTTGTTTTTGTGCAGTGTCCACCCACAAAGATTCTGATATTTTAGTTGATTCTTTGTAAACATCAGATTTCTTATGTATAAGATGGAGGTAGTCATGGGATGCGGGTTTGCTCATTTTGCTGTGATTAAATACCTAGTAGGGTTTATTTTGGTCTGTGGTTAAGAAAGAGTACCGCCCATCATGGTGAGCAAAGCAAGATGGCAGGATCTACTGCTGCCTGTGGTGGTGGGTACAAAAGGCAGCTGGCTCACAGCTCAGCAGGTCGGGAAGCAGGGAGGGGGACCTGAAGCCAGCTGCCTGTAACCCGGAGGCCCACCCAGCTCCTGTAGCTCTGTCTGGTGGCTAGGCCCCGCCTACAAAAGGTTCCACAACCTCCCAGAACAGCGCCACCACCTGGAGACTAAATGTTCAAACGCAGGAGCCAGTGAGGGCATCTCATGTTCAGCCAGAACAGGTTGTGAGGATTGAATGTCACGTGTAAGAAATCCAGCATGAGGCCCGGCACAAGAAGGCCTGATAGACCTAAGTTATTAATGTTGTGAAAGTTCCTGACACTGTAACAATAATGTTCACAGAATGTTCATTGTCATCCAGTCTCTAACCCCTTTTCAGTTGCGTTTATTCTAACATCTCTCGATGTTGGGTGATAAATTCCTGAACTCACAGACATGAAAAATAACTTGGGTTGGCTGCAGTTGGACCTCTTCATGTAACAAGAAAGGGTGCTGAGATAATAAGAAGGGAGCGTCCAGCCCAAGGTCACACAGCAAGTCAATTTTCCTCTCTGAAAATCAGCAATAAAACCCCTGTCTTAGGAATCAGTGAGAGAGCTGAGTGGGTAAAAGAGCTTTTGTTAGGATTCTGGACATGTGCAGCTTGGGGTCTTGTCTGGCGCCTTATGACCTCATCAACGGGCGACTGCGTCCCAGCCTTAACGCCGGATGCGCACCCCCATGCTCTCTCTCTCTGCACCTCTCTTCCTCTGTTTCCTCTCCGCCAGGCCTGGCTCTCCCCACCCCCACTCCCTCCATTGAAGCTCTAAAAACTAATATTGGGTTCTGCCGTGACCGTGACTCTTCCACCGACCAACCAGTGACGTTTATCCTTTCAGCTTTCAGTGCTTCCAAGCCTTGGTCTCAGGACCCACATGGTGGACAGAGAGAACCTACTCTTGCAATGTCATGTGCACCCATCCACAGAAATAAATAAATAAAATGTAATATATATATATTTATATATTTATATTGATAACCCTATTCTACTCTCCTTGCAGCCTTCCTGTCAGGATCAAGTGAGATGGCATGTCTTGCCAAGCAGAAAGGCCTGCAGTAACATGACTCAGCATTACCTATACAAATGGAATTTCTAGATCGATTCTTCCTGAGAAGTGTTGCTCTCCGGCTCCACGCAGCAGACATACCAGGGCTCCCAACAGCTTGCTTGGATTTGAGTGTGGCCAGTGACTATGTAGAGAGCCCATGTTAGCCCCATGTCCCTAATTCCGTAAAATGCCTGTGCACACAAAGTCCCGAAGGGGAACAAGCATCTTTGGATGCAGGCAGCTTAGGAGTTGCATGGGAACTAAGCACCAATCCCCTGACTAATGATGTGCCAACTCCGTTTTCTCTTCTGTGACATGGAGTAATCATAAGGCCTCGGGCTATAGTTGTGGAGTGTCAGGGAGGCAGCTCGTGGGAGATACCCAGGAACACTTCTCGTCCCGAGCTGCTTCCAGTATTTGATGTAGCTTTTCTCCATTGGCATCCTCCAGTGTGCCTGGCTCTGGGCCCAGTCTTTGTCATGTTAACTCTCGAAATCCCCTCCGTCAAGAGATGGAGACGTGTAAAAGAAAATCGTGGGGCACTGGCCAGAGCTGTGGGAAAGCCTGTGTGTTCCAGATGGGCTCAGGTGTGGCTGCCCACATTTCTGTCCCCTTACTCACTTCCTTCTGTGGTCAACAGACTGGGCAGGCAGAGGCTTGCAGACCCCAGGTCTTCCATTTCTTCCATTCCAGTCTCCCCATGAAACCTGCTCAAGAATTGCCCCCAAGGTAAAACAGGAGCCTAACTGCTTTCTGAGTAGTGGGAGGATTTCATATCACAGGCATCCTGGATACTCTCTTCATTTCTGTTTATGATAGAAGTATACAAATCCAAATACTCTAGCTTAAAAATAAAGACAAGCCATACCTCCTAGATTGTCAAAAATAATATCATTATAGTCTTTCACACATAGAAAAGAGAAAAATGTTACTGTAGTCTACATCCTCACAAATCTTGATTTATTTCTATGCAATATATGGCAAGCAGCTTTCTTGTGTCAACTATTGATTTTTCCATATCATTTAATGCCGGAGGTGCATTCTTCTATGTGGCAATGGGATGTTGCTGGACAGGGAGAGGAATGCTGAGCTTTTATCACTGTGAAATAGAGCTTCTGTGGACACCTTGTTAGTTCAGTCTTCATGCAGACACTCCACATAATTGCTTCAGTTTTCTTTCCTGTTTCATGCTGGCAAGAAGAGGACTGAACAATAAAAAAGTGTAAATAAGTAACTCAAGGAGAAAAAAAAAGTGGGTGTATGGAGATTATAGTGACAGAGTCCTCTTATGCTTTCTGTGTGTGCCCATGTGTGTGGATGCAGGTGCACGAAGAAGGCCTGGCCACCTGGCCAGTGAGCCCCAGAGACCCACCTGTCTCCACTTCAGTGCCAGGGTTACGTGTGTGGACCACCAGCTTCTTGTACTTGGCTTCTGGGGATTGAACTCATGCTTGGAAGGCAAGTACTTTACTGAATGAGCCATCCCTCGGGCTCATGTGTTCTCTTAGTCTTTTTGCCTTGCCAAGCCATGGCAATCCACAGAGAGGACATGTTATTAGATGTCCTTCAAAAACAAGCATCTCATTATATAAATCCCACCCTCCAAACCCCACTCTTTCAAACATCTGACAGGTGGTGTCAATTTACCTGCCATGAAGTTCCTGCCTTTTTTTTCTTTTCTTTTCTTTTTTTTTTTTTTTTAACATTTGACCTGGTCCTCATGCAGGGATGCTACTGTGAAACTTTGTGCCATCTGCTGTGGGATTTCTGCTCATCCAACCTTTTAAGCACTATCTGATGTCAGGCAGAAGTTCCTACTGAGGTACCGAGAGCTCTCTGCATTGTGTATGCCTTGGGAGCAAAACTGATTCCCAATCCTGTTTATTTGGCCTTGGACCCTGCTTCCCACCCTCCCAGACAGATAGGTATGGAGGGATTTAGGGACACTTGTGGCTTCTTGAAGAATGGGACAAACCATCCTTGGTCTTGGCACAGCTTCACGATTCTTTGTCATGAAGTCACGTTTGGAAGAGAAGAGAAGCAGAAGAAAGCAGATTGCATCCCACAGCTTGACACAGTGAGGGCTGGACCCAGGCAGAGGCAGGGGCTCAGTGGTCAAGAGTGTTAAGATGCGCTTGTGCCATTTACCGTCTGATGGGACACTCTGAGAATGGAAGGGGGTGGGCAACTAAATGTATATAGTCGTAAACCACACCTGTGGGCGGTTACCCAAGGAGGACCTGGTGTTAGTGGTCAGGCAATGTAGATATGGTGCTGCTGATGGAATGTCTACTTGGAGTCAGGAAGTCACTGGTTGGCTTGTTTCGTCACCAAGGACTAATATTCTCAACTCCTCTGGTCTGTTGTGGAGAGTAATTAGGATGTTTGGCTTTATAAAGTGTGATTACTGTCTACCAATTAGATATTGGGGACTGGATTGGCTTGTCTTCATTGTGACAAAATGCCGAGGAAAACCAGTTTAGAGGAGGGAAGATTTATTTTGCTCAGCTCATGGTTTCAAGGTGTCTTCAGTCCATAGTCCCTCGGCTTAGTGGCTTTGGACATCACTGTGGAACCATACGGGAGAGGGAAGCTGCTCACCTTTTCACAAAGAGAGACCAGCAACCCACAGTCTGACTTCTTTTATTTTTTATTTTTTATTTTTTTTGAGCTGAGGATCGAACCCAGGGCCTTGCGCTTGCTAGGCAAGCGCTCTACCACTGAGCTAAATACCCAACCCACACAGTCTGACTTCTTAACTGATGCTTTCACATGGGCGACTGAGGAGCTGGCTTGGTGTGGCTTTCTTCACTTTAAAAATCATACAACAGAAAACCCAGGGGCTGGAGAGTTGGCTCAGAAGTTAAGAGCATGTACTGATCTCCTAGAAGACCTGAGTTCAATTCCCAGAACGCACATCAGGTGGCACACAACTGCTTGTAACTCCAGCTCCAAGGGGATTCAATCCCTTTGGCCTCCCTGGGCATGTACGTGTGCGCGCGCGCACGCGCACACACACACACACACACACACACACACACACACACACTTTCTCTCACACACTTTCTCACACACACTTTCTCTCACACACTTTCTCACACACACTTTCTTTCTCTCTCTGTCTCTCTCTCTCACACACACATACATACATACATACATACACACAGAAAGAGAGAGAGATGAGAGAGAGACACAGAGAGAAAAATCTCTACCCAACAGGATTTTCCCCAAAGCTCCCCAGTCTTTTTACCCCACAGCCTTCAGGCTCCCATGTCCATTTTTGGGTCTCTCTCTCTCTCTCTCTCTCTCTCTTTCTCTCTCTCTAACTTTCCCTTTTCTCCTTCACTTTCTTTCCACGATGCAGGCATTTCCTGCCCTGCCACTCTGGAACCACTTAAGATTCATGATGAAACCCATCATTTTGTACAATTAACGAACTCTAATAAAAATAATGTGTTGAAATTTAATCACTACAACACTGGTATTAAGAGGTGAGGCCTTTGGAACACAACTGGGTAATGGGCGCAGAGCCCCTTGATTTCTTTACAAGAAAAAAGCTTGGAGGGGCCTTTTGTACCCTTTCGCGATGCAAGGACACAAATAAGGCAAGCAGAGAACTCTCCCCCTTTTGCTGGAAGTTTGGTTACTGCCTTGAACTTCTCAGCTCCCTAGCTATGAGCAGTTAGTTATTATTTATTCAAGATAGAGCCTCACGAAGCGGAGTTCGGCCTAGGCATGGTTACATAGCAGTAAATAACCTTGAACTTCTGATCCTTTTGTGTCCACCCTTCCAGTGATGAGACTGTAGTCATGTGCTACTGTACCCCGTTTGTGCAGTGCTGAGACCAGAACCAGAGCTTCATTCATCCTAGGCACCACTTTACCAACTGAACTGCATCCCAAGCCCAATTTCTACCATTTATGAATCACTCAGATTCATACATAGAATCATAAATAGAATAAGTAGAGCTTTTGATCATAGCAACTTGTTTGGACTGAGACATTTAGAAACAGGGTCTTGCTGGTATAATGCAGGTAAGGATTGAGCAGAAGAGACATGGCAGAGTAGAGTGGGCTCTCCATTCCATGTGGGTGTCCTTACAAAGAGAAGAAAATACATGCACAGGGGTGGGGAAGAGGGCCATGGGAAGGTAGAGCAGAGACCGGAGCCACGCTGTTACAAGTCAAGGAATGTCAGCATCCCCGGAAGCTGGAAGAAGAGGTGAATTATCCTCCACTGGATAATTTCTGCTGGACTGAGCAAAGCTTGGTCCACAACTTAACCCCAAACTTCTGGCCACAGACTGTGAGAGAGTAAGTTTTTGTCATTGGCCACCAGGTGTATGGCTAATTTCTTGTGGTAACCTAACCCTAGGCTCTTGGCATAGAGGGTGGATGACAACTAGTCCTGGTTAGTCACTTACCCCTCAGGACAAACCAGGCATTGTGACTGACATTAAATTAGCTCACCTTATCTTTACAGCTGTACAGATGTTGCTGCTGTTGGCATCTACAGATTGCCAACCAGGATGCTCTAACTGAGTAATTGCAGTTTGTCTAAGGTTCTGTGGTAGGTCAGAGGTGGAGGTCAGGGTAGGCATCCAGAATTTCAATCCCAAAGTCCTTATCCATCGAAAGAGCTTGAAACCTCCTCTCTTTTATAGGCTCAGGACACATGGCCATAGATCCAGTAGCAGGAGTAGGCTGGCCTTTGCTGTGAAGGACTCCCAGCAGAATCACCTTTTCTTAAGGCCTCATTTTCCACGTTCAATTTCAAGCATTTCTGGATGTGGCACCATGACCCCCTGAGCTTGTAAGAGTGGGGCTGTAGGGGAGGAGGTCTGGAGGGTGTAAGTCAGTAGGTTTGCAGTGAGAGGGTGGGAATATGGAAGAGAGGTAGAAAATGGAGGTCTACAAAGGCATCTAGTAACTTCTGTTTCAGATGGAGGTCCCGTGGAAGGGCTGTTTATAAAATCCTGTTATAACATCCAGAAGATGTGGGAATTTCACACTCGTCCTAGCGCCAAGCCGCTTGTGTCTGTGGGAAGACAGTTCTACTTCTCTCTGTCTCGGTGTCTCCATCAATAGAGCAGGATCCAATTCTGTTCTGCGTGCGTCACCCCACTCTGTGAGGGTCAAGTGGAATTCTACTTGTGAGGAACTATTCTGCAGAAAGACTTGACAAGGATATAAATGTGTGAAGATATTCATGACAGCCTATTCTCTTCCAGCACACAGACCACACACACACACACACACACACACACACACACACACACAAAGGACCAAACAGCAAATATAAACCAAAGTCATCCAATGAGCCTGGAAATGATTATGTATCATTGACTGGATGGAAAATTATGTCATCATTAATAAGAATAGTTCTGAAATATGCATAACTCCATGGGAAAATGCTTGAACACACTGTTATATGTATGAATATATAGAGGAATATATATGAGAATTATCTAAAAATCTTCTCTGTTGTACAATAAACACAAGGCTATCCTAAAAGAAAACAGAATCACAAAGATCCAAAGGGTTAGAGTGAGGAAGTTTTGAATAGGTAAAGATGTTTTAGTGATATTAAATGTTTGGGAAATGCAACTTGGAGAAAATTCAAATGAAATACACATGAATTGCGCACACTACAGTCTAAAAGGCTGGAGGTCTGTTTCACAGTTCCTGCTGATGGGGAAGCCATGATTTATAAGCAAACTTGAAGAGTTTGGAGAGGGAAGCAGGACTGACTACTGACCAGGTGGTGACAGCCTGGGGTGTGAGCTCCTTAGGGGTGGGTACTGTAGTGGTCCACACTGGCTGGTGTTCAGGAGACCTTCAGTGAGTCCTCTACCCAGCAGAGTCATTACAGTCTCTAGCAGCAGGGCTCATTTTTACTTCACGGACCGTGGAGCTGATGAGGAGTCTGTTGCCTGAGGTTCCTTACAGGGAATATCAATGGTGGCAGGCTCCAAACTCTCACCTCACAGACCAGTGTTTTCTAGACCCCACAGGGATGCTCAGCAGTCCTCACTGATGGGAAGGGGCCAACTCATTTCCAACAGTCTGGTCTCTCTTTCTCTGTCTCTAGCAACCAGAGGTTCCCTAGTCCCCAAAGTCTATGGATATGTTAGGTCACATGGTGAAGGGGAATTAAACTTTCCTATGGGATTAAGCTTGCTAATCAGTCACCATGAACTAGGGTTATTATTCTGGATTATCCCCATGGTCCTAATAAAATTTTTAAAAATTCCTATGAGATGAGGGAAGCTGGAAAGAAGAACAAGAGAGGTCAACTTAAGACAGACACTCATCTTGCTGGTTGTAAAGGTAGAAAAAGGGAACTGAATAAATGTCAGGGCTTCTAGAAGCCGAAGAGAGAAAAGGAAATGTGTTTTCCCCCAGAGTCTCCAGAACATTTCAGTTCTGCCAACACCTTGATTTAGGCTAGCAAGACCCAGTATGGTCTCTGACCTCAGAGTCAGGAGATAATATTTGTGTATGTATGCATTAAGTGACTCATTTGTGACAATGCAGAATAGCAGCATTGGGATCCAGTACACTAGATATCTCCAGTTTCCTGGCTGGGCCGCTCTGAAACTCAAACACTGTGGCCTCCTTCAGGGAGTCGAGATGCGTGGGCAAAGCCCACGTCGGCTTGAAATGAGTCATCCTGCTCAGTGTTGCTGCTTGCTAACCCAATGAGTAATGTATGTGTCGGCTGTGACTAACTCATTCTCAAGTGAAGAGTCTCTTGTGTGGGTCCCAGGTGAAGTCCCTAAATGAAGCACAAAGGACTTATACTCATGATGGACACATACCCCTGTGAATCTTCTGTGTGGGAGTCATCATCCCTACTTCATGACTGAGGAAAAGGAGGCTCCAGAGGAACTGAAGACAAAGCTCCACAGGGAACAGCAGAGTGAGGCTGGAATCCAGTGAGAGTGGATGCCTGGCCTGGCTGTTCAGTGCTGTGTGCTCAGTTCTGACGGGTTTTCCTCTTGAAGGCGATGGAGGAATGTCAGCTTCCCTCTGTAGAGACTTGGTCTCTATGGTCCACCACAGTTCTCATGTTAAAATACCATACATGTTGGGTGTTGCTGGCCACTACCTTTATTACTCATTAAATTATACACACTTGAGAAGGAAACCCCTCTTCTAAGTTCACCTAGCAGTGAGCCTGCTTGGGGGCTCAGCAGACTGTCAAGAATCCCTCCCTTCATTTGGAATCCTTGGAGATGTATCCCCTTTTCCACGAAATTCAAAACCCACTTTGTGAATGGATCAATACTGGAACTTATTAAAGATGCGTGTGTTAGTCTAAATGTTCTTTAATTTGAACTTAATAATAAAAAACAAAACACAACAGTACCTCAACTGCAAAGGTGAGAAACGCATGGCTGTTTTTGATGTACATAAGAGAAGTCAGCTAGACTTTCGGCAAAGGGATATCACACACACACACACACACACACACACACACACACACACACACACACGCGCGCGCACACACACAGAGGAAACACATACCATGAAGCTCCCCTTTCCTTCCCTTTTCTTACAGTGGCAGGTTTCTATTCCTGGGAGCCTTTCTACTGCGGCCCTGTATGGGCTGAGAATATTTCATTTTGTATTTTGGTCAATAACGTCCTCCAGCGATGATTACCACCCGCCCTTTATTGCAAACAGCACCACACAAAGCATCTGCAGTGTTAAAGCAACCACGTGATGTCGAAGAAAAGGCCCAATCTTAAAGCCAAAAGACAAGGACTTCTCCAAGGTCACACACCCAGCTTCATCCCTTGTTTTGATGAGCCACACACATGAGTCCTCAAAACCTACTTAATGGACAAATTGATGGGCACCCTGGGATGCCCATTGTTTGTACAATCAACTGCACGCAAATCTGAGAGCGTCGAGGGCGTCAGAAGGGCGAGTGTCTGGGATATTTTAATATTTAGTATTTCCAGACTCAGCAGGCAGTGGGCTAAATCTGTCCACTGATGGGCAGGCTTGAATTATGAAACCACTCACGTAGGGGGGAGAGGTTGCCCTGAGCCGGGAAATTGTTGCTAAGGGTGTCTGCTCAAGGTGGCTGGGGGAGGGGTTGCTCTGCTGGAGGCGGGGCAGGTGGCATGTGAATAGGTGAGGAGTCACAGTGGAGATATGGGCCTGGGTCAATGGGGCTGGAAGTCTTTCAAATTCTGTGCTCACTAAGAAGGTGGGAGCAGAGCCATCAAGGTAAAGAGACCCCACAGAGCAGGACAAGCCCAATTTTCTGCAGGGATAAGGGGGTGAGACTGCCCCATTGTGGCTAAAGTTTATGAAGGGACTGCAGTGGGAAGAGTTTCCAGGCCTACCTCCTGCCAGAGGTTCTGAAGCCTTCCTCCACCACTGCTGTTCAGGGTGACAGTGTTCCAGTGAGGTTGAAGGTTTGGAGCCAAGTGTGATCCTCAAGGCGAGAAAACTCTGCAGGCTGGAGGAAGGACTTCAGATGGAATGGATTTATGCTAGGGCCAGGGAAGAGAAGGCAGCTAAACTTCCATAGTAAGATTTAATACAGCACACGAGTAATGAGAATTTGTTGATGCTCTGCCTGTACCTGACGTATTAAGCACATCACACATATTTTCTCAATTCCTTGTAACAGTACTGCTTGTTCAACATCATTATTCTCAAGTTTGCAGATGAGATTCAAAGTAGAGAATTTAAAGTAATATATTGGCATTTTAATGTTTGTGGTAGTTTAAAATTGTGCACTGCTTAATGCCACACAGACCCTTGGCACTTGTTTTAAGATGTGTAGCTAGAGTTTTCCTGCCTTGCCCACAGTCAGAACAAATCTCTGTCACCTGCCATTCCCACAGCCACTCAGACCCAACCAAGTAAACACAGAGACTTATATTGCTTACAAACTGTATGGCCGTGGCAGGCTTCTTGCTAACTATTCTTATAGCTTAAATTAATCCATTTCCATTAATCTATACCTTGCCACGTGGCTTGTGGCTTACTGGCATCTTCACATGCTGCTTGTCATGGCGGCGGCTGGCAGTGTCTCCTCCCACCTTCCTGTTCTCTCAATTCTCCTCTCTGTTAGTCCTGCCTATATTTCCTGCCTGGCCATTGGCCAATCAGTGTTTAATTGACCTATCAGAGCATTTGGCATACAGACCATCCCACAGCAAAGAGGTACTAATTTTTTAAAAGATATATGTGTTTTGATATTGGTTTTTGCCTGCATGTTATGTCTGTGAGGGTATCTGATGCCCTAGAATTGGAGTTACAGACAATTCTGAGCTGCCATGTGGGTGCTGGGAACTGAACCTGAGTCCTCTGGAAGAGCAGCCAGTGCTCTTAACCACTGAGCCATCTCTCCAGCCCCTTGTTTGTTTGTTTTTAATTACTATTTCCATCATTTCCACTGGGGAAGCTGAGGCTTACAGAACATTGTTATCAATTCACTTTTACAATGGAGAAAAACACCCCCAGGAATAGTAACTGAAAACAATCCTCCTTTATATTTTCTTGTTTTGTTTGTTTTTTCAAGACAGGGTTTCTCTGTATAACAGCTCTGGTTGTCCTGGAACACACTCTGTAAACCAGGCTGGTCTTAAATTCACAGAAATCCACCTGCCTCTGCCTTCTGAGTGCTGGGGTTAAAGGTAAGCACCACTATGCCCGGCTCCATCATTTACTTCTTAATGCATGATTGGAGATGTGGCTTGGTTCAGATGCAGGGTTCTTCCGGTTGAATGAGTCTGCTGTGCCTTGGTGATTGTGTTTGGTCAGCTGGGTAGTTCTATTGCAGAGAGCTGGGGAGTTATGGGGTGGATGCACTTGATGACAGATCCAGGTATCTCTCATCCATCAGGCCACCTGGGGTTTGGCCAGGGGAACAGGGGCAGGTGCACAGTCAAGGCCACTGGGGACTCAGTATGAAGCCAATTCCCTTGCCTGTTGGTGAGATTAATTCCAAAAAATACTACCTATACCTGCCTGGACAGTTCCAAGGAGTAGCTCTTTCCATGCAAAGGAGTGAACCTCCTCTCTTATGGATCCTCAAGTGCCAACGACAGATCAAATTCACATTGGCATCATGGGTATAGATTAAAAAAATATTTCAACAAGAAATAAACTGCATTTGTTTATCACATGTGTTATTGGGGCCCAGATAATAGTTTTCATTAGCTTTGCAAAGGAGAGTAGGGTTAAGCCTGAACAATTTGGCCATGAGAAAAATTATATAAATAAGACAGTGTTATTCAGCCTTGACTTCCTAAATGCTCAAGGTATAAAATATTTAGCAGCAGCTCCAAAGCCTCTTCCTTTGAATTCAAGATCTTCTCTAGGTTAGGCATCAGGGCGACAGCTGTATTTGTGATTCCACAGCATGATGTTTTCTGGATGGCAAAGATGTGCTTTGTTTGTGTAAGGATGAAAAATGTTCCTGTAGAATTTGTCCCTGAACGGAAAAGGCTCCTTCATAAATGAAATGAAATCCATTCTTTTCAAGAATAAACCAAGCTACTTAAATTTCTAAAAGGAGGTGAATTCATATAATCTATTAGGAAAGCATTCCAGTTAGACATTTAAGACTCAAGTTTTCAGAAGGTCTATGGACGACACCAATCAATTCTTGACATGATCTTGGACAAAGGTTCAGGCAGTTCTAAACTTTTATTCCAACATATCAAAAGGGGGTCGGTAACTGTCAGTCAGTTGGGAGTGTGTTGAGCTGCAAACAGTGGGAAATCCAATAGAGGTTTATTTTTGTTGGGAGGTAGAACATGCAGAGAGATCAATAACTAGAGAATGCTACCTGAGATAGAGAGCTGGCCTCTGTTCTGGTGTCCTTGTTCTTTCAGCAATAAAGATGGCAGTTATACCTGTAGACAAGGAGAAGAGGTATAGGCAGAGGGCACGGGTCAAAGGAAAATGCTAACTGAGATAGTTATCCATAATTTTAGGGAAGCAACACATTTCTTGGAATCCTTCCACCCCCGCCCCATAGTCTTTTCCTTATCTGTTATTTTCCAGACCTGAACTATGGTCACCAAGCTGCAAAGGAGCCTGGGAAGGTGACCTTTTAAATCTGGGGATCATCACCCCTGAATGAAATGAAAAGCCTATAGGTCAAGAAGGACAATAAATAGAATATACTCAACAGTCCTGTTGTTATGTCCTGGGAGGAGTGGGGCTGTCCTTTGTTGTTCTCCCAGCACTTGGCAAGCAGTGTAAACTCACTTGGTTGGTCATTCAGTTTAATCCCCACAATATGTATACAAAGTAGGTGTGGCTTCTATTCGTATACACAGAGAAACCAAGGCACAGAGAAAATTAGGCAGATTGCTCACACTAGACAGTGGGTTGAGTTAAACTTAGCACCTGTATCTGCTTGGTCTCAGAGGGTGAAGGAGGTCTTAACCCATTGTTTTTTTTTTCTTTTTTTCTTTTTGCTAGTCTCTATTAAAGTGCTTAGTGGTCTTGTCTCCCTTTTCCTCAGTCTATAGTCCTGAGGAAGGAGGAGTGAGCTCCCATGGTGATGTTTGGGGGGTTCTAGAGCTCTTGTGATGATCTCTGTTCCCCAGCGAGGCTCCTAATGTTTCCTGATTTCCCAGAGCTGGGCTGTTTGGTTGGCCTTTTCTGGAAGGGTTCACCCATCCCTGCAACTAGATCCCTTCCTCACTGTTAGTCTATTGCTAACTTCATGCGTGCCAGTTACACCCATCTGAAGGAAACAGAACTGATTCTCAGGAACAAAAGACATCTAATACTTGACCCCTGAACAAGGGATGACGTCAATAGTCAAGTGCTGGGAGGCTGGTGGCTGTGCTCTATTGTACCTTGCCACTTATTGGCTGTGTGACTGGCGCATTCTTCATCCCTTAGTTCCCCAGGTGCAATGGGAAAGAAAACAGTGTACTCATGTCACTGAGATGTAAGGGCAAAGACAGAGAGGCCTTAGAACAAGGCCTGCCATGCAGCTGATGTTATTGGGACCTTGGTCAGCATTTGAGGAACACCCTTTCTCAGACCCCTTTCTGGTCAGCATGCTTCTCTAGATTCAGTCTTTTGAATTCTGAAAGCTAGGTCTTAGGATTATTCTTGTTAGTAAATATTACAGTTATCAATGGATGCCTTGGGTTTTGCTGTTCAAGGGGAACTAGAAGAAGAATATTTGTTAATCTCTCACTTTTTTTTGCCTTTCATGAGCTGAGCCTGTGGAGTTGTGTGATATGATGGGCCTTCTATCTGTCAACTAAGAAAGGTGGGCTGGTAAGTTGTAAAGACCACTTTTCTTCAGAGTTGGTGGGGCTAAGCCTGCAGCTTTCACATCCACCATGTTCCTCAGCACTGACTCTATCCTAGGCACAAGAGGGTCCACCTTCAGAAGCAGGCAAGCATAGGGAACAATTCAGTATACCTGGGACTCTCTTGAGTTTTGGATTATGCACACCATCCTTGTAATTATGCACTTTGCAGCCTAGCTCCTGCACTGGCAGGTAAGATTTACACATCCCTCTTCCAACAGTGCATCTAATAACCCCTGACCTCCACCTGCATAGGGCTACAGGTGCACCCTCTCCGAACAACAGGATACATTTTCCCTCTCCTAACAATAGCCGGGTTTAGTTTCTGTTCCAATGTTTTCTCAGTGTATCCAGTTATGAAGAGTAGAACGGTCAGTTCAGGCTGAATCAGTTTTAGATGCATGTGCAGCAAGGCAAAACTGTGACCCCCAAGTAAACATTTAGGAAGAATCACCTATTTACCATCAAATGCCTATACACAATCTTGTGTGCATATGATTAGAATCAGATGCATTATTGGAAAGGGCATAAAAAATAGAAAAATGATTATATTACCAAATCTTTCAATCACAACAGAGAACTACTTTATTATGCCCCATAGTAGCCAAATCTGTCCTCTTGAGTCCCTTGCCGGGCGGTGGTGGCGCACGCCTTTAATCCCAGCACTCGGGAGGCAGACCCAGGCAGATCTCTGTGAGTTAGAGGCCAGCCTGGGCTACCAAGTGAGCTCCAGGAAAGGCGCAAAGCTATGCAGAGAAACCCTGTCTCGGAAAAAAAAAAAAAAAAAAGAAGCCCCAAACAATAATTGGTACCCTTGAGTGCCTTCACTATAGCTCACTGTTGATCTTGACAGTGTATCCCTCCCAAATCTGTACATCACTTACCTCTGGATAAAGTTTCCTTGCCATGTTAGCAAATCTGGGTGAGCCCTTTCTTTAAGTTATTTGGATAAGAGGCCAAGAACCTAAAAACACCCACCTTAGACTCTGAGTGCTGGTCACACTGCCACACTCCATCTCTGTCTTTCCTTGAAGTGAGCTCCGTGACCTAAGGATGTGAGGTGAAAGGCTGCTGTGGCATGATATGGGCCAATCCTCTCCACTATATGCAGCTTCAGTTCCCCCCTCCCCTCTAAGGAGTGTCTCTGGGGCCCCTTCCAACTCTACAGATTTCTAACACTCACTGGAAGACCAAGTGTTTGGGCTTGGGAAGCAGGGTGCCTGGGAGACTTGGGTCTTGACTTATTCTGTTTGAAGACTGCTTTAATTTATTGGTCATGGTGATGCTGCTGAAAACATAACCAGAAAAGCAGAGACTGAAATTCCATTCCCCACTCCAAATGTGGTGCTTAAATAAAATTCAGCCTCATGGAGCAAACACAGGGGGGTTAGAAATGGATAGGGTTTCTCCTGTCTTTGCGTCCCAGAGGAGGCTGTAAACAGCAGGGTCTCCCTTCAGCCAGATGGGCTTCTAGCTCAGAGAGCCAAATAGGCTCAGAATAGAGCCTATTTCCTGGTTGCATAAATCAGGAAACCCTGTTTGCAGTGATGTCAGCTTATTCTCCCGGCTGATGATAGCTGGGAGACCAGGCAAGGATGGGGAAGATTAACCACACCGAGAGGCTCTCACATGTGAGCTGACTGAAGTGATGCTTCCAGTCACTGCTGAGGGTCCGCCAGGAATACATGGCTGGCTGACCGTGGGTGAGGCGTTGGACAGGGCAGAGCATGCTGGCACAGGGGTCGATGACACATCATCTCCCCTCAGGGTTCTGTCAGTTTTCCTAGGTGCCGTAAACAGTCTTGAGTCTTCTCTGCAGCCACGCTTCCTTATGCGGGACAGCCTTGGCTCCTCCAGTGACATCCATCCTGTCCTGGGGTTCTTCTCACTCCCCCTCTTTGAGAATCAGTCTTATGGAAGGACCGAGCTGTGGGGTTAAGTGTAGCTGAACATTTTACTGTGTCCTGTCCGTACCGCAGCCTCTCAGACCCAAGTAAACACACAGAGGCTTATATTAATTAAAACTGCTCAGCCATTAGCTCAGGCTTAGTATTGGCTAGCGCTTACACTTAAACTCAGTCCATTTCAGTTCATCTATATGTTGCCACATTTTCTGTGGCTTTACCTGTGTGCTATTACATGCTGCTCCCTGGATGTCAGGCTGGTGTCTCCTGACTCAGCCTTCCTCTTCCCAGAATTCTCCTTGTCTCCTTATCCCGCCTATACCTCCTGCATGGCTACTGGCCAATCAGCATTTTATTAAACCAGTTTACAAAAGCATTATCCCACAGCAGTTAAGGGGTCATGGCCTTTGGACTCAGCCTTGGTTCTATTGCTTATGACAGTCGGAACTTTCATGCATTTCTTGACCATCCCAAGCTTTTGTTTTTCACCTTTGAGATGGGTACAGTCATACCTAACACAGCATTACCAAGAGACTTAAATGAGGTACAAAGGTTTTACTTAATGAATCAGCAACAAAACATATACACACAAAAACAATGTTATTCCTTCTTTCCCTTCTGCCCTGTTGGTCCTATTTTATATTTCTTGTGCTTTAGAATCTGAAGAAACACACACACAGACACACACACACACACACACACATTCAACCATGCTTGCATGTGCTCACATGAGTAAATGTCTAGAACCTAGGAAATGTCTAGTATCTGGGCTGAGTCTCTGTGCAGCCTGGGGGAACAGGATGCCCTCAGACATTACTGAACAAGACTTTTCTATCATGTGCCCAAAGTTGTTGCTGTCCCCATCTCCTTGGACCTGATGCTCAAAGGCAACCTATTGTTTGCACTTGAGCCTGTCATACAGTAGATGGTTAATCAAAAATTTTGCACTGGATCCCTCCCATGTGCTTAGATATCTATTTTCATTGGCATCTTGACAGGAGGAGAGGCCTCTTCTGGGTTCGAGGAGAAGGAGATGGATAAAGTTTTTTTTTCCCTCCCAAATGTGTTGATAGAGAACATCGGTGAAGAAAGGCACATCCTTGGGCACCCAAGCTGGGAACCAGAAGGGCCAGGTCAGAGTTGAGAGACTGCTGGGTTTCTCATCTCCCTTTAGCAGTGCTGAGGCAATAAGACAGGTAGCCAGACTGGGAAGCACTTCATGCCAGTAAATGTCAAGAGACTGGGTGATTCTAAGGTGATGCTGCCAACCCGAGTGTGCTCATCTGTGGGGTGGGGTGGGGCTGGTGCTTGTGGTTGAGAATGGCTGTTGGGAGTCCATTGCTTCTCTACCCCAGTTGTATCTCACAAAGACCTCCGAACTGTGTCTTCTTGGGTTACCTCAGAGAGTGCCTACAGACATCCCCTAGAGCCACAGGCTTCTAGAGTGTCTTTGCCATAAGGTTGTTCTTTGACCATGGAGGCTTAATCTCACACAAAGGAGGCAGTGTCAGGAAGTTAGTGACATTATTTCCATCCTCAGCATGGAAAGGCAGCAGCAGTCAGTAGCTCTCGTGAGCATGGATGGGTCAGTTCTGAGGTCATCCCACATTATTCTCCACAGTTACCACACACTGGTTTTCCCCACCCCTCCCCCATGCTTACTGGAATCAAATTACTAAAAACAAATCAGCTGGCCCCAAACCTATGTGTGAGAGTCCAGTTCTGTGGGAGGTGCATGTACCTCTGCAGGATCACCTGGTTCAAGGGAGTTTTATGTACATCTCTTTGTGTACATATGTTATGTGATGTGCAGCAGCTAGTGTTCTCTGGGGATACATTGTGGAGTTCTCCACTTTATAATTTCATTGTGGGGGCCATCTCTCTCTTTCTGGAAACTTCACATATATAGAGAAAGAAGGTATAATTGAGGACAGTACTTCCCATGCTTGAGTTTTTAGTGAAAAGTGTTAAAAACCCATTTTTTTTAAAGGAAAGGGATATAACAGGTCCATGTGTCCCATGTTTTAAGGGTTTCTTCTGTCACTTGAAGCATTCACTTCAGGTGTGTGTGTGTGTGTGTGTGTGTGTGTGTGTGTGTGTGTGTGTGTGTGTGTTCACACAGTGGTGAGGTGCAGTTCTCAACAGGGATATGGGGGAAGGTGTTGGAAGCCACAGCTACCAGCAGATCATTGTGTTCCATGCAAATGCTGGCTTCATTCTTTCCTTCCTTCTGGTAACAGGTCAACATTCCTTTCAATCAAGGAATGGAGTTGATGTTCCTCACTGTACCCAGTCTTGGTTGTCGTTCTCGATGACCATGATGGGTCACTCAGGTGGTTTCTCCAGGGAACTTCAGTTGTAGGTGGAGAAGTGTAAGACCTGAAAATGGCTGAAAATGCTTCACTCCAAAGATACTTTGCTTGAATTCCTTGATTTTCTTCCCTTCTAAGACCTGGTTGTTTAGTTGTTGGATTGGCTCTGTCCAGTCCTTCCCTCCCTCCCTCCCTCCCTCCCTCCCTCCCTCCCTCCCTCCCTCCCTCCCTCCCTCCCTCCCTTCCTCTATTCTATTTTCTGTTGTTAGAAACCAAGAACTCCATTTAAACTCCATTTAAAGGGTTTGGAATTACCCAACCCCAATACGAACACTTCTTGGCTATATGACTGTAGAAAATCCCCTAACTCCTAAGTTTCAGATTTTTATCTTACAAGATGAAACTTGTAATGTCAGAATGAAGGTCACAGATGATATTTATATGGTCACTGTTTCATTCTTCTTGGTCTAGGAAGGGATATTGTGGGTCAGACCTTATTTATCTCTGTTTTAACTAGTGATGTCTTTCCAATATATTAAAATTTATGATGTAAGTGATGAACAATGCACATTTTCACATCTGAAACCTATAGCTGAATTTCTCTGGATAGCTCCAACATAGTTTTGAGTGGTCCCATTAAACATGACCCATTGTTCAGAAGCTTAATATAAAAAAAGGTCCATGTCGTAGTATTAGGAAAAGAAGAATATGTAATAATGAAATTACAGCACATACAAGAAAAAAAATCTATCAATTGGGTATCACCCAAATTAAAAACATTCTCTGTGAAGGACAACACTAATGAAAAAGATCAGGTTACAGAATAGGAGAAAATAGTGTAAATCACATATCCAATAAAAGATTTACATCTGGAATATATACAATTTTCTTTCTTTCTTTTTTTAGGGGGGTATTCAACACATAGTTTCTCTCTGGCTGTCCTGGACCTCAATCTGTAGATCAGGCTTGCCTTAAACTCAGAGATCTGCCTGCCTCTGACTCCCGAGTGCTGGGATTAAAGGCGTGTGCCACCACCACCAAGCTAGAATATATAAAGATTTCAAAGCTCAGGAAATATGCACTCTAGTTTAAAGATGTATAAAAGACTTAGACATATTTTCCAAGAGGATATCTGGAGGACAAAGTAACATATAAAAAGATGTTCAATATAATTAGTCATTAACAAAAAACACATCAAATCCACAATGGCATAAACCCACTTGCCTATCAGGATAGTTAAAATAAATAATGTGCAATATCAAGTGTTGACAGGGATGCAGAACACATGGAAGTCTTGTATGTTCCTGATAGGAACAGAGAATGCTTCAAGGGCATTGGAAGAGATTCTTGACAATTTCTTAGTAAGTTAAGAAATTATCCATTTACTTCGTAACTCAATAATTCCACAACTTGATATGCTGTGGATATCACTCTGTATGCTGTGGATGTGTTGCTCTGATTGATTAATAAATAAAGTGCTGATTGGCTAGTAGCCAGGCAGGAAGTATAGGCAGGACAAAGAGAAAGGAGAATTCTGAGAACAGGAAGGCTGAGTCAGGAGTCACTAGCCAGTCATAGAGGAAGCCAGATGTAAAGATACTGGTAAGCCATGAGCCACATGGCAAGGTATTGATATATAGAAATGGGTTAATTTAAGATGTAAGATCTAGTTAACAAGAAGCCTGAGCCATTAGGCCATACAATTTTAATTAATATAAGCCTCTGTGTGTTTATTTGGGTCTGAGTGGTTGTGGGCCTGGGTGGGACTGGAGAAAACTTCAGCTACATTGATATTTGCTCTTGAAATGCAAATTGTGTTCACACAAAGCCTGCACCTAAAACTGTATTCATAACAGCCCTAGTTACAAACATCCTGCATAGGAAATAACTAAAATGTCTTCAGCAGGTGATAGCTTGAACTGGGCCACATCTACCCACTGGAAGGCTACACACTCAGAAAAAGGAGTGTAGTTTCGTGGTGCACAGTATGAACTTGGGTAAACCTCAAAGGCCTTATGACTAGTTCAAGAAGCCTGTCTGGCTTGGAGGATCCATTAGTCTTGCTGGCCAGTCAGTCTAGCTGAATCAGCAAGCTCTAGGTACAGTGAAATACCTTGTCTCAAAAAATAAAATGGGGTGTGACTTGATGAAGACATCTACCATCAACTTCTGACCTTTACATGCAAACACCCACATGTGCAATCATACACACACACTCCTGTGCATGTACACACACACACACACACACACACACACACACACACACACACACACAAACTCTGCCAAATATTTACATACTGTATGATTCTATTCATACAGAAAAAAATAAAGACTGGTAATTGAGGCATGGTGGAGAGTTTGACTGTAGAGAGACAGTTTTTTGGAGGTGACAAGATAGCTCTGAATTCTGATTACGATAGTAGCTGCATCAATCTATATATGTGTAGCATGAATCTTAAAAGTTCTTTTTTAATAAAATCGAACCTGAGGCGGTTATTAGGGTCCATGCTGGTAGATCAGAGAGACAGAACAAACCACAGCTATCTCACCTTGCCAATTCCTCAGCTGGTCCTGTCTCCTCAGACTGGAGGCCTTCTGTGTCCTCATCCGGAATGGGTCTCAGCTGAACTGCTGCTTGAAAGCCTGAAGCTTAACTAGCCACATGCTTAACCAGACAAAATGCTTCTAGTTTCTTGCCCTCACGCCTTATATATCTTCCTGCTTTCTACCACCACTCCCTGGGATTAAAGGCTGGCTTTCTGGGATTAAAGGCTGGCTTTCTGGGATTAAAGGCATGTGTCACCATGCTTGGCTATTTCCAATGTGGCCTTGAACTCACAGAGACCCAGAGGGATTTCTATCTCTGGAATGCTAGGATTAAAGGTGTGAGTGCCACCATTTTCTAGCCTTTGTATCTAGTGGCTGTCTGTTCTCTGACCCCAGATAAATTTATTAGAGTACACAATATTTTGGTGAACACAATACCACCACATTTCCTCTCTTTTTGTCTAAAATTAAAAAAGCTTATAACTAATACAAGAAAAACTATCTTCAATAAGTATATGCAATATACAGTCAAGATTACATTAACAATGTCTAGTCCATTAACATTTGACAGATCCAGACAAAAAACTCCATTATATATATTAATGTCCAGTCCAGTAACATCTGATAAACTCAGACCAAAAAAATTTCATTACTTATCTTATTTAAAACAAGTAGTTCCTTTTTAAAAGTAGATTCCATAATCTCCCTTTCTATCTTATCATATCCCATATTTTCTCTTTTTTCTTTTCATAATAGATTCAGTAGTGTACCTTTTGTCATTTTTATATCTTCCCCTTTTTCTTCAGTGTAGATTCAATGATCTACCTATTTATCCTATTATTTCTTTACCTTTTTTCTCAGAGTTGATTCAATGATCTATCTCATATCTTATTCTCTTTTTCTTTTTGCTTTCTAGGGGTGAAGATATCTTTAGGGAATCTTGAAAAGAAAATGTTTGGGTTAATTTTCAAGTCCTGTATCATTTGTCCAGTCTCTGCATAATAGGAAAGTTCAGGGCTTGTTTCAAGTCCTTGTTTGAGTAGTCTGTCAGGCTGGATCATCTCAACTAGTCCTCTCGAAATTGTCCTGACCAGTTTGTAGTCTAAAGTCGATTTTTCCATGGTGTTAATCAGCTTAATGGCTTTATCATAGTCCATGTGGAATCATCGTTGTAGGATCCTGTCATCTTTTTGAAGATTTCAAAGTCACTGTTAGGCATGGTCATGGTTTCCTGCAGACTTTTTTTTTTTTTTGCCTCCTCTGTGGTTTGGAGCAATCACAGTCTGATAAATGTCTCTCTCTCTCTCGGAACCATGAACATTCTTCCCTAGTACAGGAAATCTTCACAGCAATTTCTCCCCACCATTTTTCTTGCCAAACTTTTCCAAACTGACCTTTGCCGATGCTTTCTTGTAACACGATGGTCCTGGAAATTCTTCTTTGAACCAGCAACAGTAAACCCTTCGTCCCAGGTAGCAGCATCACCGCAGTCACCAACATGATGAGAAGGAGCTGGCAACGTGGAGCAATAGCCACTGCTTCCATGGTCCCACCACTGTTTGTGGCTCAGTCCAGGCCAAAGCTTCTCCCAAGCCTCCTAGGCTGGCTCAAACTTGGGATCCTACTGCCTCTGTCTCCTTCAGCAAATCCTACCAGCGTGCGCCGCCACCACCACCACCGGCTGAGTGTAGCTTGGGCCTGAGCTGGGGCTCACAAGGCCACAGGCAAACAGCTTTTTCATGAATTCGTAACACGAACGTTGGGCGCCAGATGTAGCATGAATCTTAAAAGTTCTTTTTTTAATAAAATCGAACCCGAGGCGGTTATTAGGGTCCATGCTGGTAGATCAGAGAGACAGAACAAGCCACAGATATCTCACCTTGCCAATTCCTCAGCTGGTCCTGTCTCCTCAGACTGGAGGCCTTCTGTGTCCTCATCCAGAATGGGTCTCAGCTGAACTGCTGCTCGAAAGCCTGAAGCTTAACTAGCCACATGCTTAACCAGCCAAATGCTTAACCAGCCAAGGAGAATTCTGGGAAGCAGAAGGCTGAGGCAGAGACACTGCCAGCTGCTGCCATGACCAGCAGCATGTGAAGACGCCGGTAAGCCACCAGCCATGTGGCAAGGTATAGATTTATGGAAATGGATTAATTTAAGCTATAAGAACAGTTAGCAAGAAGCCTGCCACGGCCATACAGTTTGTATGCAATATAAGTCTCTGTGTTTACTTGGTTGGGTCTGAGCGGTTGTGGGACTGGCAGGTGACAAAGATTTGTCCTGACTGTGGGCAAGGCAGGAAAACTCTAGCTACAAATGGCGCCCAACGTGGGGCAAGAGTTTCCACCTAAAACCTGAGAAAAGATTCTAAAACGGAGCTAAAAACAGCTTCCTAATTGTCTCTCTCAAATGAGCAGCAGCTGCCGGTTTGAGTTACTGGCAGGTTCCTGGCGTGTGTGCTCGATCTGCAGTATGGCGGGAATGAGGCCTCTGCAAGTGGCACATTAAGCTGCATGCTAGTACAAAACAAAAAGAGGTTTCTGAGCTACACGCTGCTTTGATAAGAAGCAGAGACCCACTATTTCTGAGAGTTGATGGCTCCCAGAGCTGGCGGAAAACGTACCACTGCCATGTTGGGAAGCTGAAGTGGGCGGAGCCAGCAGCCATAGTGCTAAGAAGGCTGCAGTTTAAAGCAATAGGCTCAAGGTAATAAAAAAATAAGCCACATAAAGATGGCTATCACACAGAGAATCTGGATTATGTTCTCTTTGATATTTGTAACTGAAGAAAAACATTTGATTGCAAAAGCTGTTGAGTTATGCCAAAATGTATATTTTAAAGGTACCTTGACTTCAAAATTTAGATGTAAGGATATGTTGCTTTGGAAAGGAGGCTCTGCTTTTGTCTCTACAGAAAGCCAGAGGCTATGGATTTGTTCCAGATTAAGATACATCAGGTTTGACCAGCCAAGACCACCTGAAAGGTCTTCCAAGGTCTCCGATGACACCATGGCCCAGATGACCCAACATCCAGAATCATTTCAAGGCAACTGGCTCAGATGATACAGTCTCACGGACTACTCCATGATCCTAAAATTTTCTTTGTGTCCCCATAAGATACAGCGCCCCCCTCCAGCAGGAAGTAGTAAGAGAAGCTACGCCCAAATTCCCAAATATACCAAGCTGACTTTGGAGATGTGTAAAAGTTAAAACCTTCCTTTAAAAAAAAAAGAAAGGGGAAGTGCTGTGGGACGGTCTGTATGTCAAATCTGTTGCTCTGATTGGTCAATAAATAAAACACTGATTGGCCAGTGGCCAGGCAGGAAGTAGGTGGGACAAGGAGAGAGGAGAATTCTGGGAAGCAGAAGGCTGAGGCAGAGACACTGCCAGCTGCCGCCATGACCAGTAGCATGTGAAGACGCCGGTAAGCCACCAGCCATGTGGCAAGGTATAGATTTATGGAAATGGATTAATTTAAGCTATAAGAACAGTTAGCAAGAAGCCTGCCACGGCCATACAGTTTGTATGCAATATAAGTCTCTGTGTTTACTTGGTTGGGTCTGAGAGGTTGTGGGACTGGCGGGTGACAAAGATTTGTCCTGACTGTGGGCAAGGCAGGAAAACTCTAGCTACATATATGTGTCAACATTCATAGAACATTGCATCAGATCATTAATTTCCCTCATGATAATTTAAAAGCTGCTCTCACTATGTAGAGTGAGGCTGTAGTTGCCTGTATTTTGACATCCTGTAGACCTGCCCTGTCTAATACAGTAGACATGAGACACTTATTCCAGGCTTGTGCTAGCTGAGACACAGCTTAAGTGCAGTGTGCACACCAGATTTTTGAAGGCTTAGTGTGAAAATTCGAATGTAAAATATCTCAGCCATAATTTGTGTGTTGGTTACTCAAAGAAATACTACTATTTTGAATATCCTGGGTTAAATAAGACACAATTAAAGTTAATTTCTCTTTATTCTTTCTCCTTTTTAACATGTGGTTACAGGAAAATTGTAATTGCAGTTAGATGGTGTTGCTTAAGTTGTCTCCCTCAGGGAGGAATGGGGACTTCTGGAATGTTCTTTTTGCAGGACACTATCAAGTATATGTATCATTGACACCATTCAGAACTCAACAAGGGCCATGCAGATCTGTCTGGAGGCTGCTTGCTTCCTCCCAATCTGTCTAGGGAGGCGAATGCCTCTCTACATCTGCCTTATCTGCTGTTTGGTTGGCTTTCTGTAACCTTCAGGGCAGACCAGGGAAGCAGGTACAGTAGTGGGTCCCTGTGAGATGGGATAGGATGTGTTAGGTGTGTAAGTTAGGTGTGTAAGAGCACCCAGCTGCACTGAGGTGTGGGTTAGAGTTGTATTTTACTGAGATTTGAATTTGAGGGCTGCTTTACTATGCGGCGCTGGGTCTGTCTCAACCCTAGGTTTTTATGAGCAAAGTGAAATGAGTTTTTTCCCTCCATCCCTCCCTGCCCCTGTTTGTCCACCCCCTCTCTCCCTCCCTCCCTCCTTCCTTTCTTCCCTCCTCCTCTCCTTCCATCCTTCTGTCCTTCCTTCCAGTATTAGTTATTTATTTTACCTTATTGAGTGGTTTGTCCCCAGAACAAACAGGAAAGAAATATTGGAAACACGGAAATACTTTTGCTATTTCTATTGCTTAGGTTGCTCTGTATGGTATTTGTTCTCTCATCCAGGGCTTGGCTCCCCTCCCCTTCCCTCCCCTCCTCCCCTCCCCTCCCATCCCCCTCTTCCCTTCTTTTCTCCCCGTTCCTCTCTCCCTCACTCCATAGGCATCCTGCCCAACTTTTTCCACGATTCAGCACTGAGAAATGCCAAGGCAAGCATTCACACAAAGCAGGAAGCTGTCAGCCAACACCCACTCCTGGGTCACTCTCCCCCGTGTATCAGAGACCTGCCTGGACTCCCCATGTGTCTGAGATGGGCCAGGACTCCACGTAAGGCCCTGAACCCTGTTTTGCTCCCTAGCGTGACTCATATACTGCTGTTTGGAAACTTCAGGAGTATACTCCCTATTGGCAGCATTCAGAGATTGGAGGCTCCCCCAAAGGCAACGCACAGCCCTCCAACCATCAACAGGGGTTGTGGCAATTTTCCTGGATTCAATCTTCAAAGGTACAAAAGCTTGAGCTTCCAGCATTGAGTCCATGCAAAGGCTGCCCTTTTCACTCGCTCTCCTCTGCCTTTAGCTCCGACGTGCTTTTATTAAATTATTCTTGTTGCTTGCTTCCTGCAGCTCAGTGTCGGCATCAAATGTTAGGTAGGCGCAGAGAAAATGAATACTTTTCCAGACTTAACAGCTCCATAAGTTTTCATCAAAGGGACCTATTAAGAGCTTGTCTGGGCATGGCCCTCTGTGAGGCTCTGCAGAAAGGCAGTTAAACAGACATGAATGGCCTCTCGGGGCTTGTTCATAATGGTGGCCACAGTGGCTATCTGGTAGGGTTATCTTCATCACCAGTAGGACTTTGAAAGGAGCAAGGTCCTGTCATATCCCAAGTTCAGAGGGCCATGGTTTAAAGATCTCTGAAGCAAGCTGAGGGCGTGATCTCCAGCCATTAGAACAGGCTTCTTCAGAGGAGCAGCAATGTGGCCTGGTGGTCAAGCATGTGCATTTTGGAACTGAGCAGTCTAGCTCTGCACCTGGGCCCTTCCATGTAGGGTCCTCTTGGCGTGCATAACTTTTTGAGGCCTCAGTTTCTCACATGGCAATTCAGATCGCAAGAGCTGCTTCACAGGTGGTACTGTACCCACCGTTTATTGATCTGTTCACGGGAGCCAGGTGGTGGGAGTTTTGAACTGAATTAGCAACACCTTACAGCAGAATTGCTCTTACCTTCACTTTTCCCAGCTAAGAAACTGAGGCTTAGAAAGGATGACAGAGATGTCCATGTTGATGCAGCAAATGTAGGAGCTATTCAGTTTGTCTGCTATACCCAGACTCTCCCCAAGTCTGGTCTCAGAGCCAGGGGAAGGGGAACAGAGTTCTGGAGGTGGGGTGCAGGCAGCAGGGAGTTCTCCTTTGGGAAGCCAGAAATGATCTCAGGTGAGACTGTGTGAGCCCAAACCTGTAACCCACAGGGTCTGTTCCACTGTTCTACCAGGGTTCAGGTACAAGACTCCAGGCGCAAGGTCAGTTGTTTTTATTTTGTGGAGATTTAATCTATAGCCCCCCTCCCCCAACTAATCTTGTTTGCTTTTTTTTTTAAAATTACACTCATGATATT
The DNA here is from genome assembly GCF_004664715.2 of Peromyscus leucopus. Classification (NCBI taxonomy): domain Eukaryota; kingdom Metazoa; phylum Chordata; class Mammalia; order Rodentia; family Cricetidae; genus Peromyscus; species Peromyscus leucopus. The sequence continues at coordinate 63,711,089 of NC_051080.1, read as the reverse complement.
CATTAATTACACTCATGATATTAATCACATTTGTGGTACTCATATATTACATTTGCAATATGTATGTAATATGTATATATATATATATATATATATAAATTTTAAATGCCGAATGTCATTTATTGAAGGAGGGAGGAGGTCTTAAATACAGGCTTACAGCACAATGGGAGAACCCTGGAGGGCAGAAGTTTGCTACTGATGTTTTACAATCTTGCATCTAAGCTGTTAATGCCCATTATTCAGGATACACAGACAAGGAACTTCCCTTTAGCATTCAGGAGGGTGGAACCTGGCAGGGAATTAGCATAAGGAGGATATCAAGGTCAAGGTCCGAAAGCAAGGCAACAGTTACCCAAAACAGGGGCCAGGGCCCTGCAGGTCCCCTTTTTATTAAAAAATGAGCTTCTGACTTGGGTTGCGTGGGACGTCAGCAGGTCACCTTACCCGTCATGGAGACGCCTGCCCAGGCCACGCAGGTGCTGGTGTCTTAGGTTGGTGAGTGCCCCCCAGGAATTACCCGTCTCTGAATACTCATTATCATACAGGCTCAATCGTGTGTGAGCTGCAGAGTTAACTGCTGCCAAAGATCTCAAAGTGGCACTGGGATTGCAATCTGTGTGTTCAACACAGAAAAGACCCACAGAGGTCCTATCTCACCCATAGCTAGTAGGCTAAAGGCAACTGAGCCATTCCCTTCCTTAATGAGCCATACTGTACGTTGGAGTCCCTGTAAGATAGTATCCCAAAAGCAACTGGAACTTGAGTTTATAAATTTATAATTTTCATAGCCAATTGAGATGTATATAACTACTGAATTAAATTTATCATGACCAATAGAATGGAAGATTAACTAACTGTGGTAGCTACTTTTGTTGCCAGGGTCTCCACTGTGCTAGCTGTAGTAAGCAATTATGAAATGGTAATCCCAGAAACAGTAGGACCGGTGGCCGCCATTGCTGTAACAGCAACAGCAGCAGCAGCAATGTCAAATTCTCTTCTCGAGTGTGTGGACATCCACTGGCATGGATACTTTTTATCTGAAAAAGTATTTTACTTTATTTTATGCGTGTGTGTGTGTGTGTGTGTGTGTGTGTGTGTGTGTGTGTGTGTGTCATATGTGCATGTGGATATAGAATCCTGCAGAGGCCAGAAGAGGCATCAACGCCCGTGGTCTGACTTATGGGCAGTTGTTAGCATTTGTCATGGGCACTAGGAACTAAATTCAGGTGCTCTGCAAGAGCTTTAGTGCTCTTAACCACTGAGCCGTCTCTCCAGACCTTCTTTTGTCTACTTGAAACAAGGTCTTCCTATCTAACCCAGGCTGATCTAGACATCCCAATCCTCCTACCCCAGTTCCCTTATTGTTGGAATTTCAGATGTGCCCAGTTTTTCCTAACTGAGAAATAATTGCCCGTGTGTGTGTGTGTGTGTGTGTGTGTGTGTGTGTGTGTTCATGTATACAGTCATATGTCACTTAACCACAGAGGGAAGTCACAAGAAGTCCCTTGCCAGGCAGGCAATTTTGTTGTTGTCTGACTACTCTGGAATGGGCTTACGAAATGTTGATGTTATAGCCTGGCACATGCCTTGTTCATAACTGATATTCTATTGTTTCTAGGCTTCAGGCTGGAGGGCAGGTACTGAATAGTCCAAGCAATTGTGTGTAGCACATGGTATTTGTGTAGTAAAACCTATGTAAACATAGAGAAGATATAATGACAATACAGGGGACTTTTCAGCCTTTTTATAGCCTCATGGGACTACAGCCTTATGTGTGTCTTGGATGGCAATGTCACTTGGTGTCGCAAGACTGTGCTGTGTTTCTTCCATTAGGAACGACCTCTGCATGTGGGCATTGAAAACCCTGGGGTGCCTGTTTAGGCCTAGTGAGTCAGGGCAATGAGTGTCCAGACAGCCTGCTTTATAGTCTTTGTTATTTCTTCCATGACTGCACTGAGGTCACCTGAGCTTACAGGGCTCCTCCAAGGCCTGCACTGTAAAGAGCATTTAACCTCCCCCATCTTTAGGAGACTGAGCAGTGCTGGGACTAAGGGCTTCCTTCCATCAAGGATCCCATATACTTGGGATCTAAATACTAAATACTAAAGTTCCTATGACTTTCTAGCCATTTGACACTGGGAAAATTATTTAATACCTTTGAACTGGTTTGGCTGTCTTCAAAATACATACTTAATGCATATGGCTTATGATTAAGGATTTAGATTAATAATAGGGAACCTCTTAGCCCAGAGTCTGGTATGTACAGTTCCTTGCTAGATATTGGCCATTGTTATAGTACGTCTTATCTGAATATGAGAAAGAATAGCCAACATTGATGTTTTTACCATGTACTCTCCTAAGGTCTATGTATGCTTTAATTTATTTGATCATCTTTATAGTTTCACACTGCAGGTGCTATTACCTCCATTGTACAGATGACAGAATTGAGACCTAGGCCTTCTCATCTGGGCACTGTGAGTCCAGGGTCTGAGCTCCACCTAACAATCAAAGCTTTACCCTATTCCAATGTGCATGGTGTCCTGCAGGTGGGGACCACGTCTGTCATCTTTGAGGACACATAGTATTCTCTTGAGATTGCAAATGTTAGATTGATATGGGTTGCCTTGGAGCGTCATAATGGGATGGTTTCCAAGACAAAGCTTGGACTCAGGTAGCAAAGAGTGATGTGATTAATTAGTGGTACTTGCCTTAGGCAAGAGAGTTGGCATTGTCAGCACATATCCGTTTGATAACCCTGTCCTAGAAAATGCCTAGAGCACAGAGGGTTTAGTCAATTTATTAACAAAGAAAGAAAATCACAACCGAACAGTAAGCCATTGACTGCTTCCCCCATCTTTCGGTTCATTTCCTAGTTTAAAGTCATATCCTGGTCATGGTGGCACACACCCCTTGTTCAGTTAGCTTTCCTGCCTGGAGATTAATGTTGACTATATATCATAAGTCCCTCTGGCTGAGATACATTTAATTATTAAACAATAAAAATCTCAGCTGCGGCAAATGTTGTTTGCCCCACCCACGTTGCCGCCATCAGCTGTTGATGCAGAGAGAAGTTGGGGGATGGCACAGCCATGAGGCTAAGAAGGGGTCTCTGACCCCAGAGTTCAATTACTGTACAAGGAAGAGCCCGTCAGCTGACCCAGGGGAGTCAGCCAGCAGATGATTCAATGGTAGCCCCCACGATTGATGGAATTTCCTGCAGGGAAAGCACTGGGCTTTGTTTTTGTTTTCCCACTCTCGGGCTCCTGTCTAGATTTTTTGTCTTCTGTGTCCACTTCTCCCTAGCTCCCATACTCCTCTTCCTCCCCCTCCTCCTCCTCCTCCCCCTCCTCTTCCTCCCCCTTCTCCTCCTCCTCTCCTCCTCTTTCTTCCTCTTTTTTTTTTCCAGGTTCTTTCTCAGACTTTACTGGCAGTGATTTTGAATTCATTCTATGCATGAAGGTAGAAATGACAGCTAGGAGGCTTAGAACCTGCATGATAAGTCAGTTTCTTGTTCTAGGATTGCTGTGGCCAATGGCTTGGGGTTACTGAAATGCTAAGCTGAGAAGGACTATGATGAACTTACCTTTAAATGTGTTGGGATCAATTAGTGATGTCTGCTCTGGGTGTGGATAAGGAACAGGCTTCTGCTGACTCTTGTCTAGGTGGAAAGATAATACTGTTTTCATGCCTTTGGTTTGGGTGAATGTGCTCAGGATTCACTTCCAGGAGACACTAGTTTCAATCCTATGCTCTTTTTATGTGAAGCTTGGATGTGTCACAGCCTGTATGTCTCAGGGCTGTTTTCTCAGTCTGAATGAAATGTAAATTGAAATAATCCTTATGAAGTGGTTGTAAATATTGCAGGCATGATGCCCATTCATTCAATTACTCATCCTACAAGTATTTGCTGAATTCTGTCTATATGCTGGGCATAGTGTGAGGTGCTGCTGGGGATATAGTGGGAATAATATAGATGTGGTCTAGTCACTCAGAGCTTAGAGTCTGGTAGGGGATATGCATTAGTTTTCTGTTGTTGCCTAAGAAGTTGTGAGAAATTTAGAGGCTTTAAAGTGCAGCTTTCATTCATTTTCTGCCTGGCTTCGTTGATGTTTTAGTTACTCTTCTCAATGCTGTGCATTGGTTGGATTGCATGAGCCGTCTTGAGGATGCCAGGGAGGATGCCCTAGAGGAAATAACTTTTAAGTGGAAACGCTAAGGATGGGCATAATTAGCTACTATCCAGATGTTAGTTTTTGTTCTTTTTATTAACATATGGCATTCATAATGAGAAAAAAATAATTCTTTAGATAAAGACTTTCTGTTCCTGAACATAGCAGTAGTGCTATACCTGCTATGGAGAAGTACCCTCAAAGTCAGCTTCTGGTCTCAGGTTTAGAAGTAGAGGCAGAGACGAAGCCTATGAGGGTGATGGTGGGTTGGGAGTGGGGTTTTAGGGCTGTCTCTGTCAAGTCAGTGTTGGTTCATATTATGTCCTCATTGAGGGAGAGAAGCTGGTGGTGGCTGTTTGGACAGTGTGGGAAATCCTCCATCTGCTCCAGATGGTGCCTATGGTTGAATATATAGATTTCCTTCCCCACATGGATATTTCAGAGCAATAATAATTATCACTCAAGGTCATGTTACAATTTGTTGAGCTTTTAATAGGAGCTGTTTGCTGTTACTAGGAATCCTGTGCCATGTTTTTGAACATCTGTTATGTGATGGGCACATGTTCAACCCCAAGTGCTTGGATTTCTCCTTGTCATTGAACAGCATTAGATGAGATGGCAGAGAAAGGAAGGTTGTTTTCCTATTTCCTCACTGCCTAGTCAGTTCTCATTGTCTCACATGCTCTACCTTATCCCTTGTAACAGTGGTTCCCAACCTGTGGGCCTTGCCCCTTTTGGGGTCACATATCAGATATGCTGCATATCAGATGTTTACATTATGATCCATCACAGTAACAAAGTTATAGCTGTAGGTAGCAATGAAAATAATTGTATGGTTGGAGGGGTCACCATAACATGAGGAACTATATTAAAGGGCCCCAGCATTAGGAGGGTTGAGAACCACTGCCTTATAAGAAATCTGCTGTGACTATGGCGGTGTATAGCATCAATATGGCTTTGGTGGTTAACATCAATAGACAGGATGTAAAATTACCCAGGAGACAAATCTCCTGGCATGTCTGGGGGGCAGTTTCTGATAGGGTTCCTCAGGTGGGAAGATCCACCATGACCATGGAGAGCACCGTTCCATGGCTGAGATCCTGGACTGAATGGAGAAAGGGGGCTCTTTGTTTCTCTGTTTCCCAACTGCAGATGAAATGTGACCAGCGAGCTCATGCTTCTGTCTTTCCTACCATAATGGACTATACCTTCAAACTGTGAGGCAAAATATCCCTTCCTTCCCTGAGTTGCTTTCCTGAGATGTTTTGTCACAGTGGTGAGAAAACACAACCACCCACGCTATCATTACATGTTCTGCCATCTTCTCACTTACTCGTGAGAACCACAGCATTTTGGTGACACTCCTGTCCATTCTCATTTGCACTTTACCATACGATCTTTCTTCCGGCCAACCTGACAACATTCAGTCCCATCTCCTCCTGAAGTCATTTCCTTTTACTCTCTGCCTCTTATAGATGGTGCCTACCATGTTGGATGGTCCAGAACATACACTGTTCTCTTCATAACTCCAGTCTTAAGTGTCTACCCCACCTCTCATAATTGAATTTAAAAATTTAAAATTTATTATGGAAATTTGCAAAGAAAACAAATCACATACTCAAATTAACCAAACCCAAAGACTATACAAACTTTTATATAAAAAAGATCCTCTTCTACATTTCCAATTTAATTTTTCCAGTGCCCCGACCTCAATACTTATTGACTTCAGTGACCTATGGTCCAGTAACCTTATTGCTTTTCACAGAGCCTCATTCTGTTTGAGTCCTCACACACTGTTTGTCTATCTAATTTCACGACCCTTCAATACAATCACACTCTTGGGTGCGACCTCAAGAGATTTCCCCTTTCACTTCCTGGTAGGTAGTGGCAGAAACTTCAGCTATTGTTACACCCAAATCTCAGCTGTCTCCTCATGTCCAGCCCTGAGCTGCCTGTGGCCAGGAAAAGCAAATGGATGCTGCTCTATGACACACACAGACCACTGCTGCCTTGCAGGCTCACACTTGTCTAATGTGTTCTGTCTTCTATACGGTCATTTCTAGCCCTGTCTTATCTTCCCATACTGCTAATACTCTCCACCAACTGGCAAACCCGACTTCTAGTTTAGGACACGGAAAAGACACTGAGGCACTCTCACGACTTCCAGCTCCCCGTCTTTGGCTACACACACTGCCTCCTCTTGCTGTTACTCCATATTACTCTCCTCTAAATTTCCACGCACCTCTTTAGGATGGAACCCCTATTCTTTGTGCTAAATCTCATCCTCTCCTTTCCAACAGTCCCACCATTGGTGAGTCTATCCTGTTTGGTTTGTTTATCCTGTGAACAGTCACTAGTGGCTCCTTCTCATCAGTAGAAGACATAGCTTCATTTGTCCTCCTGGTGTCTTTGTGTTTCTGGTTCCCTTTACTTGCCATGATGTCCCAGCAAATACCCACATAGCTTACCCCTTAAAGGAATTTGATTCTTGCACAAATATAGTGTGACTATACTATTGAAAATTGTAAAACTTCCTCCTGCCTAGTTTCATTTTATTTTTATTTTTAGATTTACTTGGATTTGTTTAATGTGTATGAATATATGCCTGCTTGTATATATGTGTGCTCTGTGTATGCCTGGTGCTGGAAGATGCCAGAAGATCCCTTGGAACTGGAGTTATAGATAGATGTGAGCTGCCATGTGGGTTCTGGGAACCAAACTCAGATCCTCTGCAAGAGCAATCAGTGTTCATAATCTCTTAGCCGTCACTTCAGCTCCCAAATCCATGGTATTTTACTCACAGCACTGACCATCACTGGACAAGCTACATACCTATTTTGTTTTTTATTTGATGCTTTTGTGTTGTGATATTTCATTTTTTCATTGCTGTATTCTTAGCATATAGTGTGCCAGACATATAATATGCCTGCAGTGAATGTTTGTTTAAAAAAATACACCATGCCTTCTCTTTCTCAACATTCCTCCTGGTTTGTTGTAGTGGTATATTTTTTTCCTTACCAAAGGAATCAGCCATTTAGAGCATCACCACCTATAGCTCTTTCAGGAATCTTTAGAGCAATGCCTCTTCAAATTTAATGTGCACTGGGAGCACTGAGGATCTTGTTAAGGCACAGGTGACAGTTCAGCAGGTTTCTTGTGGCTCTACATTTCTCAGTGGCCCCTAAATGATATATATGCAATGGATGCAGCCCACACCTGGAGAAGGAAGTCTAGTTTGCTCATAGTAGATCTCACTCTTCTTTTAAATGGAACATAAATATTTACACAGTACATTTACATATTTACAGTGTAAACATGGTCCCGAGTTCAAGCAATCTTGTGATAAGTGCCTCTTTAGCCACAGGTTCCAACATTTGCATGGACAGTTCCATCCATCTTGACACATACATGTTCCAAGAGGGAATGTTTCTATTGGGCTATTTCATGGTCATTGTCGATGTCTGAGCACATGTTCAGGAATATTGTTATTGATGGCAGTATCTCAGCAGTTTGCCATTAGAGGACATGAATCACTGAAAAGACAAGTCCTGCCTTTTGCTTCAATTATTATCCTGTTTCTGTCTATAGAACAATATATTTGCTGTGATAGGCATGCCAACAACTGGTTTTAAAAGTCACAGCAGGGTCCTTCCTACATAGTTTGTGTGGCTTATGTGTGTTAGAAAGGGGGTCTATCCAGCTTATCTTTGCCAAAGGCTTGGGGTTGCACTGATGATTCCTCCTAGAAAGGGTGCCCTTTTGCAAACTGAGCTAAAGTACCTAATGTTTGATAGCCTTGACCACAAATGCAGAGGAAAATAGCATCAAACACACTGTTTTCACCTAAGGGATGGATAAAGGCCAGGGCCAGAGGATTTGATCCATGATGCATCAGCATCATCAACATGATTGACATCTAACATTTACTGAGAGATAAAGAGGCAGGATATCCAGGGCTAACTGCTTGTCTCATTTGTTCTCTACAAAAGCAGGCCCCAAAGTTATTGTTTTTATTATCATCATCTGAATTTCCAGGTATATAAGTGGAAACCTGGAGAGATGAAGCAACATACTTTGGGTCACAGAGCCATGGTGCTCAAGTATGATTTTCAAAGGTGGGAATCATTGCTCTTCTGTAAGTAGAAAATGATCCATATCAGAGATTTTATTTAACTCATTAAATGATGACAGAATTAGCAAGAAGCTAAAATTGATCCAATGATCATTTATTTATTTATTTTTCCACTTAGAATTAGTTATCCTATCTCACCATTTTAAAGAATATATTTGTGTGTGTGTGTGTGTGTGTGTGTGCATGCATTGTGCATGTGTTATGTTATACTATAGCATGTATAGACTTGTGTAATTGCTGTCATAGTCAAGACCCCAAACCTCTCTCTCTCTCTCTCTCTCTCTCTCTCTCTCTCTCTCTCTCTCTCTCTCTCTCTCTCTCTCTCGTTTTTATTGAGATGGAATTTCTCTGTGTAGTTTTGGTGCCTGTCTTGGATCTCACTCTGAAGACCAGGCTGGCCTCGAACTCACAGAGGTCCGCCTGGCTCTGCCTCCCGAGTGCTGGGATTAAAGGTGTGAGCCACTGCCGCCCAGCCCAAAACTCTCTTATAAGCATACAAAGACTCCACATTCCATCTCTGTTATCCTACTCTCCCTGTGTTCCCTTCCCTGCTCTCTTGCTGGGCTTTGAGGCCATAGTTTCCTCCAAAGGCTCATGTGTCAACAGCAGATGTCACAGCTGGGATGGTGGCACCTTTATCAGGTGGGGTATTGTTGGAGGAAGGAGGTCATTGGAAGCATGTCCTTGAATGAGGCATTGGGACCTTAGCCCCACTCTCCATTTTTCTCCCTCCCTCCCTCCCTCCGTCCCTCCCTCCCTCCCTCCCTCCGTCCCTCCCTCCCTCCCTCCTCCCTTCTTCCTTTTTCCCTCCTGGCACCCTGAGGTAAGCATCTTTTCTATACGAAACACTCCATACCATGATGAGATCTGCCTCGTCATGGACCCAGCATGACCAGGACAGATGGTAACAGTCTAAAAACCTCTGAAAACAGAAGCCGCAATACATCGTTTCTCATATTAAGTTGTTAATTTCAGGGATTCTGTCACAGTGATGGAAAGGTGGCTTACGTAGCTCCATTTTTATAGTTTTGCCATTTGGCATTATTAGTGTGCTGTGATTTGGGTATCATTTAAGTGTTCCTATATCGAAGGATGGTCATGTACTGTGATGCTGTGAGAGGTTATGGGACCTTTAAGAGATGGGGCATGGTGGGGGGCATTGGACTGGCCCCTCATTGTTCTCTGTTTTCCTGTCTTGAGGTGTTCTTGACATTATGACACTGTCCACCCTGAAGCTTCTATTGGAGCTGAGCAGAAGCCTGGGGGTGTACTCCTGAACCTCTGTCACTGTGACCTAAGCAAATGTCTTGTGTTTATAAGGCACCAACCCTTAGGTATTTCACTATAGCAATGGAAAATGAACTTGTACAAAGTAGAATTATGTTCTAAAAGGTATGTAACTCTTTGCAGCTTTGTATACATAAACTTAGTGCTTTTGAGATTCACCCCAATGATTACATATATGGGTAGTTACTATTCTTCAGCTTTGTGGTATTACGTTGACTGTACCAGAGTTTGTTCTGCCTTTCACTCATCGATTAATACCCTCCGATTATTTTGTTATTATGAACAAAGTAGCTATGCATATTTGTATGTAGGCTTTTATTTGAATATACATTTACATTTCTCTGGGATAAATATACAATGACTGGGCTATATAGTAAGTGATTATTTAGTTTCATAAGAAATGGTGAAACTATTTACAATGGTGGCTGTAGCATTTTATAGTCTTCTCAGCAGTGTGCTCAAGACCCAGTTTATCTGTATTTTTACTAATATTTACTATTATTTCATTTTTTTTTAAATTTTAAATTTTCTAAGAGATGTGTAGGTGCATGCTTTTGTGGCTTTTATTTGTGTTTTCTTGTTGGCCAATGATGTGACTTTTCCTGTGTTTGTTGGCCATCTGTCTCTTTGGTGAAGGATCTGTTCAGGTCTTCTGGTCATTTTTAAATTGGATTGTTTTTTTGTTGACTTCTGAGAATTCTTTGTATGTTTTACATATATAGCGTTTGTCAGATATATGGTTTCCAAATACTTCTCTACCTGCAGGCTCTCTCTTTCTCTCTCTCTTTAACCTTTCAAACAGTCTTTCACAAGCCCAGCCTTGCTGTGAGTGTCCTGTCCATAACCATTCCATTGTCTATTCCTCCCAAGGGCAGGCTGGTGAAATCCCACATGAGTGAGCCCACTCAGGTTTGTCATGGATCACTCCCCATGGCCTTGACTCCAGAGAGATCACTAATGAATATGTTTCAGGACATTACAAAAATGCTCCCCAAAGCCAAAAAGAATCTCTACTGCTGACAGAGCAATTTCAGGGCAAGTCCTTGCTGACCCAGACAATGAGTCCATGGTATCCTTCCCTTCTTAGAACATTCCCAAATGCCCCTTCTTCAGTGTAGAGCCAGATCCACCATTTACAATGTTAGGAAGCTCTCAGGCAATTTTACCCCAGCACATAGTAATTGGCAGACTTACATTTCCAATCCAGACAGTTGCGTTGCACATATGGGATTTGACTCTGAGCAGCCACAAATGTGACTTGTTCAGTGTTGCTAGATGAAAGGTGGATCCTTTCAGGGACTGCTCAGCCTGTGTGGGCCTGGGTGGTGCTGCTATGGAGATCATAAACATGGGGACCTTATGACATAGTGCAAAAAAGGGCTGAATTACAATTCCCTATCTAATGTAAATTTCCACCACATTGAACAAGATTTAAAGGAAAATTATTATGATTAGTTATTTTCATTCTGGGAAACACGAGCCTTTGAGTCCTTTAGGGGAAAACAGGCAATGCTGCCCTAAACAGGCAATGCTGCCTCAAACACTTGCTTCTACATTTTGCAGGCATCCCAGCTCTGTCTGTTATTTTGTCCTAACACATACACTGACTTATATTTTCAAGAGAATAATTTTCCTTACGTACACAACATAAGCTAACTGGCCAGACACGAAGAGTTAAGTAAATTTGCTAAACCCAGTTTCTGGAAAGGACAGCAGCTCTCATCCTTGCTGCTTTTCCATATCCAGATGGCACCCTGTGTCCTGAGCACACCTGCCTGTGGGCCCAGAGAGAGTTGGAAGTCATAGATGCATAGATCAAGTCTCTAGAAGAGTGGAAGAGAGCCAAGAGAAGGCAGCCATCAGAGGGCATTTGATGCCCTTGGGAGCAGGGCTGTGGCCAGTGCTCTTGATTGCTGTCACTCACCCCTGGACCGGTGCCTGGCCAGGTAATGGTTTAAAAATGTGTTGAGTGAATATATGAGTGAGTGGATGCAGCAGGTCCTCTTACTTCTTCAGATGTCAGGGAGTTGAAGGACATCAAGAAAACAGATTCAGACATCTTCAGGAATGTTCAACTGGTATACATCCTGACTTGGATGTTTCTAGTAGTAATATTTACTTGTAATTTAATATTTTTTAAAGGTAGCTCTCTTTTCTTTCCTTATCTTCAGAACACTTACCCCAGTCCTTTATCGACTAGAATAGCTTACCTCAATCCCATTCTTTCCTCTGTGTTTCTTTCTCTATATCCTCTCTAATTCTGATTTCTCTCTCATTCATTCTCTTAGGTTATGTATAGCTTTACTTCTGCCTTCTCTTTTCCTACACATGCTTTAACAACTGCTAACTACTGGACCTGCTGCAATTCCTCACAATTCACCCAAAGTGACACCATTAACGCCCAAAGTGTTACAAAGTCAGAACACAGCCGTGTTCTATTTTAGTGAGATGCACCTCAGTTGCATTTTGAAGTCACCAATGCTTTGTTCCAAGTTTCCTTCCCTCCTGTATGTGCTGTGGGATGGTCTGCATGTCAAATTTCTCCGATTGGTCAATAAATAAAACATTGATTGGCCAGTGGCCAGGCAGGAAGTATTGGCAGGACTAACAGAGGAGAATAGAGAAAACAGGAAGGTGGAGGGAGACATTGCCAGCCGCCACCATGACAAGAAGCACGTGAAGATGCCGGTAAGCCATGAGCCACGTGGCAAGGAAATGGAAATGAATTAATTTAAGATATAAAAACAGTTAGCAAGAAGCCTGCCACGGCCATACAGTTTGTAAGCAATATAAGTCTCTGTGTTTACTTGGTCGGGTCTGAGCGGCTGTGGGACTGGCAGGTGATAGAGATTTGTCCTGACTGTGGGCAAGGCAGGACAACTCTAGCTACATGTATGAGATGTTATTTCATTCTCTTTTTGTTCCTAACTCTGACCACTCTTTTCCCACCCTTTCCCATGGTCCTTGGAGTTCCATCTTCTAATCATTGTGTGTTCATTTCACAATTTTCCTTACATGAGCTTTGCACTTTAGAACATGAACCACTGTAGGGTCCAGCCAGACCATCAAATATTCATTCTGACTTCTGTTAGCAGTGTCAGGAAGAAAGTTGTCTTTTCTTGAAGACAATTGGTTTTAAAATATTTATTATTTATGGTTATTATTACTATTATTATTATTTGCACAGGTGTTTTGACTGGATGTAACCATGCATGTGCCTGGTTATTGTGGAGGCCAGAAGAGGACTTTTGATCCCCTGGAACTGGAGTTACAGATAGTTGTGAATCTCCGTGTGGGTGGTGGGAATTGAACCCAGGTCCTCTGGAAGAGCAGTTCAACAAGAGTGCTCTTAAACACTGAGCCATCTTTCCAGCCCAGACAATTGACTTTTAAGCTAAGGTTGTCAGAGTTCCTGTTCTCTGAGCAGAAAGCCTGTTTGCAAATTAAATCAAGATGGGAACACAGACTAGAAAGATGGTTATGGTTTGAATATGGAGTGTCCCCAACAGACTCATGCATTAGGGCTTGGCTGCCAGTTAATTGGTCTTGGCTTAGTGTTCAGCCAGATAGAAAGTACCTTTCCCCCTAGCCAGTCACAGTCAGACTGCAAGCACTGTGTATCAGCCAAGCAGAGCACATCTACACTTGGATTTAGGCTCCTGCCTCCTTTGTTATCTCTGGTCTAAGCTGCAGGCTCAGGCTTCTGAACACAGCCTCACAGACTTTTGGAAACAGGCCTCTGATGCATTTGGAGACTTCCTGTAGTCAGATACTTCTGTCAGCCTGAACTGGTGCCCGTGACTTCTTCCTTCACTCCCAGGCTTTTGCTCATGTTGATCCTTTATGTAGAACCACAGTTCATAGGCTTCTTCTGACATCATTGTCACCCCTGGAGTCCTTTTGTTCTTCAGTTTTTGTCTAAGGTGTGCCTCCTCCAGCTTGCATGGACTGCTGTATCTTTGCATCTGGCATACATGCCGGATCTTGTTGACTGCTCGCTTGCAGCCATGCCTCTGCCAATCAAGCCTGGGAACACTCATCCTCCTTCCCCAGTTTGCCTGGTCACTAAGGTCTAGGGACATGATCTAATTCTGCCCCAAGGAATAATACGGGGAACATGCAGTAGGATTCTGAAGAAAGCTTTTTCTCCTCAACAACAAGGGAGTGGTCCTTTTCACTTCTGCCTTGGAATGTAGCTCCGAAAGGTTGTGATGTTTGATGCTGCAGCAGTCTGTACCCTCAGGGGGGGAGTGTCATGAGGAGAACAGAGAGTGAGCTATGTTGCTGTTGTTCCCAAGTACAGAAACAACCTGGGAGCCTTTCCTCCGGATGTCTGGGCATGTGTGAGATAAAGGAAAACCCCCTTGATGCCTATGTGGCATTTGGACAGCGTGTTCTGTCTTGTGCAAGTGAAATACTGTAAATAATTCAGCATGTGATGTTCACATTGCTTATATGTTTTTCTCTTTTATTATTTCATAAGTTATTTGTGGAAGAGATGATCTTCTTATCCCTGGCGTTTATAGCAGAGTCAGAATTCAGTACCCTTTCCTAGTAATTTTCTCATTAAGAGCTCCAGTCGAGGGTGTGCTTCAAACATCTGTCCCATTTTGGAGATAGCCTTGAAGTGTTATGGAGTGTGTGTGTGGGGGCCTTGTCAGTGGATCTTAGGTCAGAAGCCTCCTGGGGGAGGGAGCGAATGTTCTAGCATATTAGCATAATTAATCAGTGCTTTTGAAAACTGTTTATTCAGACTTTATAGGAAATCTCACTACCAAGCCCAGAGTAGATGTCAGATGAAATTATGGTACATTGGTCAAGGAAGGAGAGGGGTGACGGGTGCTTGTAGGCTCCTTATCCTATCCATGCAGGGAATTGCTCTTGTCCTGCTGGAGGCTTTGGGAACCTTTTCAAGGGCCCTCAGCTGGGTTGTTGGGTGCTGAGCATAAGAGCTGCTCCCTTGACATCTGGCTCATCGAATGCCCTGGCTTTCCTTGGTCCTTTCCTCTGCTGAACCTCTTTTGAGATCCCATGTTTATTCATGTGCTTAGAGGTCTGCAGCAGCAGCACTGGCTGGAAATGGTGCGGTGGACTGAAGAGGCCAGGCTGTTCTGGAGAACACACTGGGCAGCCCTGGTGATGTAATCACATGCACTTAATCATATGGTTTGTTGCACAAACCAGCTGAATCCCTGTCGCATGGGTGAGAGCCCTTGTCATCTGGAAAGGCCCTCTAAACCAGGACTAGACTGTAGCTGGAATGTTTCTCAATTCCGCCTAGACCCATGGTCTTGTAGATGCTTATGAAATAATCACTCTGAGGCTTATATTAATTATGAACTGTATGGCCTATGGCTTCAGCTTCTGGCTAGCTAGCTCTTCCATCTTAAATTAACCCATTCCTATATATCTATATATTGCCACATGGCTGTGGTGTTACTGGTCTCCTGGCATCTTGTTGCTCATTTGGTGGTGGGCTGGTGTCTCCTCCACTCGCCTTTCTTCTCCCATCTCTTCAGTTTGAATGTCCCACCTAACCTTATTCTGTCTTGCTATTGGCCAAACAGCTTTATTTATCGACCAATCAGAGCAACATATATTCACGGTGTACAGAAAGATATCCCACAGCACTAGACGGTTTACACAGCTTTGGGCTCCTTTGTTCTTACTAGTTGGGAGGGAAATCACTTTAGATTCCTACAGAGACGTAAAGAGAAGCCACCTTTTTCCCAGGTTTCCACATCCTAGTTACTGAAAGCCTTCATTGTCTTTGATCTTTTCAACATCATGGGGGTTTAGGTATTGGGGGCAGGTCTCAGTGTGCTACAGTGGGAGTCATATCTCTGTTTTGAGACAACCCTAGCTCACACCACTTCCCTCCCATGGGAGTCTCTATAATGTTATCTCATTTGCTTCATGGAAGTTCATGCGAACAAATAGTGCCAGGTTGAAAATCAAAATGTCCTTTGGGTTCTCTTCTTCCATCTATCTGAAGTCCTATTGGATGTTTGCATCAGGCCTAGGCTAAGGCGAGAATGGGCGGGGGCAGAAATAGACTCTGCTGGAAGCCTAATTATTCCACAGTGACACTGGATTAGTGTGCGGCAGGTGTAGGTAGGAGACCCGGAGCTGGTGTGTAAGGGGTTTGATGGATTGAGTCTGGAAGTGAAGGGGACAGCCTGCTGTTTGCTTTGTAAGCTCAGCTGGACATCAGCCAGAGGAAGAACAGTGTGTACCACACAGATGGGAAGGGACTCAAGGGCAGCTATGGGCACTAAGGTTGGGCAAGTGGGTTCAAGGGTTATTTGGAGTTTTGAACCAGTGGAGGGTTAACAGCTGTACTCTAAGACTTTGGCTTCTGAGTGTAAAATATTAATATTGCCCCGAAGGAGGGTGATAGAGTTCACTTATTACTAGTAGAGGTTGGCAACTGAATGTAGGAAAATTTCCTGGAACTTTCTTTGGTGGTAAAATAACAGAAAGTTTTTCTAAGTTTTTGGTAGAATCAGAGGCTCGCAACAGCAATGCAGATTAGCTGGACTAAGCTGGACAATGAAGGCATCTCCCCACCCCCATTGTCTTTTAAGGCTGTGGTGGGAGCACCCGAACTTCTGGAAGAATATGAATGTATAATGCACAGAGATGAAGATGTGTCTACCCAGTCAAGTCAGGGAATCTGTGGAGGCTTGCTTTAGGATTTGGTCTGCTTATTAGCAAGAGGCTCAAACACAGTAGTGTAAAGCATCTGGTGTCTATAGTCTTTTAGAAAATGACCCTTAAGACATACTATGTGACCACTAAGGCAAGTTCATGAATTATCAAAGATTCAGGAATTTTCTATCTTTCTCTTCTTCTGTGTGTACCTTCCGTCTTCATAGGCTGAACTGGCTGTTAAAATTTCTGCCATAAAATCAAATTACATAGAGCAAGAAGAAATAGAAGACACATGCTGTCCCTGCAGTGGAGTCCTATACCATGCTTATTTGTAAGGAAGCCTGAGAAATAGATAACACCCCCAGTTTGAGAACTGAGTTTTGTTTCATTAAAAAGAGAAGAATGATCACTGGGAGGCAGCCAGCTGCCAGAGTAGACCGAGGAGACATGCGCACATCTGAAATGAGACACACCGTTCATGTATTCATCCACTCACAGAGTCATTCATTAATCCCACAACTGGCTCTCCCATCATTCCCACAATTCATTCTCTGGTCGGAGAATGAACATGGCCCCATGTTGTCTAGAATGCTCCCTGCAAGGGCGGAGACCAAGATGATGGTGTGAGAGAAGCTGTCTAGAGGGCGATTTTCTGCACAGTGGCGCTCACGCTCAAAATTTAGGGCTGACTGAGTTAGTGGACTTTGAAGAAAAGGCAACAAGTGAAGCGGAGCTTGGAGGCAGGGTAGAATTTCTTCGAGTCCAGCCAGGGAAGGGCCATTGCCAGTACAAGGGTCGGTAGCACCTGCTGTTTGCGTCTCGTCGTGTGAAAGGCCTGTCTGAGAACCCTCGATGCAGCTGGAGCAATGCTGAAGAGTGCTGGAGGGGAGCCGTTCCCTTATGAATTCTGCTGAAGACCCATGGAGGCAAAGCTTACTTACAGCAAGCCTGTTTCTATGAAAGGAGAGGGACAGATGGCGTTAAGATTTTCTCATGTCAATAACTTGAGGTTCTTGACTAATGGAGCATGGGCTTTGACGTGATAGTGCTCTAGTTTTGATTCTCAGGAGGCAGCTATGGTTTCTGTTCACCTCTGTGGAACTTCCCTACCACAAGAACCCATGTTCAGGAGCCCTTCTGTCTTGGCTCCAAAGTGAGATACACGAAGGAACGCTGATTATGTCCAAGAACCCAGAGTAGAACTGTCCTAGGCGCCTCTCAAAGTAGTGAGCAACAGAGAAATGTGGCATTAGCTTGCCTCTGGGATTTGCAGTAGTTGCACAACATCACTGTGGTCAACACTTGCCCATACACATGGGCACTGGATCCTTCTGAAGTTCAGACTGTGCGTGCTAGCCAAGGGTACATCTAAAACTACTTGTTCCATACATTGGATTAACTCAGATGGTGGGAGGGGAAATGCCATACATAATGCAGCTGTGTGAGGGCTCATCTGGACGGGACAGTTGGTATGTAGGAAAATGCCAGAGTTAGAATAACTCAGCCCCCCCACCCCCAGTCTGAGAGCTACTGACATTTTGTTATGTATGTCTAGGGCATGAAAGTTTAGAAGCATCATTGATCCTTATCTGAGAGGCCAGTGGCACCACCTTCGTTCTGCATGCGACAGTTAAAGATGTCCCCAGATGTGGCAAAATTAATGCTCTCAAGTAACCAAGAACCACTGGTGACCATGGCTTCAGTTCTTCTGTCAAAGCAGAAAGTGATAGTTTGTGACATGTTTTGTAGTGAATATCCTTTTCTAAGCATTATGGTAAGCATTTTCAGAGTCTCTCTGACTTGGAAGGTTTGTGGATGAGGAGAGTTAGGATGGACAGAAGTGACGTGTTTGATAACACAGTGCAGGACAGAGTAAAGGCCAAGTGTGTGACACTAACATTCTGTTTGCACCACATCATCCCCAGAAATGAGTCCCTGATGTATGGGCCCAAGCATTGTACAATGAATTTTCAGAGTTTGAGTATGCTAATAGTAGAAAACACAAATGTGGCCTGGCTTTGATGGGAATCTTGCCTCCCTTACAACTCTGTGTTTGAAAAGAGCCTCCTTAGCAGTCACGGTTGAGGTACCCCTGTCACCCGACAAGGCTGCACGGCTTTCACCTCTGCAGACCTTTTCTGGTGATTTAGCCTGACTCAGCCAAAATGTGTTTCCAGACCTCCTGTCTCTTTGATGATAGAGACAGAATGGCTTAAAAAGACTTCTATCTGTTCATTTAGCAATCCCACTTCTTGGAATTTATCCTTAGGAAAGAATCAAATATGTATACAAAGATTCATGCATAGGATATTTGATTTCAGCCTGATTTGCAAGAGCAAACATTGGATAAGATATTGAGCAAATAAATTACAGCGTTTCCAGATGGTGGTATGCTCAACTTGCACATGAATATTTTCTTCCAAGAGAAAAACTTGATGATGTATTATTCTTTGAGGGAAAGATTTGAATACCATGGAACATATGATCCCAATTTGGAAATTGTGTTTTGCCATCATACTGAACAAGCAGGGAGCTGTAGGATGCAAAAGAAATGAACTGTGGTTTGTTGCTCTCTGGTGCTCCTGCTACGGTTGTTTGTTCTTTCTTCTTTTCATCCTGTTTCTAGATAAATGTGCCATGAATCTTTGACTCCTTTTTCACTTCTAGCTGAGAAAAAGCCATCTTGTCTCTTGGTGCGCAAAACCCACCGACCTTATTGAGTTATGATGGTGTTCACTCAGGGGACAAGCCCACCCTCTTCCAGTTTTGATTAAAGGGGACTTGCATCCTACCCAGCTTGGCTGCACCCACCTGGTCTGGGGTCAGTGGGCTGCTGAGTCTCAGCTTTCCTCACCTGGGTTTCGGCTTCCTCCTCTGCTCCTCGGACTTCCTCTGATGGCACCAGGATTTAGCAGGGGAGAGCAGAGGTCAGGGTTGGAGGACAGACTCCACAGGCCGTAGTCTGCCATCTGGATTTGACAGCTGTCCCTCTCTCACACAGGGACTTTGGTTGATAAGTCACAGCACCTCCCTTTTGCACGCCACTGGGGCACATGCAGTTTTCTTGAGCTGGGGTGTACGTCTCTCCTGTCACCCCTCCACCTGGTTTCCTTCAAGCCCCTGGCATGTGGCAGCACACGTCTTAGGCTAGTTCTGGTTTATGAAAACGGTTAGGCATCCTTCATTCCTGCAAACTTGAGAATCAAGGGACCTTCAACACTAGACCTTTTGTCTTTCAGTGCCAACAGGCAGCCATCATCTCTTGCCCTTTAGGATTGTTCATACTGAGTCAGACTCTGAACTCTGGAGTCTCTGTGCTCTAGGGGGTCATGCGACCCTGTGCCTAGATATGGGTGGGGGGAAAGGAGCCTCTCCTTCACAGTAGACCTGGGTCAAGACACTGACCACTCTTTCCCTAGATCTTGTCTAGCCCCTATCTCCACCTCTCCAAGTTCTTTAGGGGTCTGTAGGTGAATATATTGGGATCCTAGAACATATTCTCTACTATGTCCTCTGGAGTCATGGTGGCCTCACAGCTGGGTTAGAGATGGGGAACGGATAGCTTTTGCCATGTTGGAGCCTCAGTTGACCTCCAAACAGAAAATAATCTAAACACTGGTTTTAATGTCCTGTTTTTCAACAATGCAGACTAAAGGGCCCGTGCATGCTCGTTGCTATGGCAGAGGCATCTGGGGTACAGCAGAGGTGAATGAACATTATGATCGTCAGGGGTCTTTCTAGTTTAAAGACTTCCTGACAGCTTGTCAGTGGATAAGAGAAAGTCCTCAACATGTTCCCTGGCTGCGGTGGGGAAGAGGCCCATGAAACGGCATAGTAGCAGCCTGCCTGTTGCTCTCTTTCTTGATGGTCACAAATACAACCGCAGTGTAGAGAGATAACCAGGCATGGAGTTATTAATGTCTCAAGAGTATAGACGTGCCGGCTTTCTGCCATAGAAAGGGGCCAAGAAGACATAGGCATCTGGAGCAGCACTTGGTGTGCCAAAGAGGCTTGTCTCCCTTGAAGCACCTCCTCTTGGACACTTGGCACTTACTTGTTCTTCCAAGCTTGACAGGAAGCCACCCCAGTTCTTGTGGCCGGTGGGAAACTTGGTCAACACTTCTGTTTGGTTCCTTATCTTAGAATTGAGTGTAGGCTTTGGGAGAATGAGATCTTTGTTCAGTCAGTGAAGTTTCCTGATGCCTGCACACACACACACACACACACACACACACACACACACACACACACTCACATTCACACACTCCACACCCCCCATCACACACACACATGTATACACACACATCAACTCACCAGACACACACACACACACAAACACACCACACCCCACACTCCCCCACCTCACCCCCCCACATACACACACACACACATACACTATACTCACACACCACACCACACACACACACACCACACCACACACATGCACACACCCCCACACACACCATGCACATGCACCCCACCCCACACACATCTTGTCCAAGAGGCTAAGGGAGATGCTGGCTGTCCAGGATTAGAGCTGGGCTTCAAGGTTTGAACGACAAAGCCTTCTCTGCTTGTTCCCTTGGTTTCACTCAGTCTCTTGGAAAGTGGTATGCTGGATGTTCCAGGTCTGTTGGCATTTATGATGAGGGATGTGGGCCCAAGTCCATCTTGTGCATTTCCACCTTGGAGCCTACTGCAAGAGAAAAAGTGAGTGCTCTCTGAGGCAGGGAAATGCAACCTGGGGAGGTGGCACTGGTCCTGTCAAGCAAAGCCCTGTCTGCAGCCCTGTCCTGTGTAGCTTTAATAGACGTTCGCCCTACAGTCCAGATGTCTTAGACTAAGGTACGAGGCATGGAAATGAACCCCCGAGTTAGTTCTCCAGGAGAAAAGGGAAGCCTTGGCCACAGACCTGATGGCAACCCACATTCCTGTTAGTGAGGTGCAGGGGGAAAGGCAGCCACACTGCCATTGCATTCTTAAACAGAGACTCTCCAAACCCTTTTAGTTTACAGATGGAAACCAAGGCTCAGAGAGGGGACTGAGATCAAAGCACCTGGATTAGCAGTGGAGTGTCCTCTGCCAGGCTTTCCAGAGCCACCACACATGCCTGCTGGGGAGAAGCCTGAAGTCCTTGCAGGCTTGTGTCCATGTTCCCTTGTCTTTGGAGCGTCTCTTCTCTTTTGCATGAATTAGATGCTTCTGTACACCACTGTTCTCCAGAGTCACATATCCCTGGAGGGCCAGGACCATGTCTCTATCATCCCTGGATCACAAGAGGACTTAATGTGGGTCTGTAGGAAACCTATGACTGCTAGGACCCTGGCATCAGGGATGGGAGTCAGAAGTGCCCCTCCCACCCATCTTTCTCCTCTCTCTTCCTTTCCATGCCCCCAAGCCTCTGAACATTGAGCAGCTTCTGCTGAGGATGCTGTTATGGTTATTCTTTCCACTTGACACAATCTACAGTCACCCAGGAAGAGAGTCTCAATGAAGGAGTTCCTAGATAAAGTTAGTCTGTGGGGCTTGCTTGTGAGGCATTTAAAAAAAAAAATCAGGTTAATACCAATGCTGAACTGAATAGAGAAGCAGTTCTCAACCTGTGGGTCACGACCCCCTTGAGGGTCCCATATCAGATATCCTGCGTATTAGATATTTACATTATGATTTGTTGGGGGATATTATTTTAAGGTGTGTTACTTTTGTTTATGTTGCATTAGTTGAACTCTGAAGCTGTGTTACTGTGTCTGTCTAACACACTTGATGATCTAATAAAGAGCTGAATGGTCAATAGCAAGGTAGGAGGAAGGGTAGTCATGGCTGACAGACAAAGAGAACAAGTAGAAGGAGAAATCTGGGAGAGGGAGGTAGAAAGAAAGAGAGAGAAGGAGGAGGACGCAAGGGGGGCCAGCTACACAACCAGCCACGGAGTAAGAAATAATGAAAGATACATAGAAATAGAGAAAGGTAAAAGCCCAAAGGCAAAAGATAGATGGGATAATTTAAGTGAAGTTGGCTAGCAACAGCCAAGCTAAGGCCGTACATTTATAATGAAGAATAAACCTCCATGTGTGGTTTATTTGGAGCTGGGTGGTGGGCCCCCAAAAGAGCAAAAACAAACAACAACAATGATTACAACAATAACAAAATTATTCACAACAAAATAACAAAATATTCACAACAGTAACAAAATTACAGTTGTGAAGTAGCAATGAAAATAATTTTATGGTTGAGGGTTATCACCACATGAAGAACTGTATTAAAGGGTCATAGCACTAGGAAGGTTGAAAACCACTGGAATAGAGTATTAAAAAAAAAAAAAGCAATCGGAGCAAATAGGTGTGTATGTGCACTTATTTTCTGTGTGCTCTTTGATGTGATATGACCAGCTACTGGGAGTCCCTGCCTTGATTTCCACACAATGGTGGCTGTCACTTGGAATTGTAAACTAAAATAAATCCTTTCTCCCCCAGGTTGCTTTTTTTCAGGGTACTTGTCACATCAACAGAAATGACACTAAGGGAGACAGTCCCTTCTTGATCCCAGGAGCACCTCCCTGCCAAGGGTGTCCAGTTTCCAAATGCAAAAAAGAACTGGAGAAGTACCTGGGAGGACTGGATCTAAAAGAACCTCCAAAAGCAATGGAATTCACGGGGTGGTTTGTTTTCAACCTTCAGTCTCCCTGGTACACTCATGGTTTGAGTGTTTGCCAGTCAGCCGTGGCCCTCTGTGGGGAGGCTGTAGAAACTTCAGAAGGTGGGACTTGGCTGAGGGAAGTGGGTTACTGAGAAAATGACTTCAAGTATTATATATGTCTGTTCTCTGCTTCCTGTCCTGTGATGGTGTGAGGAGTCTCCAGCAAGCTGCATGCTCTCGATCGTGACCTATGATGGCTTGAAACGCTGAGCTAAAATAATTCTTTCCCGAGCTGTTTCTGTCATGAGATATTTTGGTCACAGGGACACAAAAGTAATGAACACACCCAGCTCCATGTGATTCTACAATTCTTAGTTGCTACATTATAAAAAGGAAACAGAAACAGCTGAAATCAATTTTGATAACATGTTTAGTGTAACCAAGATATCCAAGATAAGATCATTTGTACATATTACCAGTAGAAATATTATGAATGAGATATTTTGTGTGTTTAGATGAAATGTCAAGAATGTGAAATGAATTTCACTCACATTTCAATTGGTCCATATATTTTTCACAGAAAACATTTGATCTGTATTTCAGGTTTAACAACCTTAGGGCTGAAAAATACAAATTCACCCCAGCCCCCATTTTGTTTTAAACAGACTTCAAGTTCTCTAATAATTGAACCTTAGATTTAAAAAAATTTATATTAGAGTTAATTAAGATAAAAGTTCAATTTCTCAGTGACACTAGCCACTTTTGCAAGCACCACATGGGCAAATTCTAGAAGGTTGGTGGGAATGTAAGGAGGAGGCAATGGAACCAGGGAGCAAGGACCATGCCTGGTGTGTGTGTGTGTGTGTGTGTGTGTGTGTGTGTGTGTGTGTGTGTGTGTGTGTGTAGCTAGAGTTTTCCTGCCTTGCCCACAGTCAGGACAAATCTCTGTCACTCACCAGTCCCACAGCCACTCAGACCCAACCAAGTAAACACAGAGACTTATATTGCTTACAAATTGTATGGCTGTGGCAGGCTTCTTGCTAACTGTTCTTATAGCTTAAATTAGCCCATTTCCATAAATCTATACCTTGCCACGTGGCTTGTGGCTTACTGGCATCTTCACATGGTGCTTGTCATGGCGGTGGCTGACAGTGACGCCCTTTGTCTTCCTATTCCCTCCTTTCTCCTCTCTGTTAGTCCCACCTATACTTCCTGCCTGGCCACTGGCCAATCAGTGTTTTATTTATTGACCAATCAGAGCATTTGACATACAGACCATCCCACAGTGTGTGTGTGTGTGTGTGTGTGTGTGTGTGTGTGTGTGTGTGTGTGTGCATATTATTCTCTATGAATGAGGGCAACATCCTTTATTCACTATTTGCATGTCCAAATACACAGTATTCACTTAACTTCCTGCAAGGCTTTGGATGCTGAAGACAGGTGACATTCCTGTCCAGAGTCCTCAGAGAATGTCACTTTAAAACTGTTGAGGAGAGCCACCCTGGAGCTGGGGTGCTGCTGATCTGAGTGGCCTTCACTGCCACTGGGGGATGGTGACATCCATCTGAGTCCATGGCCCTACTGCAGCCAGGGTCTGTGTGGAGGTCCATGGCTCTTGTTATCACTGAATGCCGTTTGACTTTCCAGGGTCTGGGGCCATGTTGGAGTCCAGGGACCATGCTGCTGCTGGGCCCATGAGGATCTGAGAGGCCTGTGCTGCTACCCAGGGCCATGGTGACATTTGGGCCAAGCTGCTGCTGCTGGCCATGTCTAGGCCCGTGGTCCTGCCATAGGTGGGGTCTGTGTTGATGTCCATTGCCCGAGTCACCACAGGGGCCTGTGCACACCACCTGTTGAACCATGTGTTGAGCTGGCTCTTCCCCTCACTGGTCTAGGGAGAGGCCAGTGAGGGGAAGAGCCTCCTCACTGGAAAGCTGATCCTGACCCTTTTAGGCCCTGGGAAAACAGACCCCGATGACCCTGGCATGGGAAAGCTTGTTCTGCTCCTAATAGGAGACCCCCCCCCATACTTGGGAAAGCTCACCCTATCCCTTACCATGGGCATGGGACAGATGGCTGTGCCTTTCACCTGAGAGGAGTGGCCCCTGTGGCCCGGTCAGACCAACTCAGCTACCACCCAGGCATACATCCAGGGCTTTGAGTTGATGCTCCCCAACATCTACCCCATCTATGACCTGTTGGAGTGTTTGAAGGGACCGGTCCTACAGAACCATAGTCACAGGATCTCCATGGTTGGGGCAAGCGCACAATATCAGAGAGAAGTTTCAGAGAGGGTCCAGTATCGATGGTGTACCAGAAGTCAGAGGCCTTGAACCTAATCAACAGCACATTATACAATGAACATTTGCAACTAAAGTTGTTTGGACAAAAGGGTCTATAGTTCATGATACACAGCAGCTCCCAATACCACTAAGATGAATGAAGAGGTGATGGAGAGGTGGGGAAGATGGAGGAGCAAAGTGGTTTTTATTTCATTTTTTAAAATTAATATTCTTACTTTTATTTATTTTTATCTTATTTTATTATTTCTTTTTTAGTTTTCCTTTGGGCGGGACATTACAAGGGTGAAGAGAGGCTATAGAGGGACTGGGAAATGAATGGGATTGGGGTGCATGAGGTGAAATTCCCAAAGAATCAATAAAAATATTTAAAAAACAAAACAAAACAAAAAAAACTGCCAGCGGGAGCAGCGGCTCCCCCTACTGTTAGCTGGAGGAATGTGGGTGCTTCTGGGGGCGTGGTGGACGCACCTGCTCCGGGCTGAGGGGTAAAGGTCAGGGAAGGATTGCAGGACAGAGCTCTTGACTCTGATGTGTAAAAGTGTGAGTGCAGAAAAGAATCTTAGTGAGAGGAAGATTATTTAATAATGTCTGTGGTTTCCAAACTCAAGCGAAAATTATTTATTTTTCCCTAGACTTCATTAGCCAACATACACGCAGTAAGAATCTGTAATCACCATATTCAGACAGCCCTCCCACGCGAAATTTTATATATATAATTTTTAATATACTTCAAGTATATATAAATATTAAAATTACATGCAACCTTCACTGCTCTCTTTTAAATTGTTTACAAATGAAAAGCAATAATATACACAGTTTAAAAAAAATCCAAACTACACCAAAAGTACAAGTCCCCATTCCCCGCTTTGGTATTTTTCAAGTGTTTGAAGCACTTGGCATACACTAACTGCTCAGTAAAGGTTTGTTCCTGCATGTGGGTGTTTAAGCTCAGGCAGAAACTAACAGCAACAGAAACACAATTAAAGGGGAAGCCATGTGAGGGATGGGGCCACAGGATCACGGGAGTGGGTTGAGCAATTTTGTTCTGTAATGTGATTGCTTTAACAGTTATTTAATTTGCTCCACTTAATCATTAAGAGAGTTTCTCTGACTGTGTTACTTTGAAATCTTCTAGAATCAAATACTGGAGGTAGCAGGGAAGAGAGGGGGTGGATTTTCTAGAGGCATAGTGTAAGGGTTCGTTATGGGTTATGACAGACATGTTCCAGGAAGAGGAGGGTAGTGATGAGCTTTGTTTTGTCCTGGGCAGTCAGGCTGAATGAACTTGGGAGAGATCAGTTCAACCAATAATCAGGCTAGTGGGTTGAAATGTGGAAATGCAACCTTTCTTTTCAAGGAATTTGCCTCTGGGGATGACCACAAAACCAAGCAGAGAGGTGACCGTAGAACCAGGCAGAGGACATGATGGTTCCCTTCCTGTCTGGAATGTAGACGTGGTCCCCTCCTGGGAGTATGATGAGACCCTCCTAATAAAGTCAGTGGAGGCATTGGTCTTTGATGTCTTTGGGAGCCAGTGGAACAGCTCTTGCCTCTTGGCCTTTTGAGCACACTCAAGAAAAGTCAATATCCCTTTAGATAAGGCCTGGAACTGGGTTCTTGCTCCACAGTTCTGCACAGATCTAGCTCTAATTCAGGGCAGCTGATTTCTTGGGTTTGAGCGGGGCAAGCCTTTGGGTTTTTTTCTCCTCTGTGTCTCTTTCTTTCCAGTTTATTATCCCAGAATCCTCCAGGAGTCAAAAGACAAGGTTCTGTGCCTGTCTGAAACCAGCTCTGGAGTTCACTCTGACTCATCCAGTCTAGAGAAGGAGACAGTTACCTTCATTCCTAATTGAGGGTGTGGGGTCCAAGGAAGAAATCTGATTGACTTGTCTGGAAAGGTACTCTACGAACAGCCTTTTCTCCCACCATGGACAAAAGAATGGGCAGTCTGATTGGCTAGAGCTGTGTCTGTCTGTAAGTCCTACCTGGAACAGGAAATGAAGGACATATTTCTAAAAGGGCAAAGTGAAAGTAAGGCAGACAAGAGAGATGAGAAGAACAGCGTCAGACACCTCCTCCAAGAAGCCTTTTCCAGCAGCCGTATTTGACTCCTAACCCCCGTGTTTATCTTCTCTATAGCGCACCGCATGTATATTACCATCTGTCTCCTCCTGGCAGCTCTGAAGGTGAGCGGTTCCTCCGCTCCATTCTCTTTTCTCCTTCCACCCCCCAGCCCTCTTTCCAAAGCCACCCCCCATCCCCACATCCTCCAAATCGAGGAAAGCTTTTGATGGGAGCTGCCGGGCTCCTGAACCCATTCCTCCAACCTTTGGTTACTTCGTCATTATTTTCCATTCCATTTTCTCCATGGTTCTTGGTCAGACACTTCATCTGACTTGAATTCCTTTGGCCCAGATTCCTCACTCCTGCATCTTTCGCCAACTTTTAGATCTTTACAAGCCGATTCTGGGCTCCTCAGTGCACAGGGTGAGGGTACATTGACCCTTGTGGTGCCAACTGGGCGTGGGTCTGAAAGAGTTTACTGGAGCAGCTCTTTTCTGCCCTCTTCTGGGCTTCGGTGGGTACAGCACCCGCTCTTAGGACGTGAAGTCTATATTCTTACATTTCCACTCAGATTGTCCGATTACTTATAAATCAGATTTTTATTTGGGGTACTTGTCATACTTTTTATTTTATCAGGTGATATTTTTGCATAGATGGCATGACATTCCACTGACATGGTTTTCATTTAAAAAATTTAAGAACTAAATAAATGTGAAGATGCTTGTTTTGTTTACTTGCTTATCTGTCTCCTATCTTTTTTCCCTCCCTCCTTCCCTCCCTCCCTCCCTCCCTCCCTCCCTCCCTCCCTCCCTCCCTCCCTCCCTCCCTCCCTCCCTCCCTTTCCCTTCCCTTTCCTTTCTTCCTCTCTCTCTTTCTCTCTTTCACTTGAGTGAATCTTTAATCTTTAATTTTAATCTTACTTGGAAGGCTGTTGGAGAAGTAATGTTTTTGGACTTTCTAACTATTTAACATATATTTACATTTCCTCAATGGACATCTTCCCCAATAAGTCATAGCCTGGGGCCTTCATCAAAGTTCAGAACTTGGCAAGTGCATATTTATTATTTATGTCAGAATCTATGCAATGCCCAAATGATTGTTTTGCCAATAAGCAATTGCCACTTCCAGGGAATTTTGGGCTGTTATATAGATCAGAAACTTCCCAGAGACTTGCTGATGTCATCAATGATGGACACACACCTTAGCAGGACATTTGATTGGAGTCTTGGCTTCACTGTAGGTGACAGAATTTCTTGCTTATGACTAAGTTGTCATCCGCAGGCCAGCAGCTAACTGCCTTTGTATTTTGTCCTTGGATGTCTGGGTAGACCCTACAGTCTTTTCTTGGTGCCAAGACTGCCTCTTGCTTTCCTGGGTCCACATGTTGAAGTCTCCCTGGTCCATCTCATAATTCAAATCCAGCCCACCTTTCTAGACTTTTCCAGACCTCCTTTGCTGAGGTCCCCACACCATCTGCCATCTTTCTTCTAAACAGTACTCCTGTACTTTCACAAAAGTTACAGGCATCATTTTGTAACATCCTTTAACTTTTTAGTAAGACGGTATTTATAAATTTGGACTGCCATCTAACTTTATGGATGTTTATGTCCCATATGTTTCCTGGAATAATAAGATTTTAGTGCCAGGAAATATATCGTACACTTGTCCCCCTCCTCCCCCCCAGTTCTCAGAATGTTGAATGTCTATTGCTGTATTCAATAGATGAGCAGCAAGTGCTGATGATTGATGGGCTGTTATGTCATTTGTTACTCCTATCTCTAATTAGGATACTTGACTGATAAATTATTTACAAAAGACAGATTGGCACAGACCATCATTAACACTTCCCTGAAATATTTTCATGCCTTTAGATGCTTTGCAGAACATATCACCCAAATGGCTCTCTGTGTGTATGTGTGCCCACGACAAAGGGAAGTCACATTAAAATCAATCTTTTAATTTGTTGCAGAGGAGGCAAGATCATTTCAAAACTTCATTACATTTTTTAATCAAAGTCATACATTTTATAATTTTCAGGATTAAATGATTTCAAAAGGCCAGCTGAAACCCAGTGCATCTCATGCCCCACAATTCCCTGCTTCCTAGAACCAGTGTATTCAACACTTTTAATTGGTTAATTTGAAATGACCTTGGTGTCACTGCCAGGTTTGTGCCGATCCTTTATTCCTTTTGCTGCTAACTTTAAGCATTATGTCTCAGCTCTGATTATGGCTGCTGTTGCACAGTTACTGGTCACCCCCACATCAACACAGACATTATCCCACTTATACTATTTCATAATTCTCTCAGGCTAATAACCAGTGATTAAAATAGTCCATATACACGAATGCTATTCCCAACTACTGTTGTATTGTACAGCAATCAGGATTTCTTGGAGTTGGTAGCTACTTTACTTTTCCATCTTCTGTTTTGATTTTTGCTATTCATTCATCCCAAGCTGATCAATTGTTTAAATCTCTTCCCAGTATATTAACCCACATCAGGTCTTCCATCATGACCTCTTCTTTGGCCACCTTCCCTGTGCCTCTCGGAGCTGTTTTCACCTGGATTGGTTTTTGATTTCTTTTAACTCCAGTCCGACTTCACAATTATAATGAAACCTTCCTTCGCCTACATCCATAGGACTCCCCTTTGTCACTACCAGATTGATACTCTTATTGCAAGGCTTCCTCTTTTTCTTTCTTTCTTTCTTTCTTTCTTTCTTTCTTTCTTTCTTTCTTTCTTTCTTTCTTTCTTCCTTTCTTCCTTCCTTCCTTCCTTCCTTCTTTCCTTCCTTCCTTTCTTTCTTTTTCACCTTTTAATTTTAGAAAGGTAAATTTTTTTTGGTAGCTTCTGGATTCATGTCAGGTAAATATTTTGAGACTGTATTGGTTCATTCATGTTGGTTGTTACAACAAAACACCTATGATTGCATATTTTATTTTTTTAAAAAGGAAGAGATCTATTTAACCCAATTCTAGAGGTTTCAGAACATTGGCACCAGCAGCTGCTTGGCCCTCTTGGCTATGGTACAGCAGATGACATTCTAACGATAGCATATGGCTGTATAGGAGGCGAGACTGGAATTGGGTCTGTTTTGGTTTTGATTATCTATCTATCTATCTATCTATCTATCTATCTATCTATCTATCTATCTATCTATCTATCTATCTGTAACAACTCACCTTTACCAGAACCATGAGATCAGTATTAATAGTTTCTCCAGCGATTTCATTAGTTCCCATCAGATTTAGTCCATTAGAGGTCTACCACCTCTTACACAAAGTAGCCTTCAGCTCTTAGGGGACAAAAGAGATCTAAATCATGGAAAGACCCTTGATGTCTGAAATATTTTCATTCCACCCTAATATTTAATTAATGATTATGACGGCCATAGACTCTTAGGTTGGAGATGGCTTCCTACAGATCTTCAGAGTATTTTTTATCTTTTAGTTTTGCTTCTAGAATAGTTACAGAGAGATCCACACTCATCTTGAATCCCAATAGTTCTTTGTGAAATGTTTAAGATTGTATCTTTGACTTAATTGTCCTGGAAATTAAAGATGATGAGTCTTAACATGCATCTACTTTGTTGTCCTGGGCACTTAATGTTCCACTCTAGATTAGGAACTCATGGCCATCAACACTGGGAAGAAATTTCTGGATTGCTTCTTACCGCTTTCTTTAATCTTAAAAGTTCTCTTTTCTGAAACTTTAATTCTTTAGTCATATTGGACGCCTGGGCTGATTTTCTAAGTTCAGGACTTAAGGACTCCAATATGCTGTATTCTTTCTAAGAAACAAGTTTGCCCTTACCTGGGTTGGGTAGGACAAGATGGGAGACTTATGTCTTGAATACTGTTTCAACTGATTGTTGATGAATAGTTTTAACATCACATTGATGTCCAGTGGTGCCGAGGACCCTGCAGAGCAAATTGGTCAGCTTCTTGAGTTGTTCCTATCGTTGGCTTTGAAGTCAGCTTTCTCAGGCCTGTTAAATGAGTTCTCACTGGTTTATCTGTTTCCCAGATCTCTAGATTTTAACCCATCATGCTCTTCTCTATCATCTCTGCCATTGGTTCTTGTTGTCTTTGGATATTTCCCTTCACTCTGTTTTTGTTAAGACCTTTGAAGGAGCAGAACAAATGCATCCATTCTATCTACCATTGTCACCCAAAATTCTGACATTCTCCCCTAGCGCTGCATGATTTTGTGGCGAGAATGGGGAGATGCCGTGGTATTTATCTCTAAGGAAATATGAACAACATTTCCTGAAGTGGTGACAGATGTTAGAAGCTGGCACAGCTGCCCACGAGTCTCTTAGATTAAGACAGAGATCCCTGGAGAGAACAGTAAGAGAGACATCTTATGCCTGCCAATCAAAGCTTGGCTTCCACTTTATATACAGAGAAAGAGTGAGGAACACATGCATCCAGTTGGTAGCAAACTGGCAATGTTTGTGGAAGTGCTGTGTCAGGAACCCAGCTAGCACATGTAAGAGACCATATGGACAACTGGTCATTAATCCTCAGGCAGGGGGCAATGCCAGAGCTCCTAGACACTTAATGACATCAGGCTTTGACTTTGAAACTGTAATGAATACTCACTCAGAGATCTTTTATTTCTCTGGGGAAATCTGGGTAGGGAATTGCAGTTGTAGGAGCTGTCAGATCTCTGGGCTAATGCTTATGGGTGCTGAAAATTGTAATTTGCTGAAATAGTTAGGACAGACTTTTAGATGAAAGCCTCCTGATCAGCTCCTAATACTGGGAGAGCAAGTTATGTAGTCATCACAGGACTCGTTTTTTTTCTTTAAATGCTTAGAATTCAAAACTGCTCTGACCTACTACTAGCACTCCTGTGGCCATGAGAACGGCTAGTATTTATTGAGCACATATTGGATTCCAAGTACCACTCTCAGTAATTGACATGCATCCTCTTTTTTGATTCATACATAAAAGTGTTTAAGATAGACATTAACATCATTTACACAGGTACTCCAAAAATACTTAAATGAATAACAATAGCACAGCAATTGAAGGATTAAGATGACCTGTAAGCTCTTCAAAGTTCTTCATATGCTTTGTTCATTCAAGTCTTGAGTTATATGAAGATGCCTTCCATAGGCTCATGTGTTTAAACACTTGGCCCCCAGTTGTTTTGGGAGATTATAGAAGCTTGAGGAGGTGTGGCCTATTTGAGGGAAGTCTATCACTATAGAGGGTTTTTTTTATTTTTATTTTTAAATAGGCCTATCTATTTAAAACAGGTACTAACTAGTTCTTTCTATGACATATTTATTTTCTTTATTAAGAAATTTTCTACTCACTCCTCATGATATCCATAGACCCTCCCTCCTCTCTCCTCTCACCCCCCAGCCCTCTTTCCCAAGCCACCCTGCATCCCCATATCCCCCAAATTGAGGTCTCCCATGGGAAGTCAGCAGAGCCCAGCACACTGAGCCTAAGCAGGTCCAAGCCCCTTCCCACTGCACCAAGGCTGTGCAAAATGAAAGGTTTTGGATTTCTTTGTTTGTTTGTTTGTTTTTTGAGACAGGGTTTCTCTGTGTAGCTTTGGAGCCTGTCCTGGAACTTACTCTGTAGCCCAGGCTGGCCTTGAACTCACAGAGATCCACCTGCTTCTGCCTTCTGAGCACTGGGATTAAAGGCTGCGCCACCACCGCCTGGCCTATGACATGGTTTTTAGGAGGAATGTGGAAGAATTTGGAGCCCTGGAATGCTGTAATCACAGGTCAGTAGTCCATTCTAGTGGGAGTTCAGAAGACCAGAATGCATAAAGAAATGTGGACAGGGAGGACTATGCTCATGAGGTTCAGGACGGGGCAGCCGAGGGAGGACTTTATCAGAAAAGGGTCTTAAGACCATTTATGTTGTATTATGGCAGAAAATATGGCTGCATTCTGCCAGTGCCATGAAAATTCGAATGAGGCTGAATTCAAACATCATGAATTAATTTTGATGGGTGGAGAAAATTTCAAGGCAGCCTGGTATTCAGGATTGTAGCATGTTTATTGCTCACTGTATTTGCTGAGATTAGAAATGAGAATTCAGAGTAGAAAGACACGAGATGTGTACAGTTTGGCAAGGAAAGGAGAGCGGGCATGACTGGTACCTGAAGTGGTGGAACTGGTGCCAACAAGTGGCTGCGGGTGGTATAGAGATCAGGGTCACCAAGGAGAAACTATGTGCTTTTGCACTGGAATAATAGGAAAGGTATCATGAGGGGAGACCCCAACCACTGAAGGCTTCAGCGTACAGAAATGAAAATTCCAAACTGAGAATGCCAATGGAGAGCAGGAGACCAATGTAAGGAAGTCATTTCCAGGTTCAGCTGTGAAGGCACAAAAATGCTGTAGCCTCAACTCTGGGGGAAAAAAAAATCAAAGTCAAGCCTTTATCCTTCACCCACGAGCATCAACAGCCTACAAGCTCAAAGACATCCACTCTAGCAGAATTGGGTCACTGCCTTGCCCACTATGAATGCATGGGCTAAAATGTATGCAGGATCGCTTTGTTTCCCCTCATCCAGGCTCGAGGCAGAGTCTCTGTAAATGGTAGAGCATGTTGTGGATTTGTTATCCCTCTAACCATGGAGACACAAGGGAGTCTCAGAAAATAAAAGCATCTCATTGACTGTCCAGCACCAAGCTCAGGAAATAAAACTCTCTTCCAGCAGGAAAACATTGAATTAAATGAGGAAATTTTACTCCAGGATAATACGCCAAGGGGCTTTCCAAAAGCAATAAAGCAGACAGCAAAGACTACGAAGTGAGAAAACGGTGGGGGACAGAGGAGGAAAGGAAATGCGTGTCTACTAGTGTGCTTTCTGTTTGGCCTGTGGGGCATGCCTGCTGACATCTGACTCTGGACTCAGACATGCTATGGAGACCTGGGAGGGCCAGCTGTCACTTCCACGGCTCTGCCTCAAGTGCTGGTTACATTCAGAGCAAGCCAGGTTGGGGTGGCCAGAAAAGCAAAGCTGCGGGATGTTTCCTACACACTTGGAAGACTTCAGCATCCCCGAAGGTGATTATGATTCTTGCTTCTTCTTATCGTGTGCTTCCAGGCAAGGGCCACATTTTAGATATTTAATAACCAGCAAAGGAAAGGCCCTGGAATGAGGGCCAGACCTAACCAGTACCTCTTAGCTGAGCGGGACCCTGTGTGTCTAAGTAGGAAGAATGGGGGTGCTGTCCTTGAGATCAGTTTAGCTCCATCCTAGATGGCACTTGGAATCTGCTATAGTTCTGCATGTCTGAACAAGTTAAGATTTCACTGAGCCTCCTTGTCATCACATCCAAACAGAAAATGTTTCCTTCTAGTCATTTTGAAAACATACTTCAGCTCTCTATTGCTGTGTAACAGAGCAATCAAGAACCTGATGGTTCAACAGACTCAGGAGATGGTTCAGTGTGTAAAGTGCTTGCAGCCGAAGCAGGAGGACTTGGGTTTGAATTCTCAGCAGCCACATAGAAAGCTAGGTTAAAAACCTACAGCCTCATGTGAAATCCCCAGTGCTTTGGGGTGGGCAGCAGAGACAGGTGGATTCCCAGGGCTCCCTGGTTTCCTAACCTAGTGACTTTAGAGAGCTGCATAGTCAGTGAGAGGCTGTCTCAAGAAATAATACAGAGAAGAAGAGAGGAAAACAAGTGAAGCCCACTTCCGTCTTCAATGTACACACAGGTGAACATGCATGGATATACATACATCACATATATGTTCAGACATACATCACACAGACACAGACAGACAGACAGACAGACACACACCACAAAAAACTTGGTGGCTTAAAGCAATAGTGATCACACACACACACACACACACACACACACACACACACACACCACAAAAAACTTGGTGGCTTAAAGCAATAATGATTTATATTATTGCTGGATGGGCCAAAAGGTCCAGGCAGGGCTTGATGGGCAGAGACTTCTTCCATTATAGGTGGTATATACCTGGTAAACAGAAACAATTTTCTATAGGTAATGGTTGATGGAATAGAAGAACAAACAATAACTACAGGCTTTCTGACTTGACTCGATGGAGACCTGCTGATTTATTTCATGTAACTGGGTAGCTGGAATGGGATAAAAATCAAAGGTCACTGGTGTTAAGAATAAAAGGAACTGAATGGTCAATCAGTGTTTGACAGCTTAAATTCTTCCAGTGTAAGAAGAGAAAGTGGAGAGAGGTGAGGTAGCAGGTGTTGAAGTGCTCTACAAACTATGAAGAAGTGATTAGGGTCAGGAGAAGCCAAAAGAGGGTCATGATGAAGCTGGACGAAGTAACTTCAAATGAGTTTGCTTGTTTCACAATGAGGCAAGAAGGAGAAATTGCCTTGAAGGAAAAGCGTAGGGGAGCAAATATCTCTTTTCCCACTCCAGACTACGAGGCTTAGGGTTATGGAGAGGAAAACTGTGCTGGAGAGGCCTGTGGGACAGAGACTTCTTACACTTTAGGGAGAGGGAGCTCATGCCTGGGGTGTGCAGAGAAGAGGTGAGGATGAAGAGAAATTCTTGTTGGTGAGAGCCTGGCCTCCAGAGGGCTCTGGGCAAAGGCTATTGTTGCAGGCTTTCTTGGACTGCCAGTCCCCAAATCATGACACAGAGACTTATTATTAGTTATGAATGCTCAGCCTTATCTTATGCTTGCCCCACTAGCTCTTATGACTTAATTTAACTTGTTCTCTTTATCTACATTTTTGCCTCAGGGCTTTTTACCTTTCTTTCATTCTTTATGTCTTACTTTTCCTGCTTCTTCCATGTTTGGCTGGTCAGCAGCTGCCTGGCTGGCTGGCCACAGGCATCTCTCTCTTTTTCCTTTGTTCTCTTCTCCTCTTCAGCCTAGATTCCTTCTCTTACTTATTCTCTCTGCCTGCCAGCCCTGCCTATCCCTCTACTGCCTAGCTATTGGCCGTTCAGCTTTTTATTAGACCAACCAGGTGCTTTAGGCAGGCAAGATGAAACAAATGCAACACATCTTTACATAGTTAAACACATGCAATAAACAAATGCAACACATCTTTACATAGTTAAAGTAATATTCCACAACAGGCTATGGGAGGATATAAAATGTAGGGGTGGTTTCATCGGAGGTTGCACAGGGAGCATGAAAGTCTGTCTATATGACAATGGGACTCATGAGGAGCCACAATGATTCATCATGTAAAAATGGTGGGATTGATTCTGGATGACCCTCAGAGGATGCTGGTATCACCTTAGAGTTTTGCCCAGTGTTCCCTATGAAACTGCTCAGTATGTGGCTTACAGGGTTAAGATGGGAAGTGGGCCAAGATACTGGTGGATATCTCATTGTTGGTATTTGTGGGTTGAGCTTGGGGCTGTCCTAGCTATATCTTAGATGGAGCAACAGAGCTGTGTCTATGTGAGAATTGTTTATGTGGGGGAATCCTTCTTGTTGGGGAGAGTGAGCCTTGCCATTAACTGAAGGGACTTTGGTCCAGGTCTTGTTCTCATCATGGTTGCTGTGTGAAATTTAAGTTTTGAATGGAAGCTGTGGATATCTGAGGCTCTACAGTGTCAGAATTGGAGCCCAATGTTAAGATTTCTGATAGAGGTCATTTCATGTCCACACCACTACTTGGAAGGAAGTGAGATAGATGGTCTGCATGTCTGAATGACAGAAAGAAAGATGGTTGAAGAAAAAGAGAGAAGGCAGTGGCAGGCTGGCTAGATACACTAGAGAAGATTTCAGTTAACTTTTAGAAGTGACTCTTGTCTAAGCTCCCCAGTAGATACAGGGAAGTTCAGCCTCATCATAGAGCCTGAACAATTAGGGAGAAACAGTGGAGGGCAGTGCCCCTCTTCCATGTGTTCAGGCAAGATGCTTGGTACTTGGCAGCCTAAGAACAGAGGAAGAGAGATAAGGGGCCCGATAGTTCCCAGCTGGCCCTTAGAGAATGTAATGAGTTTAACTGTGCTATCCAACAGATATGTCAAAGTCCTAACTCTCTAATGCTGAAACTGTGACATCATGTAGAAATAGGGTCTGTATGGGTGTAATTGAGCATCTGTTTCCAAAAGAAATCATCATGAGTTTAGGTTTACCATTAGTTTGGGCTCCAACTCAGATACTGATATGGCTTGCAGCCAATGCTATCTTTTAAAAGATAGCCAAAAGATTGGCAGCTCAGAAGCACAGAGAGATGACCCTGTGAAGAGGGTGCAGGCACTGGAACAATGTTGTCCCAAGCCTTCAAAGCCAGGGACTTTCCCAAAGTGGAAGAGTCAAGAAAGGAATGTTCCCTAGAGCCTTGGAAGAGAGTGTGGCACTGCTGATATTTTGGACTTTTGGCTTCCAGAACAGTGAGAGAATACAGTTCTGTTATTTAAAGCCAGACAGTTTTTGATAATTTGTTATGACAGCCGAGGAATTTAATTCAGCGGAGGAGATGTGGAGCCTGCATTAGCTGCTGGGTTAGAGGAAGCCTGGCTCAAGGCAGCTTTCGGCTGGGTGCCAGCTTGTTCCCCACAAATGATGGGAAGGGTCTCTCTTGGTTGCAGGACTTGCCAAATGCACCTGCCTCTCAGGAAAGACTCTCCTTGCCCCTTAGGAGGTCATGCATCTGCTGTCTTGTCACCAGCCACCAGGAGGTGAAAGCTGTCTTCTTACCCAGGGAGGGGAAACTCTGAAAGACTGGGCACTTTCCTCCCAGCAACTCAGCTTGAAGGAGGTTCCATTAAACTGGAAAAGCTTGAGAGTCTTTAGTTGGTGAGTTCCTGCTTGCCCCTGGTCCCTTGGGGAACAGGGCTCCCCACAAAGTTTAGATCAGAGATATAAAGTAAAATAATGACTTATTGGTTCTAATTTATCCCATTTCCTCATCTCAGACCCCTCCCTGTGGCAATGAGAAGCGAAAGGGATTTTCTTTGGAGCCATGCTACAGCTTCCAGCCTGTGAAGAGAGCATCCCCAGGTGCCAGAATGTCGTGTGTGTGATTAGTTGCTAGGCTGCGCGAGGTTGCCTGGGAAAGGTTGAAAGGGAAGCCGCAGACTAGCGGAGTCAGGTGGTCTGGGACTTAGGTAAATTACGTAACTGTCCTTTGCATTCGCATCTGTTCCACTTCCACCTGCTTTTGCTGAAGGGACAAGTGAAATCCCACAGTTCGGTATGCTGGAGTGTGCAAAATGCTAATTGCTTTCCGCAGCCCGCAGAGTGGCACAGAGGGCATGCCTCTCCGGAGGAGAAAGGAGGGGAGGTTGCCTCCCAGACTTGGGCTAGGTAGCGTCCAGCTGATGCAGCAGGCCCCTGACACACGCACATCCCTCCCCCTGCCCCTCCTCATTGATTTCTAGCATGACCTTTCTCAGGGAGCAGTGGGAAGACCCGCAGTGGTGGTGTGTGTATGAGGGCCATAATCAAGAGCTTCAAGGTTTGTCTTTGCTGGGAGATGCTAATTTTAGCACATGCTTCCATCTCTCTATAGACGCACCCTTCTGAGTTCCCAGTCAGACACTGGAAATTGGTCCCTGCCCAGTGGCTCTGAGCTTGGCACTCAGCAGATGTTCAGGTGCCTTTGTTAATTGAATTCAGTCCATGCTACATCCAGTTTGTGGCAGATCTGGGTCTCTAAGATCTAGTCTCTAGACCACTGAACTCGGCTTCTCTTTCTGTTTCATCTTGCTGCTAGCATAATCATACCCTCCTGGAAGGATGCTTTGGCACTCTTGGAAGTTCTCTGGGTGAATGTTGCTATGATACAGTCTTGCAGAGAGCTGACTGTTCAGAAGTGAGGGCAAGTGCTATTTAAGTTGGGTAAGTGAGAAGGAGTGCTGCTTTGTGGATAGCAGTTGTTAGATGACCATAATATTTACATGAGAGATGCCTTGATAACATTTTGTGTGCATGTAGTGCACACAGATTTTAGCTTTTAATAGCTGTGGTAGCCTATTGCTTTTTGATTATGAAATCCTTCTCTCTTTTCATTCATCTATCTGTTTATCTAATCTCTGTCATCTATCTCTACTGTCTATCTATCTATCTATCTATCTATCTATCTATCTATCTTCTATTTATCTATATTTACCTATATGAAGAGGGTAAACAGGTAAATATGTATGTATACATTATATATCATCTATCATAATACCTACCTATATATCCATTTGTCAATAATTTGCCATCTATGCATCTATCTGCCTATGTACATCACTAATCTATTAATTAAGTTGACTAAGAACTTTGGGGGTGGGGTGGAATTTTAAAGTATCTCTTCAGATTATGTGAAACTCTTGGAGCGACCCAGATGCTAGAATTGAAACCATAATCTCAGACACTTGTTACGAGGGCTTGTACAGCTGATGGTTTTGTTAATTATTTTAGGGTTTGTCTTCCTCCAGTTTATTTGCAGTGTTGTTTTAAAACATTAGCTGTTCATAATGTTGCACCTAATTTAGTTCATAGACACAGGGAGCTTGATCTGGTTATGCCATTGTCTTTATACAGTTCAAAGTGAAAGCTTGAACTTCTGAAGTTGGACAGAGAAAGTTATTTGGACTGGATGGACCCCAAGTTAGTGTTGAAGTCAGGGTGCTAGGCCCAGAACAGACTGAGCAGGGTATAGTGCATGCCTTCCACATTGTGTCTCAGTCTTATTTGTAAAGGTGTCTACAGAGAAAGTGTCATACTATCACATAAAGGAACGAGGAAAAGGGATTCCCCAGCAGAAACCAGTATAAAGCTTAGAACACAGTAAGCTGTAGTGTGACTTTTCTGGGAACATGAGAACAAATATTGCTTCCTTCAGTCCAGTAGCACACACATGTCAGACCAAAGGTATGATATTACCCAGGTCTAGATTAGTGAACCAGTGCATTTAGTGAAATTACATACAAGACATGGGCAACTCGAAGGCAGTGTCCTCATGGAAAGGCCCATACCAGCTGGGAGATGACTTATGAAAACTGCATCCCTGGACCTTCATGCACAACTTGAAACTTGCTGGCTGTGCAATGGTCATTATTTCTTATATAGCATAGAGGAGGAGACTTGTGAATCTTGTCTCCTGAGTCTTGTGAATTTTGTTTACTTTCCAAGAAGCAATGATTCAATTAGTAGGAAATAGCTACACAATATAGGTATTTTAACATTTAAAAATATTAACACATTGTTTGATATGACACAATTAGATAAATTTCTTTTGCCTTTTTATGTATAATATGTATCCTGGTGTATACCTTTGGGCACTGATAACATGTACGGAGACAGAGAATTCTTTATTCAATTCTGTTTTTTCTTGAAGCCTTGGTTTGGGAATGACACTCAGGAAACTAATTCTAAGCTCCAGTGGACTTGTTCCACCTACCTTTTTTCTTTTAAAAGAGACTATCTCAGACTAGTAAAATAGGAAGGAATTTTGTGAGCCACTAGGAAGCAAAAGACTGCTTTGTGCTTTTAGTCATAATGACACTCATGATTGCTGAATCACCAGGTTTGGTGAAAGAGGAAGCCATTGTGAGAATTCTCAGTGAGCTTTTGATACTATAAGAATCCACATCATCTCTGAGTGCTATCATATATAGACTCCTGAGTTATCCTTGTACCATTTGACCCATAAGATGTGGTTAAGTCCAATAGACCTGGGTCAAAAACAACAACTGTTGGTATTTGCAGCTCTTTATAGTTTTATAATATTATATGGGACTAATTAATTCTCTGCATTGTAGAAATATCAGAAAGCCCGAGAAATAAATTATTTCTTGTGCCCCTGGCAAAAACCTTATGTGGTAAATGTCATATCTATTTGTTTAATAGGTAAGAAATCTGAGGCTCTAATTTGGTTAAATTTATACTTCTAGTTACTAATGGGACAAGACTTGAAGCCAGATTTGTCTGATTCCAAAATTTGAGGTTTCTTCAATATGCCATTTCTCTTTTAGCAAACATTTCCAGATTGACTTCTCAGTTTCCATCCACCCTTATGCCTCACCCTCTTCACCCTGTTCCCTGTAATGTAGATGACAGTGGACAGTGGGGTCAAATAGGAATCAAGTCATCAGCTTTGTTACTGGCACTGCTGGACTGAAGCCCCTGGCAGTATCTGATATGGAGGTCTTGACTTGCACTTGTTATCATTAAGTGGAGTCACTGTCCTGTTAACATGCCTGTCACACACTAGTCACACTCAGCATGAAGAGACAATACTTGTACTGAACATAGGATGTGGTTTAGATGTCATACTAGATAATAGATGATGTAATACTATCGCAGGGCTTCAGGGGGAGTGGGGAGCAGTCTCCAGATCACAAAGTATGAGCAGGACTTGATAACAGAGAGTGTTAGAACATTCTAGGACATTATGAATTTCGACTGCTGAAGCTGGTTGGCTATTCAACAGCCCTATAGCCCTTCTCAATCCAACTACAGAATGTAGAACATTATTTGAGTGGCCTTCTTGATTCTCTCAAAGTTAGTATATATACAATACTACTAGAGATGGACAAAGAAAAGCTGATTCATTTTACAGAGTAGATGCCTTAGGGCTTTAAGGCTATTGTTTTTTTTTTGTTTGTTTGTTTTTGTTTTTTTTTTTGCAGAAACTTGATTGTAAATAGATATGAAGGGGAGATATTCCTCTCAAGTGACCAAGGTTCCATTTATTAATACATCTGTTTAGTCAATCATTAAGCTATTCATTATTTCATAGCATAGATATGCATAGCAGTAGATATTCCTTTATCACAGGCATAATATTTTAGGATAGAAAATTACTTGAATTGTTGTAAGATGATCTTATTAGTGATGGAATTGAGAAGTCCAGACACATGGAATAATTTACTCCAAGGTCTTGGTACTCATTTAAGACAAGAGTTAGTACTATAACCAAGGTTCTAGAAAGAAACAATGGGCATAGGAAAGACAGTGACATGATATCTTATCATAAGGTCAGGAATAGGTGACTAATTTTAATTTCAAAATTATTAATATGCTCATTTTTTCTCTGTCCACAGCCCAAAGGCATAGGTAGTCTTTCTATTTATATTTCTCTAGACATTGCTTCTCGGCCTTTTGGCTAAGATCAAGTGTATATTTCTCTAGACAGCTTTATGCCAACAGGGGCATTTAAACTGGGAGTTCTCATAGTCCTGGCTTTGGCTTAGTTTGAGCCAAGGGGATAATTTAGATCTAGGAAGTTCCTCTTCCAGCTGCAATGCAAAGTACAAGAATGGGAATGCCTGCCTCTGTGAAGGGAAAAACACTAGCTTGCCAGTAAAGCCAGCAATCTGTGAAACAGCCTCTCACACTAAGTGTGAAGCCAAGCCTTTTGCTGATCTCCCTTCTAAGCTGGGAAGCCACCGCCAAGGTGATAAACCCTGGGACTCTCCTCAGCTTGGAAGGCTGATTAGAACCCGTATTTCCTTCTCTCTCTGCACTAGGACCTGCACAAGCTTAATTTTCTCTTTCTGCTGGGACTCCGTCGTGTGTCTCTTGGGCTGGTACAGTGCTAGGGAGTGATCTGATGACTGACACACAGCCCACATACATCCCATTTAATTCATGTCTGAGTGTTGCCAGTTCTCAGTTGTGCAACCCAGTCAAGAGCATCACACTGTTATTACCACCAAGGTGACATTGCCTGGCATTTGGCTACTGGCATGGTGCCAGACATTAATTCTCGTCCCACAGAAACTGTTCTTCATATTTAGGACAGGATGTTAGAGGAGCATTATTTCCATAGTAACCACCAGGCTCCAAATTTGCTCTCTGTGAATTTAAGCCTTAATTATTGATATTGTCAAATTCTATTTGATTTTTTTTTTTTACAGTT
This sequence comes from Peromyscus leucopus, assembly GCF_004664715.2. Taxonomy (NCBI): domain Eukaryota; kingdom Metazoa; phylum Chordata; class Mammalia; order Rodentia; family Cricetidae; genus Peromyscus; species Peromyscus leucopus. Next base: position 63,668,034 of record NC_051080.1, on the reverse strand, counting down.
TTGCTCTTGTATTAGGTAAGAAATCAAGGTTGCTGGTAGATCCTACCCATGCTTGCTTATTCTCAGGCAGCGGAGCTTATCGGCCCTGATAAATGGCAAACTCATGGGCAGAACAGGCCATAGTGATTGTTGGAATCCAGTAGTGTGACACTCTCAGTGTTAAGTCTGGCCTGTATTTATTAGAAGTAAAAGCTTTTTTAATTCTGGTGCATCCTTATGTAGTCCTTGGCTTTTCCCTGCCCTTTGTAAGGGAAGAGGGGGAGTCATCTCTGACCATGGACTGGAAGAGGCTAAATAAGGGATTGTGTTCAGTTCTTCTTAGAACTCCAGAGATGATGGCTCTTCTTTGTCTCTCTCTGCACTTGGAGGCACCTGGTGTTTTTCTATACCGACCAGGACTAGGCATAAAGACTGCTGACTTTCCTACCAAAAAGAATCCATGGTATTTAGTAACACGAGTTAATGTAGCATTCTGTCCCTCACCCACATGATCTTTAGATTTCTCAAATGGTTTTGAACCCTGGTAGGGAGAGTTGTATTACTCACCATGCCCATTTTACTTCTGTCAGAAGTCTTTACTGTCGCAGGTGTTTACTGTGTGACTCTGTATTTCAGACAGACAAAGAAAAGAGATGGTTCCTGCCCTTGAAGAGTCATGGTCTGGCAGACTTGTCTGCTGATGTAGTTTCAGGGATTTTTTTTTTTTTTTTTTACATACCTGTTGAGTAAGAAACAATTAAAACCAAACACTATAATATAGTAAGTAAGCAATAGATATAGAGGTCTTCCCTGCAGACACCTCATAATGACCAGACGTGCAGTCTTCCAGTTGCTAGGGATGCTGGGTCTCTTAGATGACGCTCCAAGAATTGTCAGTGGTGGAAGGAAGCCTCATCCAAGACCCAGTCCCCTTCCCTAGGACAGTTTGCAACTGGAGCAATATACAACGGGCTGGCTCCCGTGTCTAACTTGAGAGAACTTGAACTGGCTGTCTCAGCTCCCGAGTTCTGTATAAGCTCAAGTAGGGCTTGGGTGATTCCACAACAGTATCTCACTTCAGTTTCTGTCTCTGCTCATTCCTGCTTCGCTCACTCTTTTGGGTGTCCACCCTAAGGGGAGTCTGCCCCAAATCAACATTCAGATGGGACTTTTCATCTTAGGCACTGGTCAAGGAACCTAATCAGGACATGAGTGCTAACCATTGTGGGGCTGCAGGGGCAGATCTGTGAAACTGGCTTCAGGGATTTGGGAGTGGAGAAGAATGGCAGGTTGTGGGAACAGGGCTTTCCAGAGAAGGAAGGAAGGATGTAACTGGAGTGAATATAGGAAGACTGAAATAGTGGGAACCTGTGTCTTCCTCCACACACAAATCTCTCCCCTTCATTGTGGACCTCAATTACCCTGTGTTCTCTAAGGCAGCGGCCCAAGCAGAGAGGTTGTGTGTCCAACCCAATGGGCTTGAATTGCAGAGCCAGCAGGACATGCTCACATCAGTGGGGAAGAACATGTGTGGATTTGACAAGTCAAGGATTTGAAAACACTGGAGGGGACAGGGTGGAATTTGAGAAGGAATTTCTGGGCAGAGGTGGTGGCAGAACATCTCGCCTGACTCTGCGGAAGGCCAATCTTATCTAGGAAGGGCTTACCTTGACTCCTGGGGTTCCCTGACACCATGCCTGGGGATGTATGGGATGCCAGGAGTACGGATTAGAAGAGGCATGCCTGCTGTGGCCAAGCAGGCTAGCCAAAATGAGCATCTGTTCCTTCCCAGGAAGGTGCCAGGGCAGAGGGATGAGAATGGAGCCTGGGAGGAGCAAGCTGCCTAGAGGGCACGAGATAGGGAGGAGCCCCGCTGGTGGGGTGGCTTGGCTGAGTGGAAGCCACTCACTTGATTTTCCTGATTATTGGTATTAAAAATATGCCCCTACACCCTGATATGCATAAAAGGAAAAGCAAGACATCTTGCTTTCTAGATGACTGAAGATGTCAATCGTGCTTATTGCTTTTCTCTCATACAATTTTGTAAAATAGTAACCCAATCCAAATAACACTGCATATGTGGTATGTGGTAGAAGCCATGCTAAGCAGCCACATTGACTCATTAGTGGTTTTAAGCAAAGAAGAACCAGCTCCTAAAACACTTCTCCCACATAGGAGAAGTAGAAACACAGCAGGTGATTGCAACTGAAGTTTCATTCTAAGTCATTTCAGAAATGTCAGGAAACAAAATTTAAACTGTCTTAGGCAATGCCAAAGGAGGGTGGTCTTCTTGGCTCTCACAGGGACCCTCCGCCTCCTATTTGTAGAAGAAACACCTGGAGCTCTCACTTCTAACTCCAGTTTTCCTACTTGGGCTGCATCTGTGGGATGATGGAACTTCTGGTTGCCACTTTCATGATCTCACCTATGATAAAAAAAAATTTGAGGCTATATGGAATCAAAAATCCAGGATCCATACAAGTATGCTAAGTTTGAGGTTGAAAATACTATTGGAAAACAGATGCAAAGGGCAACAATCTTACATTGTTCATGGCTCAGGATAGTCCCCATCTGGCATCCTGAAGCTCCCCTTACTTGGGTTTGTTTTGAGGTACCCCTCTGCAGTTCATCTTACAGTCTCACTCAGCATTCAGCATCCTGAATCAGAATCCCACATTTATCTGATGGCTTATAGTCAATTCTGGAGCAGACAACAAGATGGAATTAAAATAGCTATAAATTAATTAGGGAACTTCTGAGGAGACAAAGGAAAGGAGACTGGAGAGCTCAAAGAGAACCTCCAGATGCTGCGCTGGTCTGATTTTGGTGGAATTAGTGATGCAGAAAGATGAGGCAGGAAAGCCAAAGACTGTTGCATGAGGGTTTTGGCCATACGAGTGGAGAGTGCTGAGCCAATGCTACTCATTAGAAAAACCCCATCATGGGTAGGAACAGGCTGATTGTAATGACTGGCTGGATTCAGCCTGGGCAAAGCATGACCTTGGCATTCATGGAAGTCCGGGCTGAGCCTGCCAGTCATGTTCACTGTAGCAAGTCCTCTCAAAGATCCAAGAGATGTGTTTCCATGGTCACCATAAATCCCTCACCCAAACAGGAGGCTCTTCAAGGCATGGACTGATTTCACATGTCTGCATCCTTAGGGATCTCACAGTGGGTGAGTCTGATCCTCATAAAGTGCTTGGTGGAGGTTTGTTAAAAACATGGCCAGAAATGTATTTGGAGAGATATGGAGTTGGTTGAGTAGTGTGGATTGGTTTGTGAGGAAATGGGAAGTTATTGAAGGTTCTAAGACAGAAGAACTTTGTGATGGAAGGTGGAATGGATTTAAGCGGGACTTCTGCACTCTCCCTGTGGTATAGGAGTGTGAGTGCTAAGTACAGACACTAAGGCACCGCCGGAGGAACATCTTGGTGTTGGCATCTTTAGGACCTGGAGACTTGGGGTAGGGAATGTGAGGTGTTAAAGATGACAGTGAACTTTCCATCCCCGGGAATAGGGTGTGTGGAGAGAGAGAGAGGAACTGTTATTTCAAGGCCAAATGTTAAGTTCAGCAACAGATTTGTTTAGCTGAAGGTTCTCTGAACACATCCAGGTGGAAGTATCCAAATGGGTGAGAAGTGCCCACCAGGAGCTTACCGGAGATGTCCAGGTTAGAGAAACATATTGAGAAAAGGGGGCGACGAGATCAAGATGAAAACAGACAGTGGAGTTCAAAGGTTAATTGAAATGGGCCTGCTGCTTGTTTTGTGGACAGCTGGTAAGCCATTTGCTCCTTCTCCTGTAGACTTGAGGGAAGCAGGCAGAGTGAGCCTGTCCACGTCTGTTCTTTTGATTCTTTGGTGAGAGGATTTCTCTTATGTTTATTTTTTTCTTCTCAAGTGTGTTCTTCCCATGTCTGTATTTTCACCTTTGATGCCCAGAGAGCAAGCACAGTGATTTGCACAAAGGCTCTGAGCTCCTGAAGGGTAGAGACATCGCTTATTTATGTCTGTCTAGTGTCTAAAATGGCACCTAGACTATAGGAAGGACTTTGAGAATCCATGTTGAATTGAATTACTTAATTTGTACAATGATTCACAGTTTGGTAAATCCCTGAAGACAGACTGGAGCCCATTATCCTCTCAACAATGTTGTAACTCCAACTTATAAATGACAAACGAAACCCCAGAGAGGTTAAGTAGGCTCCCTGAAGTCTTACGGTAAGTAAGGCTCTATCAGTCAGGAAAGCCTAGGCTCTGCTCTGTAACAGATTGAAACTATGGCTTAACAATACACAAGTTTGTTTATTATCAGTGTGAAGTCCATTGCAAATCTGGGAACCCACTGGGGGTCTTCCCGGTGGTGACTCAGAAATCTTGGTTTTGCCAATTGTGTGTCAACAAGTACCTGCATAACCCTGCCAGAAGATCACGGAGAACCAAGCCCTGGTTCTTAAGTTTGCCCAGCAGACAAGAATCACAGTTACTCCACTCACATTTTGTTAGCCAAAGAAGGCACATGACTTCATCAAACCCCAGAGAAAGAGGAAGGTGGCTATTGTCCCCTGAGCCTAGAAGGACTGGAACCAGGATGGCGAGTAGTCCCATCACCCATCTTAACACAGAGTTGACCTTTAATCCAACTTTCTGAGCCAGGTGCAGAGTATTTTAATTCTTTGACTCCTGCTTCTTTTTAAATCTGAAAAGATACTGAAAATTGCCCACGTTAATGCTAGTTTCTGATGCTTAATTACTATCCTGGGAACATTCATTTTCTTCACCCCTTTATTCTACTTTCTTTTGTCATAGACCTAACCCCTGTCTCTTCATGTCAGTATTGAAAACAAAGGCTCAAGGGACCCCAAATACCTCAGAGGAAGCAATCTGTCTTAGGGATAAATGGCTGAGTTGGCTCGTGCTCTCCTAATTGACCCACTCTTCTTTCTTTTGAGTTTTTGAAAGTGAGAAATATTTACATGGTGAGACCTTATCATCAGCATGGACAATACTCCCTGCACCCCAGCGGTATTTTCTAGTAAAAGCTATGCTAGAGTCACCTTAGGCCTCAGACCTCCCTGGAGTTCTCACTTCTATATGAAACCAGATCCGTATATTCACTCTTCTGGGGACAGAGACCATGGCCTGCAAGCTTACATGATGGGAGCGACAAGATGACCAGGACCACAGGCATAGGGAGAAACAAGGGCTGAACAAAGAGAAAGGTATAGGCTTGGCTTTTTTACACACAAGCAATTCCTCAACCATGGATGGAGTTCAGTAAAAGCATGAGAACTTGACTGTCAGCTAGCTATGGCCCCCTGGCTCAGTGAGCGATACTGATGTCTACAACCACCTATATATTACTCCTGGGAGCACAGAGGCCTCTGGATGTTTGGAGCTCACAGCTAGTTACACAGTGAGCTGCTCCCTTCCAGCCCAGGCTAGCTACTCCTTTGTCTTAGGAACTTGGAAAAAAACACTGAAGCAAAATAAGGACTCTAGGGTGTATCATGAGGCTAACGAAAGCTGACATTACTGCTCTTTTGTTTTGTGCCAAGCATACACGCTGAGGTTATCTTACCTTACAAAACTATGGTTGGACATTTTCTACCCCCCACAACCTGGCAGCCAGCCAGCCTGGCTCAAGGGCAAGTGTTCTTTTAATCTGTTCTGATAGATCCTAATTGCCTGGACCAATGCATGGTAGACAGGAGGTGTCCAGTGTGTACTTGTTGAAAAACACACTCAAGGCCATTGATGGAGCTGCAAGGCAGAGGAGCCAACAGAGGAAGCCAGGCAGCCTGGGTTCAAGGCTTTCCCTCAGACAAGGTGTATTGTAAAGTAACCTCTTGTCTATTTTTGGCACTCATAAATTGTGATGCTTATAGTGTCTGCTAATCATTGCACATTTACTACCTTGTCCTGGCCCTACCCGCCAGGCTGTAAACACCTAGAGTCAGAGATGAAACCTGGTTTCTTCCTACACTGCTTGGTTTTGCAAAGCTGGGTAAACAGTAGGTGTGAAAATCATGTTGATTCATTGTCCAGCTGCAGTGTCCTCGAGGATGGCCTAGGCAGTCACACCTTTGGCAGCTGTTTTAACTTCTCAGGGGGAGGTTCCCACTGGCCACACCCCTCTTGGAGGAGGTAGAGCTCCCAGTGCAGTTTTATTGTTCCACTAGGGGGAGCTAAATGCAAATGTAACACCTCTCTAGCCCGCCTGAAGCAGTGGCTGCTTGTGGGCAGCCCTAGGGAAAGGTAGCTGGCTGGGCTAACCTTGGAGAACGCAGTCACGTGCTCCTTCTTGCTCTGTGCTTTCTTCTTGCTCCGAGACAACCTTTACAGTCAAGGTATTTGGAACTGATTCCAACCTTGTGGAGCCATGACCGCTCAGTTTTGAGATTCCCTGCAGCTTCTGCCCGGGCTGACATATGGTTTTGTCTCAGGAGCAGGAAAGATAGATCTTGAGGGCTGCCAGCCTAAGGACGAGGCTGCTCTGTTTTTTCAGGAGAAACTCTGGAATCAACATCTAGCAAACGAAGGGTACTACATCTTTCCCTGTCCCCTTCTCTTAACATGCAGGGGCCTTTACCACTTTCATGTCTCAGAGAGATGCCATTCAAAGTTGAAACTTCCCTTCTTTTTTTCCCTGCTTTTCTTTTTTTTTTTTAATTGTATGGAAGTTCTATAGCTTTATACAATGTAGATTGGTCATATTCATCCACCACCTCCCCCCAATTCCCTGTAGAAGCCCTTTGCCTCCCTCCCAGCTTCATTTCGTCTTCTAATTAAGAAAAAAAAAAAAAAAGATTACTAATCTTCTGACTCTAGTAACTGCTGCCCACATGCACATGGATGTGTGACTATAACCGGGGCATAGGCAACCCTATCAACAGCCAAGTCGTCCACAAAGGAAGCCGCTATCAACTTCCGATAGCTTCTCTGATAAGGGTGGGGCCTCAGGATCTCTTCCCCCAACCATGCTGAAAATTTGACTGGGTTGATTTGTGCCAGTGACCACAGCTGTTGTGAGTTGATGTGCAACATCTGTGTCATACACAGAAGTCACCATGTCACAGCTTTCCCACCAATCACTGTCTCTCACATCCTTTCCACCTTCTCTTTCCCAAAGAGCCCTGAGCCTTGGATGGTTGGCGTAGATGACCATCCACAGCCGAGCACTCAGAGTTACTTCTACTTGCCACTTTGACCAGCTGGGAATCTCTGCATTAACCACTACCCTCTGCAAAAAGAAGCACTGCTGGCCAAAATTTGAGAGTAGCGCAAATCTGTGGATACAAATACAAATATTTAGAATGCAGCTTGGCACCATGATGATTTACCAAAACAATAGTAAGTTTCTCCTGTCCCAGGGCTTATGATATTCCCAGCCATTGGCTTTAGACCAGATTTACAGTACTAGGGTGAAATAACCCCTGGGAAGCAGGCCTCATATCCAATCATAAAGTGGTTGGGGAAATGATGTAATTGTATGTTAACTAACTTTAATTAAAAAAAAAAAAGAGTGCTGGTTACCCTATAACCTTCATTCCACTATTGCTAGTACATCAGCAGAGTCCAGTGCTGGGTAAGGTCGTTGATGTCTTTTCTCTTCCAGCATCCCGTACAGCGCCTTCTGGCTCCATGTAAGCTGGCCAGCAGGGAGAGAGTTTCCTGCAAGTCTGAGATTGCTTTCTTTCCCTTCTTATCATAATGAAACTGGAGACTTGGTTCTTGCAAAAACAACCTGGCTTGTGGAGACAAGAATGATCTATTTTGACAGCTAACCTGACAGGGATGGATGTATTTGTGTAACGTTGGGCAGTTTTATTTTATTAGTTTGTTTTAGCACGGTGCTGCGGATGCCTTTTTCTATGTTTGGACAGCTTGCAAACATGCTGTGAGCACTTGGGAAAGTTCTCAGCTAATGTATTTTCTGTAACAAAATCTGATGCGGAGTTATTTCTTCTTTTCCACGGTTTCTAATTAAATTGTCTGATTTACTTTTCGTTGCAGAGGTTGTGCATCTTTTACAATCTGATATTTTCCTTAAGGGAGAAAGATAGATGTTCTTAGTGAAAGCTACTTATTCTTTTGAGGTATGCTAGTCACTTTTCTCCGTGCTGTGATGGAACACTTGACAACAGCAGCTTAAGGAAGAGTTCGTTTTTGCTCACAGTGGGAGGGTACAGTCCATCATGGCAAGGCTGGTGCTGATGAGGGCAGTTTTAGCTGTGGCATCAGGAGTGCAAGATGTCTACTTCTGTAGTATCTACAGTGAAGAGGCAAAGAGAGATGGACGCTGGCGCTCAGCTGGTTTTCTCCTCCTCCCCCCCCCCCCGCCCCCTTTTCATTTAGTCTGCAGTCTTAGTAAGACATAGTGCCATACACAATAGTGGTAGGTTTTCCCTTCAGTTAAACCTTTGCAGAAATACAGTCATAGACGTACCCAGAGGTATGCCTCTTAGTTGAGTCTAAATCCAGTAAAGTTAAAATGAAGATTAACCATCAGGAGTAGTCTAACAGAAGTCTTGGAAATACTGTATCGGTTTCTTTTCTGTTGCTGGGACAAAACACCCTGGTCAGGGTAACTCATGAAAGAACGTGTGTAATTGAGCTTATAGTTCCAGGTGGTTAGGGCCCATGGCAATGGTTGGGTGAAGCTATGGCAGCAGGAACAGGTGAGAGCTCACATCTTGAGCCATAAGCAGGAGGCAGAAAGTGCATGGGGTGAGGATGGCAGGAGGTGTTTGAAACCACAAAGCTCCCCCTGTGATGTGTCTCCTCCCATAAGGCTGCACTTCATCCTTCCCAAACAGTTCCACTAACCGACGACCACACATTCAAACATGTGAGCCCACGGGGCCCATTCTCATTTAAACCACCACAAATACTAATCTAGATTAGGATGGACTCACACTCTATGGTCAATTTTCATCAAAGATGGGCACTGGATTCTGACTGGCATTGAGGCCAGGTTGGATCAAACTATTTCATGGCATTTCAGCTAGAGTGTTTTTCACCGAACACAAGCATTTGAATATAAGTGGATTGTGCTGCAGAATGGTGATGACTGACCTTATCAGAAATCTGGTTAGTTGCAGTGACAGCTACTGGTAAAGCTGGACAGTAGCAATGTTGGTTATTTTTGCAAAACTGGATACCCACCAAGTTGTTTAGCTGCAAAGCATCTTTATCACTGTTCATCACCTACTTTTTTGGTATGAACTAAAGGGGACTCTAGGGCTTTTCTTCCCCTGACCTTTGGTGTTAGATCAGCTTGTCAAGGAAAAGTCTGAGAGAGGAAGCAAATCAGGTGCAGAAATGATACAGAAACTTTCTTGTATGATGGAGGTGTTGCATTCTGATGACTCAGTGTCTGTGAGCAGCAGAAGGTATGAGAGGCTATGGTGAATAGTTCAGTGCATCCATCTACACACCCAAGGACAGATGCAAGGTTGTGTCCAGGGACAGAGGGCACACCCAACAATTCTGCTTCATCAATCTTAATACATCCATTGGATGATTGACACTAGAAAATTCTATATGCCTGGCATAGTGCACATTCTTTACACACTCTAAGAACTTTCCACATGTTATCTCTATTCAATGCTTCCTATATCAGCCAGGGATGTTGGAGACTGACTCACATAAATATTAAGATTTTTTTTTGGAGGGAATACATACAGGCAAGTCATACAATACCAGGCCAGAGCTGCTCCAGAGGCAGATGGGTTGTACAGCAGTGCTAGGCTCCTCAGGGTTAGCCTTTGCCCTGATAAAGCTATGACTTTTAAATTTGTGTTTCTGGGCTCAGGGTGCCTGAGTGAACCACCCTGAAGGACATGCAAACTCTGGGTGCTATTGAAAGAAGAAGGGGAAGTCAGCTACAGGTGCCCCATGTAAGTTTTGTGAGGTGGGTTGCATGATGAAACAAAAACATCCACACAAGAAGCCCGAGCCCCCCAGAGAGGTGAAATGAGTTGTCCAAACACATATAGCGACATAGAGAAGTTACAGGTCACGGCTTCAGATCTTTGTCTCCCCACTCAAAAGGAGAGATGAATTTTCACTTCGGCACACTGTCTTCTCCTGTCCTTCTGCTGGTACCGCTTGCTTCCCCCCTACCCCCATCCTCCACAGGAGGACCATGACCTGTCATTCCTAGCCACGAAACCTAAGCTTTGATTTCACTCCTGGACCCCCAAATTTCCAAATGCCAGTGGAATAACCCAATGGATACTTTATGCTACATATTAATAGAAAAATCATTGCCATTTGGTATTATAGGACAAGACAAGTTCTATCCCAGTTTTTTAACCACTGAGGAACATGTTGGGGATGGATCTGGATCCCACTGGAGGGAAGAGTCTGGATGCAACTCGTGTGTGGCTCTGGATTCATGGCCTTGTTCTGATGATATTTAGAAGTGAGTGAACCTTTAGGGCCAATAGTTAAAACAAAGAGATAAACAAACATTTGATCATAAGTAGGGGGAAAAGCCTCCATTCTTGTTGCATGGCTCCAGAGTAAACCATTAGTGACATCTGGAATAATTTATATTTCTTGAGGGCTCTAAATCTCTGGACCAAGTAGAAACTATTCCATAATCTACTAGTGGTGCCTGTTACTCTTAGTGATATCTGTTAGTGATGTCTGCTATGAGCACAGGAGTGGTGGTGTGTGTGCTGTGGATTTGAGGACCCTGATTGAAGTTCTCAATGCTCTTCTCCTAACCTGCCATTTTAAGTTTATGTCCTGTTCCTCCTCTGTACTTTTTCCTTTCCCTCTTTTCTCCCCCAGTTGACACTATAAAGAAAAGAGGAAATGACTTGAACTGTTTCTCCGTACATAAGCCCAGTGCACAAAGCAGTTAAGAACTGAGTTACTGTAGGGGTGTAGTGCAAGGGCCTTCAGTGTTCTGCTGTGGCCCCAGTGCTCTGCTTTGGGGTCTGTTGGGGCCAATGTGTCAGCCACAATCCACTTCCTGCTCTTCCTTGGACATGCACACCATCCTTGCTGTTTGTTTTGTTTCTTCCTCTTCCCTTGATGGATGTCCTGCACATTTTTTCAAGATCCTAGAAGTCAGCTTTTGCCACAAACCCTTCCTACCACCCTCTACCTGGATGTCTTATGTGAGACAAACATAATTTTTTTTTTTAAAAACTTCCATCATGGCTTTTAGAATTGTTCATTTGAATACCATAGAAACCTCTGGGTAGGTCTGTGTTTAATAATCAGGAAATGAGACCCACTCAGTCAATTTTAGTAAAGATGGGACTACATTTAAACATCGAAACTTGTTTTGTTTTCCAGGTGTTGACAACCCTCCTGTGTGCATCTATTTCCGCTGCTATTCTGACCTTTCTGGCTACCTTTTGTTTCTGGACAGTTGGGGGTATCATTGGCTTCAGAGTTTCTATAGTGAGTTTGTTTAACACATATAAGTGCTTATAACAGTCCCTAGTGCAGAGCGTGAGCTCACTGAACATGGCTTGCTGCTTTATTGTGGTATAGTCTTAGCACCATGAGGAGAGTAGTACTTCTCTTCCTTGACTCCGTGCCCAGACTGCTGCCTCAGGGGAGGTCTGCATCTGCTGTTCACTAAGATGGGTTACGACGTGAACCTTCTGACCCTTGGCCTGATTCGGAGCACATGAAATGAGAATTAGTCATGGCTTTGTTCACAGTCTGAGAACGTTCACTCTAGTCCCACCTGCTTGTAGGAACTTGAATTCAACCAGTGTATCTCACATTTCTCAGCCTTGGTTGGGGGAAAAAAACCTGACTTTCAACAGTTTTGACAAGGCCTGCTCTTTATGGCTCAGTGACATCATTCAGAAGCTGGCGTCTCTGGCAGAGCAAGTGAGGTCACATTGCTGAGAGGCAAGAGGAAGTCGGAGCAGCTGCAGCCTGGGTTCTCCCAGTGCGCATGCCTTGGCCTGTTCCAGTGTATGCTGGAAGCTTAATTGGCAGGAGACTAGTCTGTGCTGGAGAACTAGAGGGGTCCAGGAACAGGTCCAGGAACCTGCTCTTGAGAGACTGCATCTTAGGATGCCAGGTCCTTGCCTACAATCACTATATGAACTCACAACCTGAACTTGTTCAATGAAGGCTCCATCTGAATGGGAAGGTACTCCACAACGCACTTCATGTTTATGCTTTGATATTCCTTATTACTTGTTTGGCTTCCTAGACTGCAGGGCAAGGCAAACTCGTCTATTTCCTGCTCTCTCTGGCCCTTGGGAACCTCCCCTCTACTTCTATCACCCTCCACATCAGCTCTCTGGGTTTCAGCTTGTATCCTCTGGTCCCTCAGAAATCTCTCCGGATTCCCCAAAGCTCAAGGTGCTCTCTGCTTAGTCAGCATCCCCCATGCAGCTTCTAAAACTAGGCTATGATGTTTCCCCATCTGCCTCCCTGACTGAAAAGTGACCGCAGGCCCCTCGGATCTCTGCCATTTTTTTTTCAGTTTGTAACTGAGGGTCTGCTAAAACAGTTCATGAATGAAAAAGAGGGTGTTGATGATGGAGTGGATGAGAGAATCATCTCTGTTTATTTCAAATTTAATGAGCTTACTCAAGCATGAGAGGGCGAGGAGGGATAGGAACAGGTTTTAAATATTGTTCAACAGTAGCACTTTTTGAGAGTAAAATTACCTCTATTTTTGGAACAGAAAAAAAACAGGACTTTACTAGCGATGAGAGGGACAAAGACTGTCTATGGTACTTCGCCCTTCCTCCTTAGGCTTCTTGGCAGAATTTGAAAACTACTGTCCTTAGAAAGATAGTACTGTTCTGAAAAGAATTGAGAGGAAAGACCATGGCAAGGCTGGGTCCCTAGTACCTTGCTATCTGTGGCTGATAGCCTTTGTTATGTATGCATGGGGGGCAGGGCGGGCTAATTGCCCTGCCGTTTTGTTACAGTAAGCTTTCCTCACCAGGGTCACCTTATGTGGTACACACATGCTCATGCTCACTTTTATTTTGGAGAGGAGGACATGGAAGCGTAGAGAGTTAGGTAACTTGCCTGTGGGGCCCATGATGGTGGTGACTGTGGAGTCAGTCCTCGGGTTACCTTCTGAGCACAGAGCAGTTACAGAGAAGTAAGCAACAGAGCTAGCAGGGACACCTGCTGTCTACAGCAGTGGGGTTCAATGTCCACTGCACTGAGACTGGCCCAGGGGTTAGTGTTACTGGCTGACTCACTACCCTGCTAAGGCTAGGGCTATGGCATCTGTACCTTCTTGGCTCTAGGACCTCCTCAATGGGATGGCTAGACCACTCACTGTCAATAAGAGGGTCAAACAGAAAAAAAAAAAATCCTGGCCCAACTTTTCTCTTTTTAAAAATTAAGTTTGTATTGATTACTTGGGGCCAATGATGGTGATTAGACGTGGCTTCCTCAGCAGGATAAAATAAATGGAGCAATCTTTTTGGAAACAGAAGATGGGAGTGTAGCCCCTCTCAAGCTGACTGCACCAAAGGACCTATCCCTGTTTCATAAAAATTGCCCATACACATTCCTCCTGATCAGTGGTTTTCAACCTTCCTAATGCTGTGACTCTTTAATACAGTTCTTCTTGTTGTGGTGACCTCTAGCTATAAAATTATTTTATTGCTACTTTGTAACTGTAATTTTGCTACTGTTGTGAATTGCAATGTAAATATCTGACATGTAAGATATCTGATATGCAACCCCCAAAGGGGTCATGACCCACAGATTGAGAACTGCTGCTCTAGATGAATCCAGGAGGGATGTCTCCGGGATAAAGACATATGAAAATCCTTTCAGAAATTATAACTCAGATGCTTTCCCCATCTGCCCCTTTTCTGCCCGTGGCATGAGTGAAATACAACCCAGTCTTACAGGTTCCCAATGCACAGGGCAGACCTGAGAAGGAGCAGTCCAACAGGAAGGCTGCTGACAATTCAGAACCGCATGGATCATCTCCAGTGAGCCTCTCTGAGGATGGAGTCCACAGGTGAGGAGTACAACCTCTCTCACAGTCCCTCCTTCCCCACAAACCGGAAGTTGTTCCTTCTATGGATTGGTTATAGTTCCGGTTGCAGTGACGAATTCCCCGGTAGAAGCACGTTAGGAGAAAGACTTATTGTGGCTCACGGTTTGGAGGGTATCGTCCATGGAGGTTAGGAAGGCATGGAAGAGTTCATGGTGGTAGGAGTACGTGGCACTGGCTCCTCACATTGTGGACAACCTGGGCGCAGAGTGTTCAGGCTGGAACTAGATGTGTGTATCACTTTCAAAGGCCCACCCCTGGTAACATACTTCCCAGGGCCACACTCTCCCTCCTAAAGGCTCCGGAGACGTCAACATTGTTTTACATGTTATGGACCGAGTGTCCAAAATGTGAATCTGTGGGAGAACACTTCAGATTCAAACTATAACATTCTATTTGAACAACCAACCCTGCGTGTCCCCGTTGTCCACTAGCTCCTAGTCTTAACTCTTAGCTTAGCATTGTTAACTGTCATCTTATTGGTAGCCCATCTATGTAGAGCCCATCTTCACAGGCTGGATGCATGCTCTGGGCTTCACATGGAGTGTCTGTTTGATCCTTCCAGCATTTCTAGCTGTTGTGGAACATTATTTTAACTAGGCAGAGATGCGTTGCATTTGTTTACGCTGCAGAATGTTACTTGAACTGTGTAAGGGTGTGCCACTTTTGTTTACTGATGCAAGGATGTGTGCTCAATTATGTAAAGAGGGACAGGCTTGGGTCAAGAAGCCAGGTCGCCACTAGCCAGCCAGACATAGAGACAGCAAGAAAGTAAGAAAAGGTAAAAAGCCCCGAGGCAAAAGGTAGATAAAGAGAAACAGGCTAATTTAAGTTAAAAGAGCTGGCCAGAAATGGGCCTAAACTAGGCTGAGCATTCAGGACTAATAATAAGTCTGTGTGTCATGATTTGGGAGCTGGTTGGTGGTTTAAAAGAAAAAGCCTGATCCACTGGGACTCTACCCCAAAAAACCAGACATGTCCTTTCTTTCCTTCCTGTGCTATATCCTTTTTGTGTTCCTTGTGTTAAGTGTCTCTTTTATGTACTGTTACAACACAGAACTTTCTTTAGGGTAGTCCTTTTTTTTTTTTTTGCTGTATTTTCCTTCTGGAGTCTAAGATCAATGCATCTAACGCCTCTTGCATGGTTCATTACCATACAGACATAGTTC
This sequence comes from Peromyscus leucopus, assembly GCF_004664715.2. Taxonomy (NCBI): domain Eukaryota; kingdom Metazoa; phylum Chordata; class Mammalia; order Rodentia; family Cricetidae; genus Peromyscus; species Peromyscus leucopus. The sequence goes on along the minus strand of NC_051080.1, from coordinate 63,652,867 downwards.
TGATCATACACAAGGTGCTCAATAAATGTTGATTGAATAGATGGTTAAAGCTAAGATTCTGGTATGCAAGTTTTGAAAACTTATCAAAGCCTCTCCAACCCTAGCTCTATGCCGGGTTCCCCAGGATGGGCTCCATCATCATCGGCCCAGGAACTGTTTCACCTTCATTAGCTTTTAATATGTCTTCTAGGTCTTTGCTTGTGAGTGTTCTCCACACAAACATCTCCCCTTTCTTTGTTCTATTTGTCACTCTTTTCATTTCAAATTAGAGTCTGTGATGACAGATCTATGGCTTCTCTTAACTACCTCCCACTTGAGGATGCCTATTTAGAGTCTATGACACCAGTCTGTGTCCCTTGAGATCTGTTTCCTGCCAACTTTAAGGAGATGGGATATTACTAATTAGCAAATAACTACTTTGCAAGTTGGAAGGGACCTGGTGATTGTGTTTGGTTTAGACCAATGAGATAACCCTTGTGAGTAAACTTAGGGAGTGTCCTTACAAGAAGTAGGCATGTATTTCTTCTCACTTTTCTTTTTCTCCATGGTCAAAGGTGTAGATTCTAGCTTTAGCAAGGCATCCAATGCCCTGAGATGTGGCGAGGGTGGGACTCTCTAGAAGAAGCCCAGGTCTTAGACAAGTTCATGTTGCTCCTTCACCAACCCAGGCTGTTTATTTGTTAGTTTCTTTTATGTTCACGGGCAATAAGCATATTTTTTTTCTTGGCTTCTTTATTATGTTCTCCATCATGTCTGACAGGCTGGTCCAAGGGAAACTCTACACATGTTGAGAAGCCTTAAGAAACAGGGTGGTACTGGCGGGATGGCTGAGAAGGCAAAGGTGCTTCCTGATAACTTGAGCTCAGTTCCTGGAATTCATGTAATTAGGTGGATGGAGAGAACCAGTTCTACAAAATTATCCCCTGTTCTCCACATATTCCCCCACTCCACCCACAGTAATTCTAATAATAAATGCAAGTTTCAAAAACTAAAAAAAAAAAAAGAAAAGAAAAGAAAAGAAATTGGCTGATGACTCTAGGTGACCAGTGGCCAGTTCAGGCAAAGCTATCATGATTTAAAAGATACGTAAACAATAAACTACTACAGACATTTAAAAGATTGGTTAACATACATGCCTCATGCTCTAGACTCCAGACTCAGTTGTATGTGAACTGTCTGGATATCCATGGAAAAGTTACATCACCTTTCTGGATCTCATTTTCTGCCTGGGGATGGCTGGTGAGTAGATGAAGCTGGACTATAACTCTTAAAAAGCTTATATGATGTCACTGATCTAGCTTCCAAGACAAGAATGGTTAAAGAGAGAGAAATGGATCTGAGCAAAACATGACTTGGGTGGAGAAACTTCTCAGACATTTTTCCAGAGCCTTTCAGTGCCCTGTCCCCTGGCCTCGCCTCCATTTTTTTCTGTCTGAGTTTTCTTTAGTCTTGTCAGCACATAGGAGAGGAAGCTGGGGGATTTTAGCTGGAGCAAATTTAGGTCTGACCCTGCTATTCAATCTTCAGGTGCCTCTGTGATCTTAAAGTCTGATTTTGCTCTCCTGGGCAGCTTTGGATTTCATCTCTGTCAAGTCCAATAAAAAAGTCCCAATCCTAAAAATCATCTTCCTTTAATAAGCTCTTGACAAAGGCCACGCTGTCAGGGCCACCAGACTGTTTACAAGTGTCTCTTCCTATACAGGCCCATCACTCGAGGCCTTTTCTTTTCTTTTTTCTTGAGACAGGGTCTAACTCTGTCACTTTGGCTGACTTTGAACTCCCAGAGGTCGGCAAGCCTCTGCCTTTTGACTGCTGGGATTAAAGGCATGTGCTGCTACGTCTAGCCTAAGATCTGTGCTTTTTAAAGCTCTTTTGACCTTTACTCCATCCAACCTGATTCTGTCTCTGTCTCTGTCTGTCTGTCTTTAAATTGTGGATGGCTGGAGGTATAATGGGAGGACAGACAACAGAAGAAAAGAATAATATTCTGAGTTTAAAGCAATTTCATCTGATTCAGATCCTCACTCCAAACGCTTGGGTCATGCTCTCTAGATTTTTCTGCACTTGAAATTGTCCCATCTTTGTTTATGGCTCACAGAGTCTACAGGATGACAACACACACACACACCTCACTTCTGCTTCTCAATTTTCATCATCCCCCCACAGAAACACACCGATAAGTCAAATCTACTCTTCTTTCTTCTGAAGTAAGTAATAGCTCACAGATTGTCTTCAACAGAGTCCTCCAGGCCAACTGTACTGGTGAATTAATGTTGGTACCCAACCACACTTGATGTCTTTGGTGTCTAAAAGTGGAGTGTGTTTTCCTCTGGCTAGGATGTATGTCTCATGTTACATTGAATAGTGGTGTTCACCTATGGAGAATGTTAGCCAATAAAAAAGGAACAAATTCTTAGATGACACTCCTCACTGTAGCATTATATCCTTTATAATCTAGATTTTTTTAAAGAACTTTTTTCCCCAATGGAAGAAAAGAACCCCTGTGGTTGGTGTTGGGTGAACGATTTCTGAAGGTGTGAACAGGGATTTTTTAAGAAATATAATATGATAGTGATGGAAGGAGCCCAGGATCCAGCCTTAAGTTCAAAGTTCAGCATCTGCTGTCATCCCTGGAAAAATGCTATAGATTTTTCTGACTTTGCATAGTAATGAATGAAAATGAGAATATGCTTAGCACCCAGACTGTAACTGTGTTTCAATAGGAGTCTAGCTTTGGTAGGCAAGTGCTCTATCATCATGCATCATGCCCAACTCAAGCACATGGCTTTGGGACAGGAATCTTAGTTCTAAAGCCTGCTCTTCCCTTGCAGACTAGCACATCTTGGGAAATCTCTTGACTGCCAAATCTTCATTTATTCCTATATTAAATGGTGTTTATAATAATTTCTGCCATAGAGGGAGTTATATTAGAAGAGAAACATGGATGACTGTCTCATAATAATGATATACAATTAGTGTAATCACTATGAATGATAGTAACGACTCTTTCATATCTTACCCTATGACTGTTTATACCTGCATGCTAACAATACCTATCCTTCTAATTTCTCAAATCTCAGTTTCCCTTAGTAGGCATTAACCACGTTTTCCTGTTCCCCTTTCCTTCTTACTTTAGCATCAATGGGGCTAGCAATATTCCTAGTCGCATTCTGATTTCTGCGTCTTAGCAGAAGCATGAGTGTACATACCCACACCCTTCCCACAGTACAGACCACACATAGATGAGTGATAACTCACACTGTAAATGGTGGTGCATACAGCCTATACAGTTATATGTAGTGGCCTTGGCATTGACCTGCCTGCAGGCAGACTTGTAGATTTCCTTTCTCAAGAGTATTGTTAAAGCATAAGTTCAGCTTTGCTGTCAAGTCTTTGCAATATTATGGGCTATTACAATTTCTTCCCTTGAATCATCAGGGGGCCTTACAACCAAACCAGCATGCAGAGAAAAGAACTGTGAACAAGGTTGAAACGTAGGTGACTGAAATCTAGATGTGAGCAGAGAAACTCCCGGTGTTTGCCTTGATGAAAGGTCCCAAAGCATATGTCAAAGTCAGGAGAGACCCATAGCAAGTAGGCAGTATGCACCAGGAGGGCTCACCATCAGCCCCAGATAATGCTGACTTGGGATTTCAGGCCGAGTTTCAGTGGGTCATGTAATTGCTAAGTACAAGGGACGAGAATTCAGCTTATCGCTTACATGGACTGAACTGTGTCCCTGAAAATCGATATATTGTACCAGTATCTTCAATGTGACTCTATCTGGAAATAGGGCTTTTTGAGGAGGTAAATAAGGTCAAATAAGGTCCTAAAGGCAGGATCCTGATCCAGTAGGAGAGGTGGGCTTGGAAGGAGAGAAGAGAGAGCTCTCCCCCACCATGTGAGGACACAGTAGAAAAGCAGCTGCTGGACTGTCTTTCCAACCTTGTTCTTCAACCTTCAGAACTGTACACAGTAAATTGATGATTTAAGATACCCAGAATATTGTTATTACAGATTACACAGCTGAGACAAATTCTTCATAATAGATAAAAGGTCAAGTAATAATTTATTTTTAAAAGTTTGCCTTCTAAAGTGAAAGAAGACCAGTGTAGGCATGCAGACTTTGATCTCAAGGTTACCTCTGGTCCAAGATGGCTGTTAGAACTGCAGGTATTACAGAAGCATCTTAGTAGCAGGGCAAAGGATGGGAGGAAGGGCAAAGGATAACCTTCCTGATTACATCAGCTGCTTTAAACAAACTCCCTGGAAGACCACACCCAGCTGTCCTTGGCCAAAACTAACCTCATGGTTATGTCCAGTTGAAACAGAGGTGGAGAAACTTGGGGTTTCACTTAGATGCATTTCTGCTTCTAGTGAACATGGACTACGTTTTTTAAGGAGGAAGAAGAGTATGCATGGTATAGACAAGACCATCTGCATATCTCTGTAGGGTTATTTTTGTTGGAATTACTCTTAAAGACACTGGCAATACACCTGGTTGTGCTGGGAGTATAGTTACTGCTTAATAGACATCCTCTGGCTTATTGAATTGTAATGTCTGTTAAGCCATTAGAGGGATTGAAAAGGCAGGGGAAAATGTGAGTTCTCTTTTTGATGACTTGGCTGTCAAGCCAGAACAAACATTTGCCTCAATGTCAACCTGGTTTGTAGAAATTCATCTGGTCCCCAAACTCAGCAGGGGCTAGAGTTGGATCCTTCCTTTGCTGCCATTTTGAATGGCAGCTTTTCATTAATACGTTGTACAAGGTGGCTACTGATGCCATAGGGGAGACGGTCTGACTCATGAAATCACTTCTCATCCAGAAATGCATTAAGCTGAATTAATGAGGCAATGGCTCCCCTCCCTCCACCTTTAGTCCACAGTGTTACTTGCCAGTAATTGCTCAAGGAAACTTGGCTTGGACACAGCATACCAGTGCTTATTGAATTTTGCAAATTTTTAGGGTCACTCAATAAATGGAAAAGCCAGACCATATGTGTTAGATCATTAGAAGTTCGGCTTTGTTGATTTATGCTTTAAAGTGTCAATCATTATAGTCGGGGGGAAAAAATTATTGAACATATTCTGTGTCATGATTTTCTTTTGGTAGGGTACCTACAAAGAACCATTGTTTGGGTTTTGCTTAGCACTTGGTGAAGAAGATAGGAATTAAGGATGGTGTGAGGAGGGGTATGGTAGAAAAACTGTGGGAAACAAGACCGAGAGGCCCAGGGTGAGGCTCAGTGGAGAGGTGTGTGTAAAAGGATGGCAAGGCTTTGGCTGCATGGAGAAAAGCCAAGGATGACTCATGAGTCACTAGGGAAGGAGAAGTGTGAAGAAAGGGTTGGAGAGAAGGTGGCCTGGCATCATCTAAAACTCCTGGGAAAAGCTGTGCTCTGCAAATGCGAACATACACTGGGGCAAAGGGTCCCCCAATAAGCAAATAAGCCAGGGAAAATTTCAGAGACTAACTAAATATTAGCCAAAAGAGGCCTCTGAGAAGGCCTTTTCTCTAAAGGCAAACTGACATTTATTTAATTTTGTTAAACAAGCAAACAAATTTATATGAGCAGGAAGGACCTTTTCTTACCTGGATCTACTATTTCCTAAAAAGCTTTCCTGCAATATTAGTTTTGAAAATATTGATATGCCTGGCACAAGGGTTTAGGCTCTTTGTAAATGCTACATAATAATGATAATTACACCCAATGGAATATAATAACAAAATTTGATTTTGGCTGGAATGCAAGGAACACAAATGTAGTTTTGAGAAGTAATTTTGGAAAGGCTAATTGAGAGCCATCTGTGACAAGCCTCCAGTGCCCTATGCATGAGCCAGGGCTCTTCAGACAAATAGGACAAATGATGTTTACACATGTATAAGTTTAGGAATTGGTTCCTTTGATGGGATGCTGAGAAGTCCCTGGATCTAGTGTTTGCAAGCCTGAGAACCAAGACAACAGGTGATGTGTTCAAAGGCCCACGAGCCAAACAGCCAGTGGTGGAGCTTCTAAACTGCTTAAGGAAGTAAGGACTCCTTTAGGCTCAGTTTTGGGATGCAGTCATTGAGGCAGGGAAGGAACGGTAGCAGGAGTGTGAACAACTGTCCAGTCAGGAAGTAGAGAGAGATGAGTACCAGGGCCTCTGCTTTCTGCTTTTGATTCTGAGACCTTAGCCCATGGCATGGTACCACTCAGATTTAGAATTGTGCCTTTGTGTTGTTGGTTGTTTTTGCTTTTTTTAGGGGTCCCACCACCCAGCTTCCAAATAAATCTCACACAGAAGCTTATTCTTAATTATAAATGCTTGGCTTTAGCTTGGCTTGTTTCTTGCCAGCTTTCCTTAATTTAAATTATCCCATTTATCTTTGGCCTCAGGGCTTTTATCTTTCTCTATTCCTGTATACTTTTCTTTATTTCTTGCTCCATGGCTTGCTGTGTAGCTGGGTCGCTGGCCCCTGGAGTTCTCCTCCTTCTCTGGCTACTTCCTTCTCTCCCAGATTTCTCCTTTTATTTATTTTCTCTGCCTGCCAGCCCCACCTATCCTTTTTCCTGCCTCTCTGTTGGTCATTCAGTTCTTTATTAGACCATCAGGTATTTTAGACAGGTAAAGTAACACAGCTTAACAGAGTTAAGCAAATGCAACATAAACAAAAGCAACACACCTTAAAATAACATTCCCCAACATCTCAATTAAATCTCTCTGGAAACATTCTCACAAACATACTCAGGGGTGTGTCCTCTAGGTGATTCTAAATCTCATCAAGTTGATAGTGAAGACTGAATATCATAGCATCGGAAGAACTGGGTAAAGCATGTGGCTCTTCCTGCATGTTTGGTGCCAGTCTTCCATCCAGAGCCTAAATAGAAGAAAAGGCAGAGGAGGGCTGCAGTCATTTGAATACGAGCTATGTTCTTGGTCCTCAGGCCTTCACACATTGTTACAGTTTGAATATGAAATGTTCCCACAGACTCATGTCTTACATTCTTGATTCTCAAGAAGGTACTAGAAACTTAAGTGGTCATGAGTCTTCAGTGTACAAACATAGGTATTTTGTCATCACAATGTGAAAAGTAACTAATACAGGTGTTGATCTTCTCCAGAAACACTCCACAGATACATCCAGAAGCAACATCTAATTTTAACCCTTGGCTCTACCAACTTGACACATACAACTGAACACCACACATTGCTGAAGTGTTAGGATGTTATTTGGTAGGCAGACAACATAATGTCTGTTACTGGCACCCTGAAGTTTAACCTGAATAGTTATTCTTGTGATAGCTCAAAAGATGAATACCTGGTTGGACTTCCTGGGACAGAGATCACTAGACTTGCTATCAGTGGGTTTGAACTCCCTAAGAACAGGTTAGGTGGTAGTCATGAGTCCAGGCAAAAGCTTGATTATTTAAATTTAACAAATATGATCAACATAGAAGTTAAGTAAAGTAATTACAGCCATAATTTTTTTAAAGTATTTGTCTTAGTTTCTATAGCAGACTATTTTATTTTTATTTTATTTTATTTTTTTACTTATTTTACAATACCATTCAGTTCTACATATCAGCCACGGGTTCCCCTATTTTCCCCCCTCCCACCACTTCCCCTTACCCCCAGCCCCCCCCCCCCATTCCCACCTCCTCCTCCAGGGCAAATCCTCCCCCGAGGACTGCAATCAACCTGGTAGACTCAGTCCAGGCAGGTCCAGTCCCTTCCTCCCAGACTGAGCCAAATGTCCCTGTATAAGCTCCAGGTTTCAAACAGCCAACTCATGCAATGGGCACAGGACTTGGTCCCACTGCCTAGTTGCTTCCCAAACTGATCAAGCCATTCAACTGTCTCACCTATTCAGAGGGCCTGATCCAGCTGGGGGCCCCTCAGTCTTTAATTCATAGTTCATGTGTTTCCATTCATTTGGCTAATTTTTTTCAATAATTGAGTAAAACCGAAATTTATTATAAGTCACAGTCGTCCAAGGGACCTCCATGCTATATATATAGCCTCCATGGTTCTATGGGTTGTGGTCTGATTGTTCTTTATTTTATATCTAGAATCCACTTATGAGTGAGTACATACCATGACTGTCTTTCTGGGTTTGGGTTACCTCACTCAGGATGATTTTTTCTAGTTCCATCCATTTGCCTGCAAATTTCATGCTTTCATTGTTTTTCTCTTACAGCCATAATTTTGATGGCTGTATGATATACATGCAGATCAATATGGAAATGGTGGCTTAAATGAGGCCATTTGTATGGGGACATCACAAGTTTCAAGAGCACAGTTGGATCAAATGAAGATATTTGGGATTACTAGATATAGAAATCAGGATAATTAGCGGTTTTGAGTACACATATACACATGTAACTGAAATGTTACTTCTCTTCATACCCTCTCTGTGGGTGTGGGTGTGTGTGCACAAATGTGCATGTATGTGAAGGCCAAAGTACAACCTTGGTTGTTGTTTTTAGGTGCCCGTTAATCTTTATGTGAGACAGGTTGTTTTGCTGGCCTGAACAATTAATGGAAAGAGGCCATGAATGTGAAAGAGAGCAGGGAGGGGTTTATGGGAAGGTTTAGAGAGAGGAAAAGGAGGTGGAAAATGCAGTTATAATTTCAAAAAATAAAATAAATAGCAAAAAATTAAAAAAGTGCATATTACCCTGCCTATCATTTTTTAATGTGAGTTCTGACTTTAAACACAGGTCTTCCTGCTTATGAATAAGCATTTACAGACTGGGCTGTGGCCAGTTTGTCACAGTTTCTTTCTTTCTTTTTTTGGTTAAACGTAAATTCTTTTAAATGATTTTTTTGGACTTCTTTTTTTCTTATTTAAGTTTATTTTATTTTATTTTATTTATTTATCATGTATACAGTGAGTGTTCGGCCTGCAGGCCACAAGAGGGCACCAGATCTCATTACAGATGGTTGTGAGCCACCATGTGGTTGCTGGGAAATGAACTCAGGACCTCTGGAAGAACAGCCAGTGTTCTTAACCTCTGAGCCATTTCTCCAGCCCCCTTATTTAAGTTTTTTTTTCCACACATAATGACTAAATATTGGGAAAGGGTTCCAAGTCCACAGCTTGGTTTTGATTGTATTGTTCAACCAAAAAATAAAAAATAAAAAAAAAAAACAGTGATCATCAAGGTTTTTGATCTTTCCTGTCCTAAAAAAATTGAAAAATTGTATATTCCCTTACATATTTCTTAAATTGATATGATTTTCATGTCCTATAAATATTTTGAAAAATTTTGTACACCTTAAATATTTCTTAAATTGATATGGTTTGTATTCATAAATTTAGATAGTTTCAAAGAATAAAACCTTTAATATATCATAAATATTGAACATTTTAATATAAAATAATACATTACTGTTTTAAATTTAAAAATAATAAATTACTGTTTTAATTTCTCCCTTCCCTTTCCTGGTGGGACATAGAGGTAGACACATTAGATAGACATCTACTATCATTTAATTAAAAATTATATGAATAAACTTTTATTAATTGTAGGAATTTCTTTTTTTAAAATATTTTTATTTTATAATTAATTTAATTTTACATAACAGCCATGGATCCCCCTGTCCTCCCTCTTCCCACCCCCAGCCTTTCCCCCCAATCCTCTCCCCATTCCCACTTCCTCCAAGGCAAGGTCTCCCCTGGGGAGTCAGCCCAGCCTGGTAGATTCAGCTGAGGCAGGTTCAGTTCCCTCCTCCCTACACCAAGGCTTAGCAAAGTGTCTCAGCATAGGCTCTAGCTTCCAAATAGCCAGCCCATGCACCAAGGACAGGTCCTGGTCCCACTGCCTGGGGGCTTCCTAAACAGTTCAAGCTAATCAACTGTCTCACTTATCCAGAGGGCCTGGTCCAGTTCCATGGGGGCTCCTCAGCTATTGGTTCACAGTTCATGTGTTTCCACTAGTTTGGCTATTTGTCCCTATGCTTTTTCCAATCATGGTCTCAATATCTTTTGCCCATATAATCCCTCCTCTCTCTTGCCGATTTTCTTTTTTTAAATTAGCTCTTTGAGAATTACATACAATGACCTTGGCCATATTCATGTTTGTATGTTCATCCTCCATTTTGCTCCTTCCCCTACCTACCCAACTTTGCATCTTCTCCTTCTTTTTTAACCCATCAAGTTCAGTTTGTATTGTTCTTATATTCTTGGACATGTGGCCTTCTACAGGAGTGTGGTCAACCTATTAGGAGATACCTGCTGTTTTTGACATGATCCATTTTGTTGGTGAGGCTTTCTACTGAGGTTTTTATTTTTTCATTTTCAGCATTGTTTCAGTTTGGATTTTCTTTCCTTTATATTTTTAAATTTTTTCCTGGTATTGAAAATATTTTTTCCTCATATAATACATCCTGATTATGGTTTTCCCTCCCTCTCCTCCTCCCAGGTCCTCCCACTTATCCTTCCATCTGGATCCACTCCAGATCTGTCTCTCATTAGAAAACAAACAGGCTTCTAAGGGATAACAGTAAAATGAAATAAAATAGAATAAGATTAGAACAAAACCACACTAGAATAGGACAAAGCAAACAAATGGAAGAAAAAGAGCCCAAGAAAAGGCACAAAAACCCAGATATTGTAGCCAGAAGTTTTTTCTATGGTCCTGCGGAATCTCTTCCACTCATGTTCTGTAGCTGCTTGGTCCCAAATAAACACACACAGGCTTATATTATTTTTAAACTATGGCCATGGCAGGCTTCTTGCTAGCTAGCTGTTATATCTTAAATTAACCCATTTCTATAAATCTATACTTTGCCACGTGGCTTGTGGCTTACCGGTACCTTTACATCTTGCTTCTCCTGGTAGTGGCTTGCAATGTCTGCCTTGCCTCTCCTTTCTCTTCCTGTCTATCTGTTTGGATTTCCCGCCTGCCTCTAGGCTGCCTTGCCATAGACCAAATGGCTTTATTTGTCAACCAATCAGAGCAACACATATTCATAGCATACAGAAAGACATTCACAGCAGGATATGGATGTGGAGATTCACTCATTTACATAAAACACTAAATGTAAAGGACCTGCAGGGTAAAAAGAGAGAGAAATATATAAATAAAAAAATATAAAAAGATTTAAAAAAGCCTTGGCATGGTACTATGAGACAAGAAACCTCTAAGATGCCATTGAGTTCATTTTCTGTTGGCCATCTGCTGGTGGGCATACAGTCTACACTTAAGAGTAGTTTGTTTTCACAGTGAGAAATGTCAAACTGGAGTTAAGAGAAAACTAAAATTTCATTTGCAAGTGATTATCAATTGGGGATAGATTCTAGGTTAGGGATGGAGGCATGTTCCCACTTCTCTTTTCAGCTCTAGGACCCCATCTGGTACAGAGCCAGGCAGGGCTTGTGCATATTGCTCAGTCTCTGTGAGGTCATATGTGTGTCCATTCTGTTGATTTAGGAGACGATGTTTCCCTAATGTCCTCTGTCCCCTCTGGTCCTTATGTTCTTTCTTCTTCCTCTTCTGCAGGGTTCCCTGAACCCTGAGGGGAAGGACTGATGGAGACATTCTCTTTAGGGTTTTGTGCTCCAAGGTCTCTCACTCTCTGAATATTGTCTGGCGGTGGGTTTCTGAATTTGTTCCATCTGCGGCAGGAGGAAATTTCTCTGATGATGGCTGAGCAAGGCATTGATCTATGAGTATAGAAGAATATCATTAGGAGTCATTTTGTTGTTATGTTCTTTTAGTAGAACAGTAGTATTTAGTCTTAACTGAGTCCTTGGGCTAGCTAGGCTCAGGTTCTTAGATACCAAAACAGTGCCAGATATGGTTCCATCTCCTAGAGTTGTTGGCCTTAAGTCAAATCAGATGTTGCTGGTTGCTTCCACAAGCTTTGTGCCATTGCTGTACTAGCATATCTTGCAGGCAGGACACTATTTTAGATCAAAGGATAGCTGGGTTGATGTTTACAATTCTCCTTTGGTAGCATACAGTAGCTTCCTGTATCAAAGACAGGGGCATGTAGGGGTGAAGGCTCTATGTAGGTACCGTCTTCCTGAGGAGATGCCATGCTGATTTCCATAGTGACTGTACAGGTTTACAGTTCTGCCAGCAATGGGTGGGTGGTTCCCCTGCCCCACATCATCGCCAGCATGAGCTTTCATCTGATTTATTAATCTTAGCCGTCTGATGGGTGTATGATGAGATCACAAAGCAGTTTTGATTTCTATTTCCCTGATGACTAAGGATATTGAACATTTCTTTAAGTGTTTCTCAGCTGTTTGAGTTTCTTCTTTTGAGAATTCTGTGCTTAGACCTCTATCCCATTTTTTAATTGGATTATTTGTTTTCTTGAGATCTTGTTTTTTGTGTTCCTTATATGTTTTGGATACCAGCCCTCTATCAGAGGTGTAGTTGGTAAAATTCTTTTCTCCCATTCTGTAGGCTGCTGCTTTGAATGATGGTGTCTTTTGCCATACAGAAACTTTTCAGTTTCATGAGATTCCATACATTAATTGTTGATCTTAATCGTTGTGTTAATGGTGTTCTATTCAGAAAGTCTTTTCCGTGCTAATGAGTTCAAGGTTATTTCCCACTTTCTCTTCTATCAGGTTCAATGTATCTGTTTTTTAAATTTTTAAAATTTTTTTAATTTTTAGAATTTTATTAACTTTTTTTCCGTTTATTTTATATATTGACTACAGTTCTCCCTCCTCTCCTCTTGTTCCCTCTCCCTGCCTCCCATCTACCCCCATCTCATTTTATGTTGAAGTCTTTGATTCATTGGAGTTGAGTTTTGGGCAGGATGATTGATAAGTATGGATATATCTGGATTCTTCTATATGTAGACATCCAGCTTGACCAGCATCATTTGTTGAAGATGCTGTCTTTTTTTCCAATGTGCATTTCTTGCTTCTTTATTAAAAAAGCAGGTGTCCATAGGTGTGTGGATTTATGTCTGGATCTTCAATTTGTTTCCATTGACCAGTGTGTCTGTTTTTATATCAATACCATCCTGTTTTTATTACTGTATCTCTGTAGTACAATTTGATACTGGGGTTGGTGATATCTCCAGCAGTTCTTTCATTATTCAAGATTTTTTCAGTCATTTGGTTTTTCTTTTCTTTGTTTCAATAGAAAGCTGAAAATTGTCCTTTCAAAATCTATGAAGAATTATGCTGGAATTTTGATGAGGATAGCATTGAGTCAGAATATTGTTTCGGGGATGATAGGCATTTTCACTCTATTAACCCTACTTGTATTTTGTGTTCTTTTTGTACTTTGATAGGCATCTCCTTTTTTTTTATGTTAGAGATTTTTTTCTTCTGTGGTTGTTTTTGAAAATATTTTCTGTGCGTTTGACCTGTGCTTTTTTTACTTCCAAATTGAGATTTGCGTATTCAGAGTTAGTTTGTTGGTTGAGCTTTTATTTCTTTTGTCTTCAAATCACCTTTCTTCTTTAAGCAGTGGTGCTTACAATGTTCAGATGGGGGCTAAGTCACAGCCGAGTTTGGTTGTTGATTTCTTCTTTTCGTCGGGTAGTTGGGGCTACAGTCTCTGTCCCAGTTCTTCTGTGAATCAGTTACAGCCTGATGCTTTCCCTGTCTGGATTAAGGAGCTTGCAACAAACTTCCCCTGGCAGTGTAGACTGGTCTTTAGTCTCAAGGCCAGACAGTTCAACTAGAGAGCCCAATCAGGCAGCCTGCAGGGCTCTGGTGAGTCTCCCAGAGGGAGGGGTGACTTGTCTTCCAGAGTCATAAGTGATGGCTGGAGAGTCCCTTGTGGGGGAGAGGCTGGGAATTGGTGAGTTTCAAAGGGATGGCAAGGAGGTCATCTACTTGGCAAGTAGTTGTAGGACAATGGGGCAACTCAGTGAAAGGGGCTAAAAGCAGAGCACAAGCAGCTTCCCTGAGTCTCTGTCCCATGTGGGCTGGCTGGAGAGTCTTTGGAGGTGGTGGTGTCTGATCTGGGGCATCCCAAAGAAGGAGGAGGAAACAGGAGGAGATGGCAGCCTAGTGTTAGGAAATTCTACATTATATCGTTTTCATATTTCATGTCCTATTTGATCTTATTCCAATTATAGAATTTTCTCTTATTGAAGTATATTCTTTTGTCTGTCTGATGGTTTTTTTTTTTTTTTTTTTTTTTTTTTTTTTTTTTTTTTTTTTTTCCGACAGGGTTTCTCTGTGTAGTTTTGGTGCCTGCCCTGGTTTTGCTCTGTAGACTAGGCTGGCCTCAAACTCACAGAGAACTGCCTGTCCCTGCCTCCCAAGTGCTGGGATTAAAGGCGTGTGCCACTACCACCCGGCTTGTCTGATGGTCTTTAATTGATCAACTTATGAAACATTTCTGCAAAAGAAAACATGTTTAAATATTGAAAGAACTTTTCTCCCTGTGACTTCAATGGTAGAAATTTCAAAACAAATACCCTTTGATTGAGTTATCATTATCATTATTAGTTTGTAATTGACCAAAATAACATATGTGTGTATGCTGTGCACTTTTATAAATAATTGCTAGCCAAAGAAGCAAAATATTGGAAATAATTTTCTTTTTAAAAATTTTTTATTTTATGTACATTGGTGTTTTGCCTACATATATGTCTGTGTAAGGCTGTTGAATCCCCTGGAACAGGAGGTACAGACATTGAGAGCTACCATGTGGGTGCTGGGAATTGAACCCAGGCCCTCTGGAAGAGCAACCAGTGCTTTAAACCACTGAGCCATCTCTCCAGTCCAGGAAATAATTTTTCTTAATAAATATAGAGTAAGGTTTATATTGTCCTGTGGAAATAAAATCTTGATTTGTCCTTTTGTTTAGTACCTAAATTAGTTACATATTTTATGTGGCTGTGAAGGATTCCTTCCTTCCTTCCTCCCTCCCTCCCTCCCTCCCTCCCTCCCTCCCTCCCTCCCTCCCTCCCTTCCTTCCTTCCTTTCTTAAGCAGAATGGGTGAAAATGGAGTGACTGGGAAAAGATAGCTGCCTCACTGCCTTAAGGTGCTTTCTCACACAGGCCAGTTCTATAAACGAACTCACATTTGCTAATTGTACCACCAGAACCGGTCCCTTTGTAAGCTGAATTTCATGTGTGCCCAGGCATGTCCATCAAGGTCATCATGCACATGTAGCACAGTCTGAAGACTGTTGATGGATGCAAGGAAAATGACTCTGGTATAACAATGTGTCATTCTTCCCACACATGGTGTGATTTTGAAAATAAGTTACTTCATCTCCAAGTGCTCAGTCTGCTGTTTTGAAGGATTTGGGGGCTCACCCAGCACCGACATTTTGATCCCTGGGTATCTTCTTGAGATATGGCAGGTGTGTGTGTGTGTGTGTGTGTGTGTGTGTGTGTGTGTGTGTGTGTGAAATTGTATAATTGAAGCTACGTTCGTCACTGACTGTATTGTCTCCATTATCCTTCCAAATTGTCAGATCCCAGAACAGCTTCATCTCGGTATTTCAAACAGATTTCTGAAATTAACCTCTGACCTTCACAGGAACTAAAAAGAAACATAGGCGGAGGGAATAGGGGTCTCTGCCATTTCTTTTTTCTCTTTTTTTCTTGCCTTTTACTTTTTTTTTGGGCTTGATTAGATATTTGATTTCTACAGCTTGCATGACTAATTCTGTGCTTCTTAGCATGTAAAGGTGAAAAAAGTTTGCCCCCGCCTGCCACTTTCTGGAGACATTTATTACAGGTCATCTTACACATCTGGTTAGAATGGGCCAACTGATTCTTTACCAGAAAAAAATTTGGCAGTAAGTTTGGCTTTTTTGAGTCTCCCACTGGCCCCAAATCACTCTAGAGTCAGCCTGGAGGTCATTCTATGTCTCATCTGCACAGGGTTAGATTGAAAGAGAGTAGTCCCTTCACCTACAATCAGAGTGAGCTCTTCACAGGGAACTGTCTCTACCTGGGTCTTAGGAATGAGGAGGGTGGTTTCATGGTTTTTTCCTTCCTGGAAAGAGAAATAATGAACCGGAACACTGGGAGGTTGGGGCAGTCACTGAGAAGTTAAGCCATATTCACCTTCTGAACCAACAAGATGGCAAGGTCTCCCACTTTTCAAAGTAATATATTTCCCAAGGTTCCACATTTAACTGGCCCAGCTGGGCTTCCAGGGCTGCTTTATCCCCTTCTCCCTCCAACATGGTCACTTTATCCCCCATCCGAAGAGCAACTCTGCCTCTTGGGGTAGACACTTGACAAGAGGCAAGAGGTTGGGAAACCACAGAAGGGGTTTAAGCTGAGAGTGTGTCAGGGTTGGATTTCTGACCTACTGCTCTGGCTGCAATTTCATGGAGGATGTTCAGGATGCACTAGGGTGATGAAGCTGTTATTGTGCTGTAGAAAGCCAATGGGTTTTCCATGTGTGCTGCCTGTGATAGGAGCTCAACCCTAACACAGCTCTCGTGTGCTGTGGAGGCAGCACCTGTCATTTTAGGATGGAGATGAGCATATCTGGTTTTGTTTCTGCAAATGACTAGTTTGGAGAGTATCTGCACTAAGCTATCTCGGTGGACCCTAAACTCTGGACTCAGTCAGTTTGGGTTTTTATCACCCATGGGTGTGGTATCATCTTGAGCAAGTGACTAGATTTCTCTCAACTTCTTCAGGTTATTATGACAATTCTGTTCCTGGTCTGTATAACTATTCTGCTGCTCATATCTATTTTGGACTAGTGCTGAGGATAGAGGAGGGAGAGCAATAATTGGAGGAAGGATAGTAGAGGAAGGTGAGTAAGGAGGTGTGGAGGCTGGAGGACATGATATTCCTACATTAAATGGGTAGGGATGATGCTGTTGTTGCTAAGAAGAGCCTGCCATGCTAACAGACCCGATTCTAGCTCTAGAATCCCAGCTAACAGGGTGGAGGTTGAGGTGGTTTAAAACCATTTAAGTTTGGACCCTGGGTTTAGTGGAATCTGGGTAATAATGTGGATTAGTCAGTGTGTTCCAGAAAAATATAACAAATGGGATGTGTGTCTATGTGTTAGGGAGATAGATAGGGTAGGCTGGGATGTTGTAAGGCATTAGTCATGTGATTGCAGAAGTGCAGTTAAAGTATTCAGGGTCATCGGTGAGGCTGGAGACCCAGAGTGGAGGAAAGATCTAAGGATAATGATAGTCTGCTGGCAGAATTCCTTTTTGCCTGGTACAGGATGGCTTTTGCTCAACTGATTGGCCCTGTTGCCTCTGCTGCCTTCATGCCACAGTTAACAATGATGTTTTCTGGATCTCTGATCTCCTTGTCAGCCTATATTGGAGCATCAGCCTCTGCGGCCACTTGCGTAATGGGTTCATTCAGAACCACAGATTTTGGGGCTGGAGAGCTCAGCAGTCAGGACTGCTTGCCATGCTTGCACATGACAGAATTTCAGTTCTCAGTTGGCATAAAACTGCTTATAACTCCAGTTCTGAGGGATCTGGTACCTTCTTTTGGTTTCCATGGAGACTTCACTCATGTGTACAAACCTACATTTAGCACAACTTAGACACATAACTAACAACTTAAAATTAAAATAAGATCATATTTAATCAGGCATGGTCATTGACACTGGTAATCCCATCAGTGGGAAAGGCCAAGGCAGGGGGATATTTTCAAGTTCAAGGCCAGCCTGTACTATATAACAAGACACTGTCTGTTTCAAAAACAACCTAGTGATTTAATTATTATAAAAAAAAATCCCAAACTTAAAAAAAAAATAAAACACTATATTAGTTTGGGGTCTCTACAGGAACAGAAGGGTTAGAATGAATATATATTCTACCAACAGAAAGTCCAAGAATCCAGTAGTTTGTCCATGAGGCCGGATGTCTCAACTGGTCCAATGCCAGTGAAGGAATGGACTTGCCAGAGTGAGAACATGCAGGCAAAGAGCAAGGGCTTCTTTCTTCCTTGTCCTTTATGTAGGCTGCCTGCAGAAGGTGTGGCCCAGAATAACGGTGGGTCTTTCCACCTCTGAAGATCTGGATTAAAGGTGAGTCTTCCCACTTTAAATAATTTAGTTAAGAAAAATCCCTCACAGGTGTACCCAGCTGCTTGAGGTTTAGTTAATTCCAGATGTAGTCAGGTTGACAACCAAGAATAGTCATCATAGACACATTCACAGAAACATTAGAATAATGTTTGACCAACTATCTAGGCACCACAGACATGTTCAAAGGATCTATAAAGTCAACCACCACAGTGGACTAACCAATAAGAGATTGTCTTACACTTGAGCTACATATGCATTTTATTTACTTCTTTCCCTGACTCTATCTAGTAAGTGGATAGAAGTTGTGGTCCTCACACTAGCATATAACTCCAAGCTTTCATCACCAGACACCATGTGATGAAGTTAACTTGCTGCTCTTCAGCCTCCAGTCTACTA
The DNA here is from genome assembly GCF_004664715.2 of Peromyscus leucopus. Classification (NCBI taxonomy): domain Eukaryota; kingdom Metazoa; phylum Chordata; class Mammalia; order Rodentia; family Cricetidae; genus Peromyscus; species Peromyscus leucopus. The sequence goes on along the minus strand of NC_051080.1, from coordinate 63,634,524 downwards.
TCATAAATGGAGCAAAGGGAAATTTTGGAGCATGAGGGGGACCTTTGGCTTGGTTGTATTCATGTATGTATATGCTATAACTCATGTGATTTTACAAGAAGGCATGTTAGGATTTTACCAGCATGGCTCTGGGCATGGGGGGCATCCACCTGCTATTCCTGGTGATGGGAAACTAAGTGGCAGGAGGGTTTGAGCTCTAGCAGGTGATGAGCACAGGATCTGGCCTGGAGAATGGTTAGAGAATAGCAAAGAGGTTGGCTTCAGGCTTCTGTAGTCTACAGGTCATGAACCCAAGTGTGATGGGATCCGAAATACAGCTAGAAAATCCATCTCAGACCTGTCTACTGTGGAGGAGCTGTCTTAGTCTAGAATGATTAGGGGATTGGGAGACTGCAGGAGGTCCAGGCATATTGTTGCCTGAGGCATGAACACACGGGGACTCCAGAGCTTTGTGTCCTTAGGAACCTATGTGGGAGTGAACAGAGGAGCATTTGCGTGCTAGGGCAGTGGTGTCTCTGTCCACGAGATGGCGCTCAGAGTTTGTCTTTGCATGTGTGGTTTTACTTAGATTGAAAAAAAAAAAGAAATTTCTGCGTTATAGTCTGTTTCAGAATCTGTGTCAATGCAAGTTGTGTATCCTAATTTAAAAAGCAGATTGCATGTAAGTTTATGATTTGGAGGGGTCATATTTCTGGTAGCTGATAGCTGCTTTTCTTCCTTCTGGGATGCAGTGATAACCAGAGAGAATGGGGTCTGTTACAGTCTCCTGCTCCTGCCTGGATTTCACTCCTCCCTAAGGAGTTCATGGTCCAGTTAGAATTCAGATTCATCTCCTCTGATATTAAGGGTGGACTTTGAGAGATGCTATGCTGGGGAAGGGGAACAACTAGATGATATTATTGGATGAGGAAGAAAAGATTAATTCTGTCTAGAAGCTTATGTAGTGAAGGCAAGAACACTGATCTGCCATGAAAGAAAGTAGAACCTAATTTTTCTGAAGACTGTGACAGCCAGGCTTCCCTGTGACAAAGTTAGGCATTATAGACATCTTCCTTAGGGCTGTGCAGTAGAGACTGCATTTGTGAGGAGGAAAGGCTGTAAATTTATGACATGCAGGACCTCTAGAAAGGAGAGCATGTAAATAGGAAATCTGCTCCTTTGAAGTTATTTCTGGAGTTCATAAGAGACTGTAAGAATTTCTATATTTATCAGGCTTGGTGGTGCACACCTGATATCCCAGAGCTCTGGAGCCTGCTGCAGGAGGATTGCAAGAAATTTAAAAACAAGCCTGGTGGTTTTCACCAATGGAGTGTCACTGGGTATATCAAACACATCCTGGGCCAAGCCCTATGCCCACCAGCAGCTGACCCACAGAAAATGAACCCAGTGGTATTTTTGTGGACTTTTTGCTTTGTTTTGGCAATTTTTTTGGTCTCAGCCATCTTTTGTTTACTTGTTTTTATTTTTGCTTTTGCGGGTTATTTATATTTGTGTTTTTTAATTTTTTTGTTGATAGATAAATATACAGAGTTAGAGATAGCGAGAGAGACAGACAGAAAGATAGAGTTACAGAGACAGGGAGAGACAGAAAGACACAAAGGGACAGAGAGACAGAGATGCAGAAAGAGAGAGATAGAGAAAGGCAGAGAGACAGAGACAGAGAGACACAGAGAGAGACAGAGACAGAACATAAGGTTGGGTGATAGGGAGGCGAGGAGCATTTGGGAGAAATCAGGGAAGGAGAAAACATGATCAAAATACACTGCATAAAAAATTAAATAAAAAAAAAAACCCAGCCTGGGTTATATAGTGAGACTTTGTCTGAGAACAACAATGATGAATGCAGCAGCAGCAGCAGCAGCAGCAGCAGCAGCAGCAGCAGCAACAACAACAACAACAACAACAACAGTTGGGGCTGGGGAGATGGCTGAGGAGATGGCTGAGGAGATGGCTGAGGAGATGGCTCCCCAGTGGACAAAAGCACCTGTTACACAAGCTTGAGGACCTGAGCTCAGGTCCCTGGAACACTCCAGGTGTTTTAGTTTTCATCTGTAGTTAGAGCATCCGTGGTGAGAGTAGAAGTGGAGACATTGCCCAGAGAACTGGAGAGATGCACAGGAGCTCGTGAGTCAGGTCGCCTTCATTATGTGGTACAGCGGCAGACACAAGAAGAGGAAACCTGATTCAAAACAAGGTAGAAGGTGAGAACTGCCTCCAAATTTTCCTCTGACCTCTACTGGCACTTACTCGATGGCATTCGTGTGCCTTCCTGTATACTCTACCCCACCCCCCAACACCACCATCACCACCACCACCACCACCACCAAAGTAAAATAAAATCAAAGGAAGATAGAAAAAGAACCATCTTGGAAATAGGTAAGTAATTAATAGCGCACATATCATTTTTTTTTTTAATTTTAGGCACCAAGATCACAATTAGGAATTTTTGATATTTCTTTTTAACAGATGAGAAAGCAAAGGTTTTGAGATATGACATAATTATATGAGTTCTTCTGGAATCTTACATGTGGCAGTTCTCATAGAGAGAAATGACAGATTCTGAAAATAATGAGATAGAGACTTGGGAACTGTGTGTGTATTGTGTTCCTTTCTCATGACTTGGATGTTGAGAGGGTGCTAGGTTCTAGAAGACCTGGAGGGACCTATGTGTTTTTGGTCACATCATGATTCCTAAAATTCCTACGTTGATGCTTTTTACCCCCACTAGCTTGGAATGACACTTTATTTGAAGACCAACCCTTTGAAGATATCAAATCCGCTGGGAACTTGACCTTGGACCTTCTCCAGAAGGATGAAAAATAAATGTCCAGCATTCAAACCATACAGTCTGGTGTTTTGTTGTAGAAACTCTACCAAACAAATATAAGTTAAGTTCATTTTTATCTTCTTTTGGAGAAGGAAGGGGCTGTTGTGAATTTTTGGTTAAGATTCTTTGTGACCTAAGAGCCTTTGACTCTAAGAAGTGCATTTGCTATTTGTGGAGTTTCTGAATCCCATAAGGATTGGTTAGTTACTGTCCCATGGTTAGAGAATAGAGAAAGAATGATTGTGATGGAAACTGAAGAGCCCCAGGGAGGAGCTGGGAACTAGATACAGATTTCCCATCAATTTCCAAGAGGGCTCACTCAGCCTGGGAGAATCGCCCAGCTGTTTGTCTCTCACATAAGGGGGATTTGAAATCTCAGATAGGGGTCTGTGGAATGATGATGGCATGCATATCTCCATTGGGGACTGAGGGAACTCTTTTCAAGACTTTCCAGAGGACAAATGGATCTTTAGGAATTTTCCCTTTGGAAAGAATTCACTAGAGCCAGAAAAGCCACATGGGGGCATTCAACTGCTTGGCCTCATCATTATAGGCAGAGGGGAATCCCTGGCTTCTCGTGAAAGGAAAGCTCATCATAGGCTTATCTTGCTCTTTGGGCCCTCATCTTGCTCTTTGGGCCCTCATCTTGTCTCTGAGACAGAGGGTCTGAAGATGTGACTTTGAAGGTCCTCTGAGACCCAGGAACAAAAACAAGGTGTTCGAAGCTTTTGAGACATCCATGGATGCCTCACTTGCTGTACTACTTCTTACCTACACAATAACTGCATTATCCTGTAAGCCAGAGCATGCGAAGAACAAGGTTCCTGCTAGAGTTTTATTGTTTCAATCTCCCATCAATGGACAAAATCTATCAGAACATATTGAAGGGACATGCTTGATGCCTCATCACTCAGCTTTTTGTACTTATCCATCTGCCCAAATTTATTAATTAAAATTACTTAAAAAATAACTAATCCAACAAACATTTACTATGCCTTCAACTCACATTGCTTATAATTTTTTTTTTATGGTGGTGAAGAATGGGAAGGAAACACAGATACTAAGACAGTGTTTAGTGTGTGTGTGTATGTGTGTGTGTGCACCCATGTGTGAAAAGTCTGCCCAGAAGTTGTTAATTAAGCGAATGTTAAGCAAATGAAAGAATGAATGAATGGAATGAATGGTGGAACGGGTGAATAGACTTTCTCCCTTTGTGTATCAGTGTAGACCCTACTAGAATGTAATACTTCTCTCCCCTGGAAGTCAGCTTTGCATTAGTAGAGTTCTTTTCTTTCTATTTTTCAATGCTAGTCACCACACCCAAAATAATATCTGACACAGAATGGACATTCAACCAATATCAACTGAATGAGTGAGTGACTTATCTCCAGAAACAGCTTATCTCTCTGTGTCCCATTCATTATTTGACAAATGTACTCGATTTTCTGTGTGGACTAAGGAAGCAGCGACGGTCAAACTGGCAAGAGCAGTCCAGCCACAGAGACCCTAAAACAAGGGCTATGCTTATAGGGGAAGAAAGGAACTAGAGAGTGCCATGAATGATGTCACAGGGGCAAGAAGCTTGGAGATGGTGGTTTGGGTGGCTGGACCCTGGGTAACTTATATGTGGAAATAAGTAGGAGGAGGTAAACACAAAGCAGTGAGATCAATACTGTTGGGACTTCACTGCCATGCTAAGAGGTATGGACAATAATGTAGACATATTGACAAGCCATTTAGACAAGGAAGGTCAAGGTAAGACTTGCATTTGAGAAAGAGCCTCTGTTTGTAAGATGGAAAATGACCTCAAAAGAATTGAAATAAAAACAATAATGATCAAGGGTGCTACTCTAGCAATCCGTTAAGAAGTAACTTGACATGAAGAGCTTTGGGAGCCAGAAAAGACAGCATACAGTAACTGACCATCTGTGACGGTCAAGTAAAGGCAGTCTAAAGGAACATCTACATTTCTGCATTCAAATGAATGGGTGCCAATAACAGGAGATGGGAAAGACCACTGACCAGGTGCAGATAGGTCTCTGAAGCTTAGGAGGGAAGCCCTTATGGACTACACTGAGCCACACTGCTGGCCTTGGCCTTGGCAGAGAGGCATGCCTTTTGTACCAGTGACCGTGGACAGGCATTCCATTTGTTCTTTGTAAGAAGAAACTTTTAGTGTTCTAGTATGGTACGGTTTTAGCTTTCCAGGCTGCCAACACAAGGCTGTGAATCATGGCTGCTTCTCCAGTCTGGGCCCTGGCATTGAAAACCAACTAATGGGAACCAAGAGGAGATTAATTGAGACTGGGCAAGCCTGGCTGAACCCCGAAGAGCCCAGTCAAGCCTAGCAGGCTATGTCGTGAGTGAGAAGTCAGTATGTGCGATTATAAGCCACTAGACATGTAAAGCTGTTCTTTTATGCAGCATAATCTGGTGAGGACCGACTATAACAAGAAGCTGCTGAGTTATACCCATAAGTTCAGAATGACTCAGTGTGTACTTCCTGATAACCAAGTAAAATATTCATCATTTAAATTCTGCGAGGCAGGCTTTTCTGTTACTTTTAGACAGTCATCTACCCCAAATGTTTGATATTGCATGACTGCCCTTCTCTAGTTCTCTCCCGGACCCCCCAAAGCATCTTGGGCCTTTTAAACATAATTTTCTCACTATGGAGAAGCTCTGTATCACATACTAAACTTTATTAATCCTTTTCAACCCAGATTAGTGCTGTCTTCTATGTGAGATCTTCCTTGACGTCTTGGGAAGAGTTGCATATTTTTATAAAACTTCCATCTCTCATCAAAATCTCCATCACATCACATTGGTATCACTGGTTCCTTAGCCAATAATTTCCAGAACACTCACTCTCTCTCTCTCTCTCTCTCTCTCTCTCTCTCTCTCTCTCTCTCTCTCTCAGTGTTTGTGTATGTGTAAATTAAAATACAATCCTGTCATGTCCCTCTTCCCTTGGATTTCATGGCTGACCACTTGATGACCAGTTAGGGAGCTCATCCCTGAGGAAGACTACTCCCCCTGTCTCAGTATTCCCTAGTTTCCTGTAGTTATTGTCTGTTTTGGACCCTATGTGTCTTCCCCATTCTATGTTAGCATGTCTATTGCTTTTGTATTTCTTTAGGTCTTATTTAGGCAGATATACTATTGAGGTGTGTTAAGGCTTTCCTGTCATCTCAGGTGATCTAGCATCTGAGTATGCCTCTGTTGTAGTTTCCTCAAAATTCTGCATCCAGAACAAACTTCAAAGCTGCAAGCTGAGATGGTTCAGCCTCACAGACTACACCAGTCAAGACTTTGGATAAGCGCCACACTTTTCCATCACAAAGATACTCACAAAAAATAATACAGCTAATTCTCCTAGGACTTGACCATTATCCCAATTTTCTCAGGGTCCCCCAAAGAGGCCATTGCCTCCAGACAACCAGAAGCACTGGAGAGCACAGTGTTTACATTTCTAAGAGGTGATGTGGGTGGTTTTTGGTTATTTGGTGGGTTATGGATGTTTGCCATTGTTTGGGGGGTAGTTGCAAATTGTTACTGATCATGATCAGGGAAAAAAAAACTAAGCAAGGGGGGTTAGATTCAAGGATCCCTTTCTGAAAAGAATACACGGGGCATATGTAAATTATAGGATAAAAGGGTATATTATTGAATCTACTTTTGAACTAAAAAAGCAACTACTAGTCTTATATATTTTTCATTGGTACGGATTTTTGTATATTCATACAAATTTAAGGTTATTTTTGTTTTTAACATACTGTATATATGTTTCTACTCTTGTTTAAGGTATTGTACCTATGCAGCTCATTTTAAAATTCAATGTAAAGTTCTAGTCTTTAAAGGCTATTATCGCAAACTGTTTAAGATAATTAAGAAATGTAGGTTAGTAGTTAGTCATCTATAACAGTTAAACTTATTGTCATGTTAGGTACACTTTCAAGGTCAAACAGATATAGTTTAGATAAACAGATGGTCTTCAAACACTTCAGAGAACTAAAGAATATGGGATTTAAGATGTTTTAATAGCATAAGGCTTTTCATGATAGTCAGACATGTCTGCTCCTGGAAGCATCAATTTACTTCAAAAAAGGATGATGAACATCAAAGAACCTCCATCTGGAGTTTGCTTTCTATGTGCCAATGTTAGCCACTGGGCAAGAAACTGCCCTTGCCTCAACTGCTAACAGTATGCTGTCCAAACTGGACAAGTAGGACATAAAAGAAAGTTACTGCCAAACTTTGCCAAGACAAAGTAGGCCAGTACTTCAAAATTCCTGCTTCACAGAAAAGTCTGGTAGATATTCTAGGCCTGTAAATTGAAAATGGATGCCCCAACAGTGCAGAGAAAACTTGGGTGACTCTTCCAGGCAGCCAAATGTCTCTGTCATTTCTATAATTTTGAAAATTGTTTGCTCTGCACTTCCTGTTAACTCATATAATATTATATTCTTCTTAGGTCTCTAATAGGGTTGAAGACTAGATAGTTTTAGTTATAGTTTTCCCTGTTACCAAATTCAGAAAAGAAACTCACAAAAGAGGTATAAAATGTATAAAGTTGAGAGACATAAAAGCTTAAATTGTTTAATCTAAGAAAATGTTTTGAGGTCTAAAAAGAGAGTTTTGGGTTTGAAATACAAGTTAAGATAGAAAGTGAATTAAGTACACAACTTTGGACTCACCAAGATAGGTTAGATAATGGAGTTTTTTTTTCCTCTGAATTTGCCAAATGCAAATGGACTGGACATTGTGAATGTAATTCTTACCTGATAATTGTTCTTATTGTATATAGTTTTACTGTGTTAGAGTCAAAACCTTCCTTTTGTATTTAGGCAGAAAGGGGGAAATGTTGTAGGATATTTGTATACTCTAAAGATACATTACTGTGATTGGTGTACTAAAAAGCTGAACAGCCAATAGCTAGGCAGGAGAGATTGGCAGGACTTCAAGACAGAGAGAGAATGCTGGGAAGAAGGTGGGTCACTAGCCAGACACAGGGGAAGCAGGGTGTGCAGGAGGAGATATAACTGCCACCAGTCATGTGGCAGGACATAGATGAATGGAAATGGGTTAATTTAAGTTATAAGAGCTAGTTAAGACAAGCCTAAACTATGGGCCAAGCTTTTGAAATTAATAAGTCTCCATGTCATTATTTGGGAATTGGCTGGTGGGACAAAGAAAGACTCCTTACAACTATACCCTGATAATCATCATTGCCAAGACTATATATATATATATATTGCATATATGCAAATGACTAAATCAGTCATTTGCCTGAGAACTCTGTCATCATGTGGCCAAATGGATTTAACTTGGGCATCTGGTTTCCATTTGCACTAGCATTGGTTTAGGCTCTGGATTCATGAGGTGTTTCAAATGCAATCCCTCATGCAACTGGCTACCCATTTTACAGATGAAGAACTGAGACACAGAGAGACAACAGAACAAACTCAAGGTCCTAAAATTCATGATTCACCTGGAGTTTCAGCTCAGAGAGTCTCTGACTGTAAGCCCAATCATTTATTTATTTTCTGATCTATGAAATAGAAATATCATCTGCTATGATCTCTTTCCATGGTTCTGGGATCACATGGGATTATATAAATAAGATCTGTATTAAATACTATTAAAAGTAGTTATACTTTTTTTTTGTCTCACTATGTAGGCCTGGCTGGTTTGGAATTATCTCTGCAGACCAGGATGAACTTTAATTCTAGAAGACCTGCCTGTCTCTGGCTCCCAAATGCTGAGATTAAAGGGGTGTGGTATTATGGCCAGCTACTTGTTGTCTTTATGTACCTGAAATGTAGTTAATTCTTAAGTAGAGTTTGTTTTTCAATAACTTCACGTGATGAATTGAGTAACACAGAGATTCTAAATTGTATGTTCCAGTGGGGAAACCTTTTTGGTGGAGAATATGGATTGCTCAGCTACCTTTCACACTCTATTATGAATGGGGATGCCCACTTTTCAATGTGCACTGTAATATACCCATCCAATGTCCTTACAGCTAAGAAAAGATAAGGGAAAAGATAGCTATCATTCACTAAATATTCCTGATCCTGTTTCTTTTTCCAAAAATTTAAGATCCTGCTGTAAAATATATTTTATTGTTTCTTTCTTTTTACCAGAGAAGATAATGAAGTTCAGAGAGGTCAAGCACTTTACCCAAATACAGGTTTTAAGAGGCAGAGTTGGCTCTTGAATCTAATGCCTGAATCTAAACAGCATGCTCATCCTCTGTGTTATTATTCTTTAACTCGGTGGTTCTCAGGGGTGGTTCTGGGGAATTCCTCTCTCTTTCCTTATGTGTTATCATGACTTTAGATCTTTTAAAAAAGATTCGATGTATTTTGTTCAGTTGAAAATTGTGTTTTGACAACTGCGCTGTATAAATTTGAAGACATGGTTTGCGCTGGCATGGATTTGGAGATTCTCTCCTTCCCTCCCTCGCTCCCCTCCTCCCTCCCCTCCTTCCCTCCTCCCACTCTCTCCTCCCTTCTCCCTCTCCCTTTACTCTTCCCCCCTCTCTCCATGGACTCTTTGCACCTAAACTCTATGTGTAGGTCAACTGAGGACATTTAATGGTTTGGAAGTTAAGTTGAAAGCAAATCGTGAATTAAATAAACTTTAAGTGAGCCAGACATTTAAGACATAGAAAGGCAAATGGACCTCGGCAGAGCAGCTGAGGACACAGGCCAGGTGACCCACTGTGGTCTGTAGGTCAGTCTGGCTCTTGACCAACCCTTAAGGGACGAGAATGCTTTTTAATATTTCTAAATAGCTGGAAAAATATGGAAAATTTTAGCTCGTGTATAACCTGATAATGTCTAATGTTGCTTCCTGCCCCATTAGACCTGAAATAGTCACCATCTGGCCTTTTGCCAGCTCCCATCATAGGCGTTTGCTTTTCTTCTCTGAATCAGGAGAGATTGATTTCAGGAGTGCTCTCTGCTCCTTCTCTTCCCCATTCGTGTTAGCAGACATCCCTCACTTCCTGCCAGGTCTTGGTGAGATGCTGTGAGACACCACTGTGGCAATGAAGAGGCCAAGGGGGGTTTCTCAGAGGCTCTTAAACTCTGCAGATTTGCATCTGTCAGAGGGGAACGGTTCTGCTGGGGATGAAAGGGCACTCGGGAGAACAGTTCTTCAGTGAACCTCGGAAGAGTCCCTGGCTTCACACTGTCAAAGTCCTGCCACAAGCCTTCCTGATTGTATCCCTTTACCTCAAAAGTGCTGAGAGGAACCCTTCTCATTTGTTGGGAAGAAGAAAGACTTTCTGTTTTCTCTTGGTCAGAGAATTTGATGAGGGGAATTCTGAGAAAAAGCTCCTTGTGTGCATCAAGAGTAAAAGGAAAACTGTTGTTTGGATTGCTGCGGGCAGATCCAGTTCCGGGATCCTGGGGATCCACAGCTGCACTTTCAGCTTCGGGATCCATTCAAGTGCACTCTCCTCTTACACCCCCTCTTCTTCTGAATTCCAGATGTTTGATGTGGGAGGCGGGGATGAGAGCTCAAAGGAATTATGCCCAGTACACAGTGCCCTCATCTCTCTGCTTTCAATTGGAGCCAGTCAGCAAGGGGTTGAGCAAAGCTCGGGAGATGCTTGCATGCTGTGACTTTGAAATCACTCGCCCCTCGGCCCCCCCCCCCCAACTCCACGGCTGTCTGCTCCTCTGTCCTTATTTTGAGGTCTAAAAGTATGCATTTCAGGGTCGTTCTGGGAAAGCCAGTGTCTTTGTCTCTCCCTGGTGAATGGGTGGCGACTTTTCTTTCTGCAGAGCCCTACTCACCTAGGACGACAACCTGTCTTCCCTTCATGCTCACATCATGCTCAGGTCCCTCATTTGCCACTGCTGTGTGCTCCTGGAATTTACCTCACCTGTTAAACACTCCCCAAACCAAAGTAAAACAGGGGCCAGGTTACCCCCCCTTCCTCCCCTACTTTTCCGGTACTCACTGTAAGCATGGAATTTACACAGCACATTTGCAGGAATATGCGCTTGTGTGTGTGTGTGTGTGTGTGTGTGTGTGTGTGTGTGTTTGGACCACATTGGGTGACTATATTTTGAACACATCTGAGAGTAAATGGTTGAAACCTGGGTGTCCCAGTCTCCTCCAACCTGAGTGTACTGAAACAAAGCACGGCTTTGCCCTTATTCCCTTCGACCAAAATGCCCTGGAGACTTCCTTCTATCTTGTGGGGAGCCCTCATCCGCCATGGTCTCTGGTATGTTCAGAAGCTCAATCCCACTCACACTGGCTGTGCCACTTGCTTTTTCTTGACCTTTGTGGTCGGGTCCAGCCTCACGTTCTGTGAGGTCGTGTCTCATGCCTCTGCCTTTGAAGCTAGGTTGAGTCACCACCAGGCCACTATTGGATTGGTCCAAAATTGTACAGTCTAGTGAGCTTCCAGGGACATACTAGGCTCAGGAGTCTGGCCATGTTTTTTCATGAAGTGGAGAGCCTTCCTCTGCTCCACTTGGGTCGCTCCCTATCACTCTGTCTCAAAGCAGAAGCCCTGTGTAGGGGCACAACAAGATTGGTTGTGGAAATGGCTCCTTTGTTTCCTTCAGTCCCTACCAATGTTATACCAAACTGTTATCTTTCTCTTATCTGTTGCTCAGTATTTGGGCAAGAAGCATGTGCTGTGTTGCATTCCTTTCTAATCCCCAGGGTTCAATTGTTTAGTGCATAATAGGTACTTAGTAAATGCTTATTGGCATAAATGTCACAGAGAAGTCTTTATGAACCTGAGCACTCTGAACTTAATCAAGAATGAGAAAGTGGTCTAGGAGGGAGACTTGGGGGTCTAGGTAGATGCTGTCAGAGGAAAAGCAGAAGGCCAGAGGAGATGAAGGACAGGCTGGAGGGTTATGGTGCATCATGGTGGGCTTTGATATTCAATAATCCATGCTTTGATTTCTGTGCATGAATCTCAGTTGTTGCTTCTGTGTTTAGGCTCTTCTGGGAAGGGGAGGAGTTCCTTTTTCAAGTAGGGTTTTTTAATGAAATCTGTAAGGTGAGGACAGAAGTTAAGCCTACAGTTCTGGCCCCCTTTCCTGGACAAATTTCAGAGGAGATCCCTGCAGGGGTTAGGGGTCAGCAAAGCAGAAACATGGCTGTGGTTATTAATGCCAGTCAGTGGAAGCTGGAAGACATATGCTGGCAAGCTCTGGCGGTCAGGATTAGGTTTTTCCTGGGGATTTTCTTCCAGAGCTCATCAAGGCAGCCTGTGGCATTCAGCCAAGGACAGCAGGTCTGTAGGGCTGCAGCAGAAAGGAAATAGACTCACTCTTATACCAGAGAGGTACATGTGACTCTTGGAAGGTGAAGTAACTGTCAGAAGGAAAAACCCAAGTTAGGGACATTATACTGTCTGTGACAATATAAGATTATACATCGTCATCGCCATAGACAGTAAAACGACAACAAAGAACAGTTTCGTATGGAGACACATGGGAAGTAGTCACTCACTCAGGGTGCCACTTGCTTCCATTCCTCTTTCTGCCCCATCCCCATATTGTAGGCATTTGGTGCCAATCACAACTACAAACATTACAGCGAGGGGTTTGTCTTACTGTTGAACAAGAGTTTAATCTGAATATTTGCTGCTTAAATCTATTACGTTAGAGACATAATATTGAGACCAGTAAGAAGTTTAGCCCTTCAAATTAGGTCACTTTGGGGTTATCATTGTGCACAAACCAGGAAAACCCAGCTAGGAAGCCTGGCTCACTCAGTATTGCTCACCACATCAAGGAACTATAGTCTGAAGGCAGGAACACTCAAAGGAAGTTCTAGTCTTACATGTGTTATCGATTAGCCATGTGACTTCAAATAATAAATACAGTTGTCTCTCCACATCTGTGGGCTCTGCATGCATGGATTCAACACATCACAGATTGAAAATATCTCAAAAGAAATTACATCTGTACTGAACATGCACAGACTTTTTTTCCTTGCCATTCTGCCAACAATACACTATAACAAATATTCACACAGCGTTTACATCAAGTTAGTCAGTCTCTTGAACCATGTAGAGATACGGAATATTTACTGGAGAATGAATGGAAGTCACATGCAAATATGGTGCCATTGTATATGAGGGACTTGAATATCTTTGTAATTTAGTATCCTCTGGAACCAACTCCCCATGTGACTAATTCCCTGTGGACAGCAAAGGACAGCTATCTATCATGGTGGAAGTTTGTTTCTTCTTGTTGAAAGATTGTTGGGGAAATTTTTTGGTCAATTTTTTTTTGTGGTTATAATAAAATTCCATCTTTTGTAGCTTAAGTGGGGATTAATTTCTCACAGTTATGGAAGCCAGGAAGTCTAGGATCCAAGTGCCATCTAATGTGGTGCTTAGTGAAGGCATTTTTTTTGTCGAAAGAGAGCTTTCTCACAATGTGTGTGTGTGTGTGTGTGTGTGTGTGTGTCTGTTTGTGAGTGCATGCCTATACTTATAAACTTGTCAATGTTGGCGCTTGAGGAGGACTAAGGTTGACATCAGGCTGTAACTTCTGGCATTAGTGACCTTATAAGAAGGAAATCATGGAACTAGGAAGATGGGTCATCAGGGTGGTGGGAACATGGGGTGATGGTGCTTCTTTACATCATTTTGAACAGGAAGATGAGAGACTATAGAAAGAAGCCATGGACTATATATCTTTAAGGATCCTCCTTCAGTGATGTGCACCTCTTCATCAAAGTTCTACCTTCCAAACATCCAATAACCTCTCAAAATACTGCCAGCTACTGGGGAGGACTCTTCATATCTGAACCATAACAGGTGAAACAGTGATGGATATTTGGTTATTACTATGTTATGATCAATTCCTGAATGGAGGCAATCTCCTGTCCTGAGAATGTTATGTTGTTGGTATCTTGTTACACAAAACAAGTGTCTCAGAGGCTGGGGATGTGCTTCTGTGTCTTTTATTGGATTGTGATGAAGAACAAAGTCATACACGTGGCAGCTTTGGGAGTGGGGGCGGTTAGGGCTTTAGAACAGACCTAGTTTGGATGCTCTGTCATAAAAGAAGAATATGTGGAAATTGGCATTCTCACACCCCCTGGGGCTGTGGAAATTGGTACAATCCATGTGGAAAGCAACTTGGCAAGAGTATAGAGAACCATCCAAATACTCATATCCCTTGACTCACTTCACTTCTGGGAGTTTATCCCAAGAAAATAATCTTGAAGAAAGAGAAAATTATTCATGAAGGTGTCATGGGAGCATTGTTTTCCAAGGACGAAAACCAGGAAATGTATAAGCCACAGGCTGGCAAGATTTTTCTGTAAAGGGCCAGATGGTACACACTTTAGGTTTAGCAAACTGGGCAGTGTCTGTCTCTAATACTCCAGTCTCTATTGGGCAGACACCATAGATAGCATGTTGGAGAGTGGGTGTGGCTATTGTAGGGCAAAGAGAGAGCTCCATGATGTCCCTGACAGTTTGGGGCATGGGACTGGAAATGGACTAAGCCAGGAAAAAGATGAATGAACTTGTTAATATGGAGCAAGGGAAAGTCACTGAGCGGGGTAGACAGTAGAGGGGTGTGATTGCTGACCAGACCGATGTGATTTAGAAACTCATGAAAATGGAGAATGTCAAGGAGAGCAGCAAGGGACCTAGGGAGAGCTTAATGAGCTTGGAGAGCACATAACAACATGAAACAAATTCTGGTGACCAGCAGAGCAAATAATGATAGTCAGTGAAATAGAAGTCAGTGGACCAAAGTCTGTCCAGCTATGTTGGCAGGAGTCAGGCTTTCTGGAAATTGAATATACTTAGTGAAAGCTCCGGGTAGGGACTGGAGGTTTTGTTCCTTAGGTGAGTCTTTACCTTAGGCAGGAAAGGGAACTTGGCAGAAAGCCTCTCTCTGAGCTTGTGGGATGCAGGCTAAATACAAGAAGAGGTCTGGAGGGGGACATCGATATCCAGTTTGTGACTTGTTCGTTTTCACATGTATGGTGTGCGTGTGTATGTGTGTGCAATGTTTCTCTGTGTGTGACACATCAAAGGTGTAGCATGCATCCATGCTTGTGTGTATGTGAAGGTTTGAGGTTGATGTTAGAAATCATCCTTGAGGACTCCCACCTTATTTACCAAAACAGTGTCTGTCAGTTCAACCCAGAGCTTGCCAATATGGCTAGTCTCGTAAGCCTGCTTGGTCTGGGGATCACCTATTTCTCACTTTCAGGGCTGGACATGTAGGCAGATTGTCATGGCCCATTTGTTATTAATATGGGTTCCGGGCTCCCAACGAGCTCTGAGCTTCATGCTTGCAGGGCACGCATCTTCACCATGAAGACATCTCTCCAGCCCTTGAGCTCCTTTTTAAAGGGACTTAAATTTCCTTTAGATAAAACTGCTCATCAAGTCTCCAGATGCAATACGTTCAGTGTATTATTATCTACCCCCCTAAATTAAATCCTAATAAAACTTTATTTGTGGAGAGTTAAATTCAAATACCATATAATTTTTTTTACATAATATGAAGTATTTTTTGACTTCCTTTCCAACCAGTTAAAAAGGTAGGTACAGTTTTTAATTATTGCAAGCCACTTGTAAACAGGGCTGCCAAGATGGCTCAGCTGGTAACGGAGCTTGCTGCACAAGTCTGGCTACCTGAGTTTGAACCTGGGAACTCATGTAAAGATAGAAGGAAAGAACCAGCTTCCCAAAGTTTCCACCTGTATGTACATACTCACTGGGCCATAGGGACAGCCCCACACCATACACACTTCTCCATAACAAAAGAATATACAGAGAATTTAAAAGCAAATAAAAATATACTATAAGCCAGATTTGCTCCAGCGGTTATGGTTTGCTCTTCATCTAAATAATAGGGCATTCTTAACTTATGTAAATATATAACAGAGTGTATTTGGTAAAATGTTAATGAAGAGGACCATGTAGTACATGAGTTATACATATATAATATGTGAAAAAAATTAAAGAGTACCCAATAACAAATTCACCTTAAGATATTGGAGTTGAGAGCAGTTGTAACTGGGACAAAATAATATGACTGAATATGTATTTTAACCAAGTTTTTGCAAGGTTTGGTATGTTCTTCTCCCTCCATCTGACTAGATGTTTGTTGGATGTTCTCACTGTGTTTTCCATATTTCTCAGTACTGTCTCATTTTTGCTATGCTTTCTCTGTTTTACACTCTCAGAGATTTTTTTCTATGTGCATTTTTGGCTTACTACCTTATCCACTGTGTTTAAAAAAATTAATGTGAAATCTCTATAGCAGGACACCATTTTCAGGTGATCAGCCCTATTGTATTTAGAATGTTCTAAGTGCGGTGCAGCCATCCCCTCTGTGTCTAAAACATATTTGTTGCCCCAGAGGGGGCCCTACACCCCATTATGCAGTCACCGCCCATTTGTCTCTCCTCCTCAGGTCTTGGGAAACACTTGTCTGCATTCTATATCAATTTACCTATTCTGACGATTTCTTTTCTTTTCTGTCTTGAAATCCTATGATGTAGCACATGTTGCCTGAGACTCTGAGTGCTGGGATGTCATGCTTGCACTAGCAGGAGTATTTCCTAAAGATGAAACAATGTGATAGGTCACATTTGTGTCTAGATTCTTCAGTTAGCATGGTGCTTTCAAGGTTCATAGTATTCAAGTATGTGCCAGCAATTCACCCAATGTTGCATTCTATGAATATACCAAAATTTGCTTATTATTCATTTGTCAATGGCCTATCCATGGACTTTTTCTTTGATTAAAACAACAACAACAACAACAAACAACAACAAGCATTTAGCAAATCACACAGTTTCTAAGACTCAAGTGCCTGTGAGTTTAAATAATCTGGATCAGGCAATCTATGACAAAGCATTGAGAGGACTATTTAAAGAAGAGAAAACCAAGGTTTAAAGAGGCAATTGAACTTTTCCAACATATATACTGGAGGATCCTGATCTCAAACTCATATATTTGATTATAGACTATATGATTGTGTCACTACCTATATCACCAAAGGCATTTCTAAAAACAAGTAGAATATATATGTGTAAATATATATGTATACATAAATGTGTATGTAAGCAAAGAGAGAAATTTATTCTAAGGAATTAGTTCATGCAGTTGTAGAGTGTTGCTAAGCTCTAAACCTCAGGTTTAACTGGTAGGCTGGACACCCAAAAGTTGGCAGCTCAAGTCTAAAGATTGTCTGCTGGCAGAATTCCTTCCTGCTCAGAGGTGGTATACCTTCCTGCCATAAGACCTTCAACTGAGGGGATAAATGTGGCTCATATTACAGTTCTTCTGCATTATACCTTTCAGTTTCAATGTTAATATCATCTAAAATACCTTCCTGGGAACATCCGGAATAACACTCCATCAAATACTTAAACATCATGACTTATCTCTAAGTGACTCCTGTCAGTGTTCCATACAATGGTGACAGTGTGGGTACTGAATACTATACATGAATTAGTGTTTGACAAAAAGAAAGCCGATCTGGGATGAGATGAGATTTCCAAGGAGTTTTAATTTCTATTTCCCTAATTATTTAGGATGATGAAACTTTTTGAAGGTTTTCTAAGTCATTTGTATTTTTTTTGAGAACTCTGTTTAGATCCCTACCTACATTTTTGTTGGACTCTGTTTTTTTTTTTTTTTTTTTTTTTTTTGTGTGTGTGTGTGTGTGTGTGTGTGTGTGTGTGTTCTTTGTATATTCTAGACAGTATTCCTCTGTCAGATATTTAGCCGGTGAAAAAAATCTCTTCTAGTTGGTGGGTTTCTTCTTCTTCTTCTTCTTCTTCTTCTTCTTCTTCTTCTTCTTCTTCTTCTTCTTCTTCTTCTTCTTCTTCTTCTTCTTCTTCTTCTTCTTTTTCTTCTTCTTCTTCTTCTTCTTCTTCTTCTTCTTCTTCTTCTTCTTCTTCTTCTCTCTCCTCCTCCTCCTCCTCCTCCTCCTCCTCCTCCTCCTCCTCCTCCTCCTCCTTCTCTTGATTGTTTCCTTAGCTGTACAGAAGCTTTTGAGTTTTATGAGGTCCCAATTGTCAATTGTTGGTCTTCATTCATGGGCAAATGTTTTTTTATTCAGAAAGTCCTATCTTATAGCTTTTCTCTTCTAGCAGTTTTAACATTTCAGGTTTCAAGTTCATGTCTTTGATCCACTTTGATCTAATTTTTCTTTGTGAAGGATGATAAATATGGGTCTAATGTGATTATTCTGCAAATAGACATCCAGCTTTTCCAGTACCATTTGTTGAAGATGATGTCTTTTATTTAGAGTATGTTTTTGGTCTTTTTGTCAGATATCAAATGCCTGTAGTTTCATGTATTCATGTCTGGGTCTTCTATTTTATTCCATTGGTCTACATGTCTATTTTTTTTGTGCCAATGTCCTGTTGTTTTTATTCCTCTATTTTTATAATATATCTTAAAGTCTGGAATGTCAAGCCCTTCAATATTATTCTTTTTGCTCAGGATTGTGTTGGCTATCCAAGGTTATTTCTTGTTCCATATGAATTTTAGGATTTTTCTATCTTTGTGAAGAATGACATAGGTGTTTTGATTGGGAATATATTGAATTTGTAAATTGCTTTTGGTGGGATGGTCATTTTCACATTAGTAATCCTAATGATCCATGAGCATTAGATGTCTTTCCATTTTCTAGTGTCTGTCTTTATCTCTTTCTCCAGAGATCTGAAACTGTGACACCTATGAATCACAACAATGATCAGCATGGCAAAATATCCATAAAGGATAAATATATAAATACCTAACATCGGCACTAACATGTTCATGATAACCAACAACTATCTCAGTGTAAATTAAGGCCCACTTAACAGGAGAGAAACCACACCTGCTACTAGCAACCTAGTCAACTATCAGGGGCTAGTGAAGTCGTGGATCCAAGAAGAGAATCTACTGCTACCATTTTGATAAACAAGCATAATTTCTTAACAACATTATGATTCCTTTTTTATACCAATAGATAAGTGTAGCTTTTACCCCTCATCAAAGAAGCTTCTTTCTACAGGGACTGGAGACCATCAGAGAAAATCACAACTTGACACAAAGCAAAAATCAATGAATTGTGAGGAGCCCGGCCCCATGGATACATCTGAAGCTGAGCTTATGCATCTGTGGCTCAGGGGACATTGCAGAAGAGATGGTGGAAAGCTTGTAAGATCCAGAACACCAGTAAGCCTGTTGTGAGATGGCATCTCTTACAAATGACTGCATAAACAAGACCCTAACAATGGCATTATCACTACACAGAAGGGGAA